>NW_027182863.1:600000-900000 GCF_041146395.1 Eulemur rufifrons | reverse complement strand
TTGAGAAAGACAACTTGCCTGTTGTGGGAGAGCATATCATTAAAATTCCTTTGCAGAGCAATTTGGCACAATTTGGTAAAGCTGAAGATGCACAATTATTTGACCCAGCAATTTTACTCCAGGATGTACATCCTAGGGCAGTGGATCTGAAAGTGTGGTCTTCAGGCCAGCAGCATCAACATCACTTAAAAACCTCCTTTAGAAAATGAATCAGAACCTCTGGGGGTGGGATTCAACAATCTATGTTTTAACAAAACCCTCAGGGGATTCTGATGCATTCCAAAGTTTGAGAACCACCGGCCAAGATAAATGCTTGCAAATCAGTGTAAGGCATAGATTTGGTGTTCATTTTAGCATTGTTTGTAATAGGGTAGATGGGATAACAATTTAAATGCTCATCAATATGATACAGAATAAAAAATAATATATTTAAACCATGGAACACTACACAGCAGTTAAAACGAATGAATTAAAATTATGTGTATCAAGCTAACTAAATCTAAAAAACTTGAGTGAGAAAAATAAGCTTGGAAGGATGTATATGGTATTATACAATTTCTGTAAAGTCAAATATCATGCCAAACAAGATTATATTTTGTTAAGAAATATATACTTGTGAAGCAAAAGTATAAATACTTAAAAGGGAATGACAGATCCTATTAAGATAAATTAAGACAGATAAATTAAGAATATTGTCCTGGGAACACGTAGGGAGAAGAAGAGAGTCTGTTGTGTTTAGAAATGTTTTATTTTAGGCTGGGTAGGTGTTCATTATATTACATAATGTATTTCCTAGGCTTTACTGTTTTTTTGTAAGGCAAGCATGGAAATGACGTTTATTGAGGAGAGAAAGATGGGATTATAGGGCAAGAGCAAGATACGGGTTTACAGAGTGTGATGCATATGCCACAGATGACGACCAGACCCATTGTCACAGCAGGAAAAGAGAGCTAGGCTTTTTTTTTGCTTGACTTGTTTTATGATGAAATAAAATAAAAACCTTATATGAGTTAACTCCAGAAGAACTCTCTGATACATAATCCTCCTGGGATCATTGTAGTTTATTCTTGATCCTAATGTAAAAATATATGAAGAAAAGACCTCTTAGAACTTTTCCGGCCCCCCATGGCTCTTTAACAGTAAAATTTAGTATGTAATTAAAAAATAGAATCCAAGATTCATAGGTCTTAATATATTTAGTAACTCTTATTTATTTATCTTTATAAATTCTTACTTTGTGCATGACTTATTTCTTATTAGCTTCATGCTCTTATTTTATACTGATCTTGAATTAAATTGCTGAAGGGGATGTTACAATAGGGTTATTAAAAATATTTCAAAGCTATTAAAGTGGAAATAATTAAACTCTTCAAAACAGTTTCAAGAATAGTACAAAGATATCCTGTGTTCCCTCAGCCTGATTTCCCAGTTGTTAGAAATTTACCACATCTGCCTTATCATTCTCTCTTTCTCTCTGTGTAGATACAAGTCATTTTTTTCTGAACCATTTGGCAGTAAGTCGCAGACATGATGTCACAGGACCCCTCAATACTTCAATGTCTGTTTCCTAAAAAATAGACACTTTTCTACATGAATCACATTATGTCCATCAAAATCAGGAAATTAATACCATAGCACATTCTAATCCACAAACTTCATTCAAATTTTACTGGTTTTCTCCAATAAAGTCTTTTACAGATCCAGGATCCAATGTAGGATCACACGTTGCATTTCACTGTCATGTCTCATTAGTTTCCTTCTATCTGGAGCAGTTCCGAGTCTCTCCTTCCTTTCATGACCTTGATATTTTGGAGAGGACAGGCCAATTACTTTGCAGAATGTCCATCAGTTTGTGTTTGTCTGATGTTTCCTCATGACTGGATTTAGGACATGCATTTTGAAAGGCAGCTGTGCTCACCACTATGCCACCAATGTACTCAGGACAGGCGTTTTTGGCAGGAATACCACAGAGGTGATGCTGTGTTCTTCTCGATGCATCTATCAGAAGGCACATGATGTTGATTTGTCCCATTGCTGATGAAATTTACTTTCATCATTTGGTAAGATGATGTCTGCCAGACTTTGCAATGGAAAGTTACTGAATAAATATTGTCTGGAGATATTTTGACACTATGTAAAAATCCTGCTCCTGATCACACTTTCACCCATTTATATTAGTATCCAGTTTTGCTCCTTGACCAAAACAATTATTATAAGGGTTACCAAATGGTAACCATCCCTTCCATCATCCTTCTACATTTATTAGTTGACCTTCTATTGTAAGGGAAAGCTTTCCTGCCTCTGTATCCACCCCCCATTTGTTTATCTATTAATTGATATCAGTATGGGCTCCTAGGTTCCTGTTTTATTCAATGATTTATAAACGATTGCTCTCATATCATTTCTTTGATGTTCAAATTGTCCCAGATTTAGCCAGTGGGAGCCCCTTGGTTGGCTCCAGTGTCATTTTGATATATCTCCATGATCTTTTGGGAATTTCCATACTTTATGGTACATGATGTTCTAGGCTTATTAAATACTTTCCCTGCCTGAGCCCTGAAATTAGCCATTTCTCTGGTTCCTTTTGAGGAGAATAGTATTTAGAAACCAAAGTCTGGATGTCTGGCATGCTCATTGCTGCTGGTATACTCATCTTTGTGTTTATGTGTGTATGTATGTATGTGTGTGCATGTATGCATACATACATACATACATATACAGTTGTCCCTTGTTCCTTAGTGGGGGATTGGGTCCAGGACCTCCTACAGGTACCAAAATCCATGGATGCTCAAGTCCCTGATATAAAATGATGTAGTATTTGCATATAACGTATGCACATCGTCTTATATACTTTAAATCATATCTAGATTACTTATAAGACCTATAATACCTAATGTAATGTAAACGCTATGCAAATAGTTGTTACATGGTTTAGGGAATAATGACAAGAGAAGAAAGTCTGTACATGTCCAGTACAGATACAATTTTTTTCTCAAATATTTTTGATCTACAATTGGTTGAATCCATGGATGCAGAGCCCACAGATAGAGGCTTGAGTGTATATGTATCTATGTCTATATACAGATAGATGTTTTTCTATCTATCATCTGTCAATCAGAAACCAGGAGTTTTTACTGATAGTTCCAATTACAATCCAATCTTAGATGTTTCTAATTCTAGTCTTTCCCCCTTTTACATTTGTACCTGCCTTCCCTGAGAGTGAGGGTAGGCACTCAATGTATTGACATATTTGCTTAGTCCTTTTTTTTTCTGTCTTTTTTTTTTTTTTTTTTTTTTTGAGTCAGAGTATTGCTCTGTTGCCCAGGCTAGAGTGCCATGGTGTCAGCCTAGCTCACAGCAACCTCAAACTCCTGGGCTCAATCTATCCTCCTGTGTCAGCCTCCTGAGTAGCTGGAACTACAGGCATGCACCACCATGCCTGGCTAATTTTTCTCTATATATTTTTAACTGTCCATATAATTTCTTTCTATTTTTAGTAGAGGCGGGGTCTCGCTCTTGCTCAGCCTGGTCTCGAAATGCTGAGCTCAAACAATCCATCCGCCTTGGCCTCCCAGAGTGCTAGGATTACAGGTGTGAGCCACTGCACCGGGCCTGCTTAGTCCTTTTACATGTAACCAATTGCCTGAGCATATGGCCATCTCCTCCTCTTTGGCACTGCCAACTCAACTGTGCTGGCTGAGACTTCTTCTCCAGTCCAGCTATTGTTTTTTTTGTTTTCCAATCTAGGTTTGACTTAATTGCACATAGTGACAAATATGGCAATGAAACATTATTCTCTCAATTTAACTTGCAGGCAGCTGGAAACAGAACTAACTTTTTGGAGAGGCTACAGGAATTCTCTTACTTCATTTAATTTTTTAGAAGACCCTTTTAAATTTGGTATTACTTGAGTTTACCCCAAAACAGTTAAAGATATTGTCCAAGATAACTGGTTAGGCAAGACAATCCACTAGATGGACAAACTGCACTTCAGTGTTAGCTTTTTGGCTACTTTCTTTCTGATTGCGTGAATGACAACTCCTTCCAGTGATGTAATAGGCCAGATGGGGAGGGCCTGTTTCATAAGCCACCTCCAGGAATCTGGATCAGAGAATCTGGTGGACATTGTCATGAGTGGCAACTCAGCATCTCCTTCCTTCCTTCCAATGAATACTTTTTGGGTGCTTATTCTTAATAAATAATGGTATATTAATTCTATGGAATACTATGCAGTTAAATGAGGCAGATATATTTGTAGTCAATAAAAAATATGCTGTTTTACACTTCTAAAAAAATTAAAAATGTTATATATAACAAGTACTAAATTGTGTACTTCAAATAGTTAAATTGCATGGAGTATGCATTATGCCTCAATGTAACTGTTTAAGAAATGAAAGATCAACAATTTCCCCACCCATCATTTTGTTTTATAAACTGCTATTCTGTCAAATCCAAAAGCCTGGAAACATACTTTTGCTTTACTAGTTTAGCTAAAAAAATAATGAAAACATTTTATAAAACTGAATAAAGTATTCAAAATGACCTGTTTTGCTATCAGGAACCTTGATCAATAAGTTGCATAGTGTTATTTCCTGTTCTTAATTTAAGTACTTTGATGCCAAAATAAATAAATAAACAAAAACCTACCAGGAAGTCGAATTTAAGTACTCTGCTTTGCTAACTGTCCACATTCAGTGCTTGCCACACTGACTGCTTGGAGGTTCTTGGGGAAATGTTATTGACAGTTATTCTTCTTAAAAAATGGCTGGTTACTGGATCTTATTGTTACGGACTAACTTTATTTCTCCTCCCCTTATTTTTTCTTCCAGTTAGTTTTATTGTGGTAAAATACATGTAACAAAATTTATTATTTTAATTATTTGAAGTGTACAGTTGAGTGTATTTACATCATCTATAATGCACAGTTCTCACCACCATCCACCTCAGTGGCGCTGCCGTTTGGTAACCCTGGAGCTCTGCACCCACTAAGCAGGAGCTTGCCCTCCCCTCCCCCGGCCGCCGGCAGCCACCCACTCATTACTATCTCAGGGTTGGTTGGGGAGAGTATTCAATTGGTGAGTGTTTATTTAGTGTCTATTTAATGGTAAAAATTATTAGCGACATAAAGAATGTTGAAAGCATGGCATGCTTTAAAACACTGACAATATTGCTGGGCAGATAATACATATACGATAATTATATAGGAATGAATGAAAACATGGAATTATAATTGTAGCTTTTAAATATGTAGCTTGTATATGCAAGTTGTAATAAATTATGGGGCACTAATAAGAGACCCAACAGATCAAAGAAAGTAATGCCAGCATTGATAAGAATTTAATTACGATGCCGGGCAGTGGTGCACACCTGTAGTCCCCGTTGCTCCGAAGGATGAGGTGGGAGGACGACTTGAGCCTAGGAGTTCGAGTCCAGCTTGGGCAACATAGTGAGACCCTGTCTCTAAATAAAAAAGAGTTTAATATACGATTAGGAATGTATCACATTTTGTTGGAGAAGAAGGAAATCTTTCAGTAAATCATGCTACTTCAGTTATTGCCTCTTTGGGAAAACACTGCATATTGTCATTTAATGTCATATAAAAAAGTAATTTCGTGGTTTCCAGCCTGGCATTTCAGGAGCTCCTAAGTCTCCACTCTATCCTAACAACAACTGGAAAGCTGAACAGTCAAGAAAACCCAACTCTTAGCTCTTTTAGAGGAGTCAGACCACAGGACAAACTGCTGCACCAAAAATGAAGAGACAGACAGATACAAAGAACCCCAGCTCCTCACAGCAGAGGCCTGCAAGCAGAAACCTCTGCGAGAACCAGTGCTGGGGCCGGAAAACCTGAGCTGTAACTGGTGAGTTGCTGGACATTCTATGTGGACAACTCAGAGTTACAGACTCCAGAGGGACCGAGTCACAGGGGAGGGCCTCCGTGCATTGCTGAGTTTTACCTCCAGGAGCTCAGCCAGGACCTCACAGTGAATACTGGAGAAAAACCCCTTTGTGCTTCTCACATGAGAAAGGAGAGACGAACCGTTCTGATAGATGCTGGAGCACTCTGTTCTTCACGAGGCCTCCCCTCTGGAGAGGTGATTCTAGCAGAGCCTAACCTACCTGGGGGAAGGGAAGTACCCAACTCCAGCCCCCTCTATCATTCTACTGGGGGAAAGGGAAATAAACAACTTCAGCTTACTCCAGCCATCCTGCCCCACCCAAGGGGGGACTGTGAAGCACCGGTGAAGTTCGCAGTGCAGGGCACAGGCTCACCAAAGACTACAGTCTGATGACAGGGCTGGGAATGCCTCCCTCCCCCACCTCACACTGCATTACTGAAGGCCTGTGTACCCTGGTTCCTTGTACCCAATACATCACGTTTGCCTTTCAACAAAGAAGTGCAAGGCCTACTGAAAGGTAAAAAATAGTTTGAAGGGACTAAACAACCACAAGAATTAGAGTCAGATATGGCAGAAATGTTGGAATAATCAGATCAGGAATTATTAAAGGCCATGATTAAAATGGTAAGGACTTTAAGGCAAAAAATAAGCAACATGCAAGGTTAGATTTGTGATCTAAGCATAGAGGTAGAAATTCTAAGAAGAAACCAAAAAGAAGTGCTAGAGATAAAAAACACTATAGCAAAATGTACACTGCCTTTCATGGGCTCACAGGACAGGGCTGAGGATAGACTCTCACAGCTTGGCAGTTGGAAACTTTCAAAACTGAAAAGCAAAGAGAAAAAAGTTGGGCGTGGGGGAACCCAAACCCAGAATAGAATATTCTAGAACTGTGGGGCAGCTACAAAGGGTGTAACGTATGTGTAATGGGAATGCTGGGAGTGAAGAAAGAAAGGAACAGAAGCAATATTTGAAGCACTAGTGCCTGAGAATTTCACCAAATTAATGTCGACGCCACACCAATGATCCAGGAAGCTCAGAGAACATCAAGCAGAATAAATGCCAAAAATACCTAAGCATATGATATTCAAATGTCAGAAAATTAAAAAACCTTTCCTATAAAGGAGCAAAGTTAAGAACTATGTCTTTTTCCTCAGAAACTAAGCAAGAAGAGTGGAGTGAAAATATTGAACGTATTGAAAGAAAAAAAATCCACCCACCTAGAATTCTGTATCCAGCAAAGCTATGTTTTCCATAAAACGTAAAAATACAGACTTTATAAGACAGACAAAATTGAGGGAATTTCTTGCCAGTTACCTGCCTTATTAGAAATTTTAAAAGAAGTTCTTCAGAGGAAAATTATATAGATTAGAAACCTGGATCTTCCTGAAGAATGAAAGACCATTCAAGAAGGAATAAGTGGATGCAAAAAAAAAAAAAATGATTCTAAAGTTTATATGCAGAGGCCGAAGACCCAGACTAGTCCACATAATTTTGAAGAATAAGGAAGTTGGAGGACTGACAGTACCCGACTGCAAGACTCACAGTGATAAAGGGATACATAGCTAGATTTCAGTATAATTTTATTTAATGTTTCTTAAGAGGCAAAGAGAGAAAAGTATGAGTAATGTTACTATATGAAAAATTAACACATAAATGGGAAAGTGGTATGAATTGACGAGGAATGAAAAATAATTTAAAATTGCTAGTAGACTTTTGGGGAAAGTTCAGACTTACCGAAGTAACAATGAAATGTACATCCAAAACAAATGGGATTAATTTTTTAATTTTATGTAACATTTGATGCAAATGTTTGAAAATATTTTTATATTCATTTTATGCAACATAATAAAAAAGCAAAAACTTGAACCCATTGCAAATAAAACTCAGAACCTGTTTGATGTGAATTCGCATGTGGCTTCCCCATCTCCTCCCTGTCCCCTCCCTGCCCCTCGCTGCTCTCCTGCCTGTTGTGTTTATCATTCTTTGCATTAAAGCAATTTTCACATACACGTACATCCCCAAGCAGATTGTTCAATTTTGCCCATTTTAAAGGTTTTCCTGACTTGCTTTCTCCTTTTCTCTCCTCTTTTCCCTGCTGTTTGTGTAAAACTGGTGTGGGCGCAAAATACGACGCTGCTGTGACCGAGGGGCTGCAGTGAGCCTGAGTTTGTAGGGTGGAGAGTGTCAGTGTCGCCTGGGGCCTCATTAAAGTTACTCACAAGTTTTCTGTTTTTTATTTTTGAGGGTCACGAGCTACTTTTACTGAAAGGAGTCTGTTGTATTCCTCAAATGCATTTGAGCAGAAAAAAGATTGAGGACTATGGCAATGATCTCTGCAAGTCTTCCCATCTTGGTCTTCCTTTTTGATGTCTCAGTCTTTGATAAAACAGAAATGAAGGCTTACTCTAGGATCTTGTTGTTTACATAACAGCTGAAAAAGCTGAGCTTAAAAATTTTGTATTGCAGATTTAACATGTTGAAACCTGTGCTAGGCACCTTGAAAGACATTAGATGTAAAAATAAATGACATGTCTTGTCTTAGTTGAATTAAAGGAATTCTTTTGAGCAATATGTAGTTATGTGTACAGGCAATAAATTTGTGAGTGAGATATAAACAAATTACTGTTAGAATACAAAAGACAATTGAGTTTGATTTAGTTTGGCCAGGGAAGATTGGATTAGAGTAAGTCCTAGAAAGGACAGTTTTTACTAATTAGTAATGGGGCAGGGGAGAACATTCCAGAAGAGAGAACTGCATAAACAAAGGGCTAAAGGTGTGAGGTTTGGGGGCATATTTGGGAATGTGAATAGTACAGTTTAATAGTGATAGAATACACATCCAGGTAAGGAGGGGCTGAAAAGTTGGTTTGGCCGCATCAACAAGGACCTTAAATGATCAACTGTCTACACATAGGATCTAATTTTCTTTTTATTGGTGAACACCCAAATTACAATTCTTTTCTTGTATCTAGTCCTGTCATTAATCATATTTATTAGATTAGAGAAGGATTTTTGTCTCTTTGCTTATTGCTGTATCCTTAGAGCGTAGAAGAGCTCCTGGTGTTGTCACAGGCGAATGTGAATTATATGTTAAATCAAGGAATAAATTTAGATTTTGTAAGAAGAATGTCAGTGGTTATACTTTAAAGAGATCTTGTCTTAATAGGTCAAGCTGTTTTAGATACTTTTATAGTATGCCCCAAACTTCATTGGATTCACCTCACTTGGATTTGTCTTTCTCTTGCGTTCTTTGTAATGTTCTACTTGGGCTTTTTTTTTTTTTTTTTTTTTTTACCTCTCATGAATTTAATGTAAATCACAATTAGGAGCCTGTCACAATCTCAAGCCTTAAAATACTGAATACGTGTACAGTGTGACAACAGTAGGTAACTTGGGGCCCCCATTCGCTGGAGCCAGTCCCACGTGGAAAGCTGTGGCAGGAGTGAAGAACAGAGTGGCACCTGCTTAGTCCCGCTGGACCTTCGGCTCGTCTTCAGGAAGGACACTCCGGGTTGGGGAGGCCACATCCCGGCCCAGCCAGTGAAATCGTCAGCGTCGTTCCAGTGATTTCTGCTCCTGTCTAAACCAGAGCCCTCGAGGTCTCTGTCCATCCCCGGGTGGGTCCAGGTGGAAGGGGCGAACTGGGTCCCACTGCGGCCCCCGCGATGGCCCTGCTGACCACCTGCAGGAAGACGCGGGTGTCCCCGTGCTGTGACGCGGAGCTGTCGCGGGCCACGGCCAGCACGGTCGCTGCGGTCCTCCAGGGACACGGAGGCGACCCGGGCCGCAGAGCAGCCGGCAGCCGCGGGCCTTGGTCGGCCACAGGATGCTGGGGTCGCCCCGGCTCCACCGCGCATTGCTCGGGTGGGTCAGACGGGCTCTCGCGGGTGGCTCCTCGGCCTCGTCCCCGGGACTCGGGACTCCGGGTGGGAGAAGCCGCAGCCCCGGCTGGAGCCGCAGCCTCCCTCCTCCTCCGAGGGCCGCCGGGGCGGGAGCCGCGTCCACTGCGCGGGGGAAGCTCCGTCCGGCTCCGGTTCCGGGAAGCGAAACGCGCCTCGGGCTGCAGCTCCCGCCGCTCGGCCAGGGCCGCCCGCACCGCGCCAGGTCCCCTGTCCCCGCCAGGTCGCAGGCGGCCGGGACCAAACCGCGTCCTTGAGAAGTTTCTGCAGCCTCCGGAGCCGAGAGGCCGCCTCCCCCAGCCGGGCCGACTCCCCGCCCTCCAGAAGCTTCCACGGCCGCTCGCTCCCGCGAAGGCAGCAGTGAAAAGTCGCTCTTCTCCTCCGCCACCTCCTGGCCCTGTCGCTTTTGCTCCCTACTTGGGCTTCTAGTGCGAATGACCCTCCCCACAGGGCACCTGCATTGCGAGGTGAACCTGCTGTCTGTGTCTTGGTTCAGGCAGAGCTCACAAATCTTTGATTTTAACATTACATCTCTTTTCCTGAGGTGTGTAGCATCGCATCGTTCTTTAATCTCGATTTTAATCATTTCTAGAAATATGTGACATCACTTTTAGAGTTTTTGCCACTTGGTTCCCACTGTGTTCTTCTGCTTGTTATATTCTATAAATAGTTGTGTTTCCTATTTTAATATTATTTAGAAATGTTAGCTTTGCTGCTTCATATTTGATAGTTCTGAATAAATTATTTATAATTTTATATATGTGTATTTTGAAAAAACTTACAAGTTTCATTATATATTAGCTATACCTATTTGTATTATTCCTTAGTGTTCTAGAAATTACAATATGCATGCTTAATGTACCATAGTCTCCCATGAATTAATATAATTCATTTACAATATATAATATATAACATTGTAACTTAATACCACTTCACAAAAAATGTAAGAGATTTGCAATAGTATCATTCTGTTTATTCCCCCTTTCCCATCTGTTTGCTGTGGTTCTCATGTATTTCACTTCTACATGCATTATAAACCTAATGACACCTACCAATTATTTTCATCTTTGCTTTAAGCAGCCAATTATCTTTTAAAGAAATTAACAAAGGAAAAGATTGGCTCTTATATTTTTCCATATATTTACCATTTTGCAGAAGACATCTCTTTCTTTCTGCTTAATTTTTACTGAAGCTAGAATTAATGTCTCACCATCCGAATTTTCATATTGTGGACAATTTATATGTCATATATTACCGTACAATTCATAGTTCCATGCATATGCCAAATTTTCTCTACTGGTTTTAGGTTATTTTTTGGCAAGCATCAATATTTTTTACTTTTTTTTTTTTTTTTTTTTTTTTTAACAGGATCTCATTCAGTCACCTATTCTAAAGTGCAGTGGTGTCATTACAACTCAAAGCAACCTCAAATTTCTGGGCTCAAGTGATCTTCCTGCCTCAGCCTCCTGAGTACCTGGGACTATAAGCATGTGCCACCATGCTTGGCTATAATTTTTTTTTTTCCTAATTTTTATAGAGATGAGGTCTTGCTTTTGCTCGGGCTGGTCTTGAACTGCTGGCCTCAAGCAATCTTCCTGCCTTGGCCTCCCAAAGTGCTAGGTTTACAGGCATGCCATGCCTGGCCATTATTTATACATTTTTAAATACTTCCTTATGTTTAGCACAGTGCTTTTACACAAAGTGGGCAACTGTGTATTTTTTCAAGTATGTAAGAATGACTGAAATTTTGTTGTTTTGTCTGAGTCTTTGTATAATCTCACAGGGTTAAGTTGTATTATTACAGTTCACCATTAGATGTCACTTTCTAACATATGTTCTTACCACTGAATTCCTACTGTACAGCTTATCAGATCCTGAAAGTTGGCACTCCTCTATGAGTGCACTTAAACTGAGAAGTTTCTGTCTTCTTTCATCTTAAAGTTTCTTTCATCTTAAAGTGATTACTCTAAAACAGAAGTGTTTCTTAATTGTAATTTTCATTATCTTTTAGTTTTACATCTAAGTTTGTACAGAACCAACTGATTTTCCTTAAGTTTTCTTAAATTTGAATACATTTTTTATTTATTTTTTATTTTTTTTATTTTTTATTTATTTTTTTATTTATTTTCTTGGAGCAAAGTCTGGAACTATTATAAGTAAAAGTGTGAAGAAGTAGGATATTCAAGAATACCTTTTAAAACATGTTCAGAATGTATTCTGTCGGTAGTGTAATTCTGAAAACCATCTCATTCTAGGAGCCCCACTGACCCCAGACTGACTGGAAGTGAGTCTTCTCAGGATAAGCTTTGATAGCAGCTGTGGGGTTTACTTGGGTTTGTCAAGGAAAGGGAGAACTAAGGGGGCTGTGAAAAGAAGTGTGGAGGTGGAGAAAGAGGAGATTCACAGGGCTCAGTTGGCAATCACGCAGCACAGTGAAGTGCCGAGAATGAGCTTCCCTCGCTCATTCTCCTCCCTTACAGGACAGGAAAGGTCCGGGCAAGGAGATTTTAGGAATCCCAGAAGCTTTAACGTGTACTGTATTTTTAAGGCCTAGATTTTAAACTTAGCATTATAATCTGTAAGATTTAGAGATATGTTTCAGTTGTTGCCAAATGCTGGGATTCATGATCTGACACAAAGTTCATGGTGAAGGTTTCATAGGCTCACTCTGTTCCTAACAGATGAGTCCCTCCAAGCTGAGTCAGGAGAGGCCTCTTTTGTAAAATCCTCCGTCACCAAGCTGTGGCCCCAGGGTTTTCCCCAGTCTTGCCAGGCACAGGTGGAAAATCATCTGGAGGTCGGGTGGTTATTTTCTTCAGTTACTCCAGAATACTGAAATTTGAATAAAATAGCAATGTTGTTTCTTAATAATGTAATGAATACCCCTGAAATTAACATCTATTCAAGAATATGATTGTTCCTAATAATTTGTGGCCCTCTGGTATCCTGTTTGCCAGCTTTTCCCATCTTACCCCAGAAGTAACTATTAATACTTTTTGCATTTTCTGTTCATGGTTTTATTTTATTGAAATGCTTCCATTTATCAATATATGCATACAGAATTGGACTTTTTAAGCCATGATTATAATAAACCAAAGTACAAACAATTAGGGCATTTAAATTCCATTTTATATTGATCAAATTACAAACAATGCATTATTGATAAATGAGATTTTGTCTTGTAATATTTCTGTGTATTAGAATAAAACTTAAATTTATTTACTAAAACATGTTGGCATAAGGTAGCCACTTGTCCTCTTTGGGAAAACCTTAACCCTTTCGGTTTTAGACTCTCACTTTTTATGAAGTAATGAAGCAAATGGTAACCTGTATGAAGAAGGTGGTGAGGTGGATGGTAGGGAATGAGGCAGAAAGTTGGCAGTGCTACCTGCTACCTTGGTATGATCAGTAGTCAGGAGGCACTGATGATGGTACTCACTTGTGTTGATAATAATTCAATTTGTAATGTTTTTTTCCCTTATGTTTTTATGTCTTACTACAGCTAAAGAAGTAAACAGGTCATGGCACGTTTAACAAAAAGATGACAGGCAGATACAAAAGCTGTCCAGCATCTTTGGGCAGCCATTGAGATTATACGGAACCAGAAGCAAATTGCCAACATTGACCGTATTACAAAGTAAGTAAATTTAAACAAACAAACAAAAAAATCCCTGTAAAATTTCATGTGAGACCTTGAGGAGAAAGTCCAAAAATACTTTATTATGCTAATCAACATACATTACAAAGGACTGAAGTCACTTACCTTGCAGGAGTATATAGTTGTTAGAAAAAAAAATACAGAAACATACACAAGCAGCTTGTGTTTATAAAATAAATATTAGATAAGTAAAATATCAGTATGTACTATTTATAATAGTTTTGCAGTTATCAGAATTTTTAACTCTTTAGGTCTTTTATTAAAATGGCTTTTAGTTAATCATTTGCTTTTATGTAGTGAAGCTGTCTAAAAATAGTATACTGTTCATTACTCATTGTAATACAGGACAAGCATGGTATGTGCAGTAAGTAAATAACGTCTTGCCTGTGTGCTCACACTTGTAATCCTAGCACTTTGGGAGGCTGAGGCAGGAGGATATCACCTTAGCCCAGGAGTTGGAGGCTGCAGTGAGCTATGATGATGGCATTGTACTCTAAGTGGGGCCACAGAGCCCGTCAAAGACCCTCTTAACAAAACAAAGCAAAATTGCATTAGGTCATAGCCTACTGACAGAATTTTTAATAATTTCATTCTATATTTTAGAAATTATTAAACAAACCACTCAGTTTTTAAAAAGAAAGTTCCTCCCCACCCTGGTTTCTAATGCTATTTATATTGCTAGACAAAGATTCAGGATACAAAATAAAATCAAACTAATTTATGACTCTTTTATTTACTTGTTATATACCAATTATAAGGATGTCTTAAAATAAGAACTTGGTTTTATTTTGTTTCTCTGGATATTTTTAAAGGAATAAAGCCAAATTTATCCTAGCACTCTGGGAGGCCAAGGCGGGCAGATTGTTTGAACTTAGGAGTTTGAGATCAGCCCGAGCAAGAGTGAGACCCGTCTCTACTAAAAATAGAAAGAAATTATATCGACACCTAAAAATATATACAGAAAAAATTAGCCGGGCATGGTGGCGCATGCCTGTAGTCCCAGCTACTTTGGAGGCTGAGGCAGGAGGACTGCTTGAGCCCAGGAGTTTGTGGTTGCTGTGAGCTAGGCTGACACCATGGCACTCTAGCCCAGGCGACAGAGTGTGAGACTCTGTGTCAAAACAAAACAATACAAAGCAAAAGCCAAATTTATCCTTTTAAATGTTTGGAGGTTGGTTTTGTTGTTGTTGTTGTTAATTTAGATAAAATTTCTTTATACCTATATCTCCATATTCTTTAAATGCTATGTGTAAAAATGGAAAACAGATAATTTACAAAAGCTCACTTAAAAGCTTTTTTTTTGGCCTTTGTTAATAAGTAACAAAATTGAATTACATACATTTTTGTCCCTTCCCTGTATTCTGGTGAAGGAGATCGTAAAATTACCTGCAAGGGAAGGAACAGAAGATAGAGAAAGGGTTCAGGCTCTGTGTGGCTCTGACTCTACACTCACCCTCAGAATACTTTAAAGCTGACCATGCACAACTCTTAGCTCCTGTAGGTTAGTGGAAGGAACAAAATAATACTGTATGAAAAATAAGAATAAAAAGTATGTTGTTTTAATTATATTTTTAATTAAAGCAAATAATTTGAGGTGTGGTAGCTAAATGCAAATTACAGAGAGGTGATGTTGACAATACAAACATTTCAAAAATCTCGAAGACTTAAAACTAGTATTTTCTTATGGTTGAGACTTTTAACAAAACAGTTTTTGTATATCAAAATTGCTCACAGAAGGCTGCTGAAATGCAATACTGTTCTTTGGATTTGTTTTTAAAAATTAAAATCATGTAAGCTTGACTGAACCATTTCAGTTTTTCAGACTACTCCTTTTTCTCACGTGTGGCATCTTTCTAGATCTCACGTGTAGCATCCTTCTAGAAGCTCTAGGGATGTTCCCTAGGAAGCTGTGAGACTCTCCTAGTGAATGTTGCTGTTAGGTTGTGACCACCTGCCGTGTGGGAGTCAGAGAATTAACCCCGCAGTGCCGGGTGCAGAGGTCTGTTGGATTATCACAGCACCTGTGTGTGCACAAGTTAAACTGTGGCAAAAGATGCAAAGGTGTTAAACAGGATTGCACACACCTTCTCCTTTTGTATCACGGCTTGTGGGTAAGTGTTCCTTTCTCTCCTTGCTTCATCAGTGTAGCCTTAAATGATGCCAAGGGTTATCTTCCTTCATGTTGTGAGGTCCATAGCTCCTAAATTAAATATCAATAAATTTATTTTACCTAGTAAATAGTCTTAGTTTTATTAGTGTCATATAAAGATGGACGAAAAGAAAGGAAGAAAATCCGAGGGTAAGTGCTCAGGAGGGGTTCCCCGTGTGTCCTCTGCCTCGTGTCCTCTGAGAGCTGTGCAGCATTTCCTCTCATCACAGTGGCTCATGTCCAAGCGTTCTGTGCTTCTTTCCCAACATCAGTCACAGTCGTGACTATCTCCCTGCTGGACAGTTGGCTCCAGGCGGGACTGTGCAGAGAACTGCCTGACCCAGTGCCTTTGCTTCTTGGTTAACGTCAACTTTCTTGCCTGCTGCGCTTGCCTGAGGTCAGTTAGGAAGTGGCAAGGGATGAGGACAGGAAGTCCAATCTTTTGCTGTAAAGCCCGATATTCCTATTCTGTACTTTCAAGCCTTGGATTCATTTTAAGTCAAGTTGTTCTGCTTATTTACAGTTAAGTCTGAACATAGAGGTGACTTTTAAACTTTAGAAATGGCTGAAGTTACGGAAGGCTGCACAAGAATTATTGTTAGGATTGCATATGTAGTCATTAAGTTTCACTCTTTATTTTGACTGGTGACTCCATTATAAAAAAAATTGAAAGCTACATAGTTTGAGTCGTGCATTCAAAGTTATGGGGTTTGCTGTGACCGCCTCTTAGGCAGTCCTGCATCCTGTGTCCTAAACATTATCGTTTACTTTGGTATAATGGCTTCGTTCTGCTTGTTTCTGTTCTTTTGATCCGTGGATTTCTCATCCATCTTTTTTGTTGTGGCTTTCATTTGGGATTTATTGATTGGGGAAACTGGGTCATTTGGTTTCTCGCAGTCTGGCTTTCGAGGATCGCAGCACTGTGGTCCAGTTTGACCTGCTGCTCAGTCCTCTGTATTTCATGGAAACTGAAGGTTGGTCCAGGGGCTGTGGGTGGGTCGAGGCTGCTGCACAGGCTATGGAGAGTTGTGTGTTCAGGAGGCACATGTGTCAGTCATCTCATTTTGTGATATATGTAGCTATTGATGCTAGATCCAGTAATTCATTAAGAATTGCAAAATGGTGGTAATCTAATTTTATCTTTCCTTTGCTAACTGGAATGCTTCTGTAAGGACATAGGCTTCCCATTATCTGCTATTTGGTCACACTGTGGTATGGTTCACATGGGAAAAATAGGAGAAGTGTTTAATTCCTTCTCTTTATGCATTTATCAGTTTTCAAAATAGCCTCTTCCAGTGGTAACCAGCTAGGTTTTTTCTTTTAGTTGTCATTTGCAATCCATGGACTTAAATACCCTTGAGATACTTGAGTCCGTTTTTGACAAAACCCTTACTGAGGCTGAGGTTTTCCCAGCTTTGACCAGCGGGAGCCTCTGTGTTGGCTCCCGAAGTTCGTTGCTGCTTTCTCGGGTGACAAGGTTTAAGGCCCATTTTGTACACATCCTAAACCACTAGTTTCTTCCAGGGGCTCTGGTTTCCTTTAGTTTGAAATTGTATTTCAACAGTACTTTCTGGCCACTCCGTGTTGCTACTGTGTTGTCTCTGTAGGCCTTGGAATGGACAGAGTTAGGAAATCAATAGACTTTTAAAAGATAAAAACACCTCATTAATTCATACTGATATTTTCCATTCAAATTTATGGCTACTGGGTTTTATGTATCTCTTCTATCTAAAATCTTACCTTTCCTCTGACATGGTGAGAATCGTGGATATCATGAACAATAAAATTTTAGAATATCATATAATTAGTATTTTATTCAACATTATATACACAGCTATCTGAGAATAAGAAACTTAAAATTATATATAGTTATGATTATATTACTATTATATATATTTAGTTTTTATTATTTGAGGCCTGTCTTAGTGTGTTTAGTCTTCTTTTCCTGTCTTCTGTGTTTGTAATTTTCAATTGAATTCTTTTCATCTTTTTTCTTTTTGATTTTTAATTTTTTCATTCTTTGCAACTTCTGTTTATCTGATATTATCTGCTGTATAATCACTCTTGTGTAGCTTCTAGTTTAGACTTCACTTCTGAAGTGATTTCTTTTCCATTTACTTCAAATGTTTAACTCATTCCTGAGTTTTTCTAATTCTGATTTACAGCTTTCCTATTATATCATTTTCTTAATGTCTTTTCTCATTTCTTGAAACAGTGGACCCTGGTTTTCTTCTGTTTTGCAGGCGTATCTTTCTGACATGTTTTCATCATAAGGGTGTCACTCTGTCCTGTGAGCCACAGTCCTTCCTGTTGTCATTCTGGTGTGAAAATCTGTTTTCCGAAACTTGTAGCAGGGAGAAGTGGGTCTGAATCCTTTTACTAGATTCATGGCTCTAATGCTCTTCTTACGCCAGTTTTATGAAGTGCTAAAAATATGGCCTCATATTTCTTGAGTTTCCTAGGTTTTTCTCTATCTTTCCCCCATTTTTCCTTGAACCACCCTTTCTTATACTAAAGGTCTTTTTAACTGACTCCAGAAGTATTTGATACTTTAATTCCTCACACTTCTCTATGATATGTCGCTTTGTCGTGGAAGGAAGTTTTGCCTAATTTTGAATGTTCAGAGGGCTGTCGTGCTCCAGCTCCTCGGGACTTTGCCGTGGATCCGTGCGTTACTGTGGATCGTCTCACGTGAGGGTGTCTCACCCTGTCCATTGCAGCTATGAGTTTGGTCCTCCTGTGCTCAGCTCCCCTAGATTCCCCGCCGTGTCCCTCCTTGTCCTATATAGCTGTCAGTACCGATTGCAACTGTAGCTCTTGCAGATTTGTCCTGACTGCTCAAATTTTGGGATCCACAGGACTCCTTATCGCTTAATTTTTTTGGTACTGTATATGTTATCCCAGGACCTTTTGCTTTGTTTTGTTTGCTACTCTTCCAGTAACTCTGTCTAGGAGGTTTGGGGGTGAGTTTAAAACTGTTACCTTCACCATCTTCCCAGCTGACAAAAATCTTGCGATTTTTCTTTAAAAAAAAAAAAAAAAAAGTTGTTTAGCACTCTGGGAGGCCGAGGTGGGTGGATCCCTCGAGACCAGCCTGAGCAAGAGCAAGACCCCGTCTCTACTAAAAAATAGAAAGAAATGATCTGGGCAACTAAAAATATGTATAGAAAAAAAAATTAGCCAGGCATGGTGGTGCATGCATGTAGTCCCAGCTACTGGGGAGGCTGAGGCAGTAGGATTGCTTAAGCCCAGGAGTTTGAGGTTGCTGTGAGCTAGACTGATGCCATGGCACTCACTCTAGCCCAGGCAACAAAGCAAGACTCTGTCTCAAAAAAAAAAAAAAAAAAGTTGTTGCTAAAGGCACTGGATAATTTCTGAAGTTCAAAAGCAGAGTTAAAAGCAATAAAAAAAAAAATCCCTTTTAGCAGAAACAAACCCAAGGCATGTTCTTCATGTTTGTATATAACACTGGACACCACAGAATCCACAGCAATATCACCATCAAATACAGGATCCTTAATGTAGTAAGACTGACGTTGCAATTTTAAAAGGAAATTCCACGAGTAGAATTTGTGGCCTTTTAAAGCAGTTAAGCCTCAGATCCTCATAATTGATTGAACTCTTAGCAACTAATAATAATCTTCTTATCTCAATAACAAAATAGGAGCATGTATCTGTGTTCATTCTAGATGTTTACTCCACCTAAGTGTGATGATATCCAACATTCAGAGTTCATAGCAGTACCTGTCCATGATGCCTCCCTAGGAAAGAGTGTTCTGAGTCCTTTTTATCACTTTCTTTTAATTTTCCTTTTTCAAAAGAGCTGCTAGTGTATCCAAGAAAGTAGGAAAGGTGCTGTAAGTTACAGAATCACTGCTGAGATTTATTCAATAATTCAAATCTTTTTTTTTTTTTTTTTTGAGACAGAGTCTCACTCTGTTGCCCAGGCTAGAGTGAGTGTCGTGGCGTTAGCCTAGCTCACAGCAACCTCAAACTCCTGAGCTCAAGCGATCCTCCTGTCTCAGCCTCCCGAGTAGCTGGGACTACAGGCATGCACCACCATGCCCGGCTAATTTTTTCTGTATATATTTTTAGCTGTCCATATAATTTCTTTCTATTTTTAGTAGAGATGGGGTCTCGCTCTTGCTCAGGCTGGTCTCGAACTCCTGAGCTCAAACGATCCACCCACCTCGGCCTCCCAGAGTGCTAGGATTACAGGCGTGAGCCACCACGCCCGGCCCAATAATTCAAATCTTAAAAAAAATACCTAAGGGAAACTTCTTTCACAAGATTTATTATTTTGCTATGGAAAGTATTTTTACTGAAAAGATCAATCTGAGCTCAAAATACATATCTGGCATTAAGTCTGATGTTTTGATTAATGGTGAAGCTGTCCCTCTGATTTAAAGCTCATGTTTATAAATTAATGATAACATAAATTCTATAGATGACTTCATTTGGGAACTAAATAAGCACGAATTTTGGCCTCTCGGTAAAAACGTTTTACATTTCTAGAAATGGAAGGATGTCTTCTAATGTTTAATCATCATAAAATTGAAACAGTTGAGTCATTTTATCATTAAAAAAGGAAATACGGTAGTCAGTTGAGGGTTGTATGAAGATACGCCTAGGTAATAGTAGTCCTCTTTTCAGTTTAAATGTCTGTAACACTATAGTTGTCACATGAATTCATCATTTTTATGTAATTTGGATAGGTGTCATTAAAGCTTTGAAATACTCAGTTACTTAACATTTCTATTAAATATTTATAAAATATTTTTATGCTTAAGATGATGTTAGCCCTTGTTTTATAGATTTCTAATCAAGATATAAAGGGTGAAGAATCATATAACAAAAAATCAGTAACAAGTGAAATTTAATCCTTCAATCATGCAGATTCCTAATGATTCATAACTCATTGTCATGTTATTTCCCTAAATACCATGTATAGTTTAATGTCCAATAAAATCAAGTTACATATATCACTTTCTTTTCTTCTTTAATCCAAACAAATTATGCACATCTAATTTGGGCAATTATAACATGACATTAGAAGTTTATAATTATTTTAAGTAATAGTTATAGTTTAAAGACATGCTTTTGAAACAGATATGGATTTTTTACTAGTCTCTACTGGCACTATTACCTAGGCAGTGTGATTGGGGAGGTTAACTTATTTTTTATTGACTACTTGGAAAAAGCAATCAAAATAGTCAACCTATGTTTCCTTTCTGTCTTGAGTAACTTTGACTTTGTGTTTCTAGAGGTAAACACATTGTGACTAGCATGATTAGACTAACAGTGGATTGGTAGACTAATCCCATTCAAGTTAATGTTTCAGAATAAGGCATCAATTAATTACATGTATTGCTTACTTTAGGGTCAAACCCCAGTTAGAAAAATGTGACCTCTGACCTCTTGGGACATGTTTGGCATTGAAATTTCTGAGTTCTCCTGGAGTTCTTCCTGTCACTACAGATATACATAAGCCCAAACTGTAAGTCCTCTTCGTGTGTATGTTGACTTTGAAGTTGCAACTAGGTACATATTATTTCTTTTTTTATGTATTATAATTTAACTCGTTGAAGCCCGATTTCCAGGAACAGTTTATTTAAGTTAAAGTTTGCTATGTCTCTCTGTCTTAGAATTATTAGAGAGGAGGAGAATGGCCATTCCTAAGTTACTTCTTTGTAAATAAGTTGGTTTGAAAAACTACCAGTTATTATGCTGCTTATGTAATTCCAAGGATTCTTCTTGGAATTACTTATTGTATTCTCCTTTCGATCCGTGGGGAGTTAGCTACACTCCCTGCAAAGAGGTTTTTTTTTTTTTTCTCTTTGTTCCCATCGGGTCTCTCAGGCAGGGGTCATCGCAAAGGATGAAAAATATAGTAGGAAACAGAAATAAAAGCTAAAGTAATGGCAATAATAATACACAGAGCCAAAGATATAGTTTATAAAGTAAAAGTTTATGAAAATAAATAAATAAAGGAATGTATCCGGATGGATATATTTTTACCCGCATCAAATATATCCCTGACTGAAACTCCACACAGGTATTTTATAGGGTACATACAGGCTCCCGTTGCCAAGGGCAACGGGATTTGCATACTAACAGGCAGTTTGCTTTAGGGTCAAAGTCTCCTAAAAGGCTACTACAGATCCTTAAACTAACTCCAACTAGGGGAACAATGAGTTATAAAATCATCTTGGGGCAAACTTGTAAGTTTTATGGTAAGGCTATTACTTTAGCAAAAAACAAAGACATCTTTGCCCCAGTCATTGTGTTCTTGGGGACAGAGATGATCCCAGAAGTCAACAATGAGCTGTGTTTTGTGTTAATTACTTGAACTGCATGGTACCATCTGGGCCTGGCTTGGGCATTAGCATACCTATATGATCAGCTGTCATCTCTGGGGGTCTACCTGTCAGCTCCTGCAACCTTTGGTTCTAAGGAAAAGGCATGCCTTGTCTTTCAAAACAGGTGAGAACCAAAGGCCCAGTTTACAGCTGTCTCTTTGAAGTGCAGCTTCTACTGACCAGCGAGATGCCCTCCTGAGACGAGGCAGCTTTTCAACTAACACATTTATTTTTTCTTTAAGGCAAAGCCTTATTTGACTTCTGAAATCAAATCTTGTCTCCAGAAATACAGGCAGCATTTCTATAACTCAGTATTCTTAGGCTCAACATCAATCTATATTAATTTATTCTTCTTACATATCTTATTGTGAAAGTGGATTGGCAGGTATACTTTACCACTGTTACCATTACTATTTTATTTTACAAGATAGTCTTATACAAGAAGTAGCTAATTCTGAATAACCAAAGTCCATGGTGAGTTTTTTCCAGGATGCCAAAATCTTCTGACATTCATCTTGCCTTGGATTGTTGTCTAGGTGTTTTCATGTGCTTGACATTTCTTTGCAGTTCTGTGAAGGAAACATACAGACAAGGCACATAGAAATGTAAACAGCTGTTAAAGAATGAGACAGTAGTACCTAGTAATAGGAGAGGGTCATTACCACATGATGAGGGTTTATTAATTTACAACACTGGAGGCTTTGTTTGAGGGGAGAGACACCAGGAGAGCTCGGAAGGCTCTGTGGGTGGCATGGAATTAGTCAGGCCTCAGTCATTGTATAGGGTTTGACGCGGCAGAGAGGAGAGTCCAAGTAGAGGGACTGTGGGGTTTAAGGAAAAGTGGATAAAAAGGCAGGGAGGGTCAGACTAGGAAGGCCTTGAGAATGCTAGCATTGACATTTTAATCCATAGGTAGAGGGGAATAGTGAGTGCTTTTTGAATAGGGAAATGGTAAAAAGTAGAACATACTCATTTTTTTCCCTCCCAGGCTAGACTGAATGGTCCCCTCAAATGTCTCTTGAGTCTATCTGCTCTTCCCTCTTCTGGGCTGGGTTTTCACTCTTGTGATTTCCTGCCTGTTCCTCCAGCCCCTGTTTTTCCACAATGTCATCTCAGATCGCTCTACCATCGCAGGCCTTTCTCTCTTGCCCTCGAAGCCCCCATTCCTGTGCAAATGTGTCGCTGTCTCAGCCCGTGTCTTCCACATCACCTCTGCTACCCCCCACTATGCTACATTCCAGAATTCGGAGATACGCTTGGCAGGTCCTCAGGTCTGTGTCTCCCACATGCCACCTGGGATGACCTTCCCAGACTCCTCTTTCAAGTGTCATCTCCTGGGAAGTCTTTCCTGACACCGTTAAGTCAATTTTACCAGTTATTTTTCTAAATTTTAGGTCTGATTGTGTTCTTAAATCCTCTTTTGATTTCCCTATTGTGCATAAAGTCCAAATAATGGAGCAGGACATTTGTATAAAGCTCTTCACAATTAGATCATGATATTTCTTTCTTCTTTTTACAGCTAGCCTTTCCCCTCTCAGTGTTCCATCTGATGAGACAAGTGTCAATGGCCTGAGCACTCTATGGCTTTTTTTTTTTTTTTTTTTTTTTTTTTTTTTTTTTTAAGAGATGGCATCTCGCTAGGTTGCCCAGCCTGGACTCAAACTCTTGGATTCAAATGATCCTCCCACTTCACCCTCCTGAGTAGCTGGGATTACAAGCGTGAGCCATCATGCCTGGCTTAGATTTTTAATTTTGTATTTTTCCTTCATTAATGGACAAAATCATACCCAGGCTTTCAAGATCCAACTCAAATATGATCTCCTTTGAGATTTTGATACATTCCTCATTGTAGCCAATCCTGTTCCTCTTTCTCTTTGTTCCCCTAGTAATAGATATAAAATTTGATTTTATTAGTTATTGAGGTCTCCTGTGATCTTTGAAGTATATTTCTATTTCTTTTATTGACTGTGAGAACCTTAAGAGTAGGGAATATGTCTTTTCTCTTTTTGTATATTAATGTGAAACAGTGATTGGGACATTAATAATAATATTCAGTTTCATTAACTGCAGAAGTGGTTTTAAGGAGGATTATAATTGGTAACATTAAATGAGCCATTATTTTCTGACAAGCACTGTGCTTTATATAAGTAAGTTATTTAATTTTCACAGCAACACAGGCATGTTGTCGTTACCCCCACACTGCTGAGAAGACGCTGTAGTGAGAAAGGGAAGTAGATTGCCCAAAGTCATCCAGGTTGTTGGTGGCAAGGCTAAAATTTGAATATAGGTCTATCTGATGTTGGAGTTCAAGCTACTAAACATTTAAATATTTTCTTCTGGTATTTAATGGGTTTATATTTATATCTTTGCAAACTCTGAAGTTTTCAAAACATGATCATCTCCATGGTACTTACATATTATCTCATTTCATCCTCACAACTGTGAGTTAAAGTTAGCCCTACTTTACAGGTGAAGAATGCGCCTCTCAGAGTAAATTATTTGTCCCAGGTTAAGTGTTAGAATTAAGAAGAACCTAGTGCTTCAGAATATATTCTAGAATTTTAAAATTAACTCCACTGATGGAGGATCTATAAAGATGCTGGTTAGGATTTGAAGTTTAACACTTTTTGGTCAATGCAATTTTAAAGTAAAATATTTGTTTGCCATGAAATATTCCATTTCTAAAAGTAACGTAACCATATTATAGGATACTCGGAAAATAGAAAAACAGAAAAATAACCACCTTTAATTTCTCTACCAAAATTCATGTAAGGTACTCACTTTGATTTTCTTCTTTCTAGTCATTTTCTGTATAGGTGTGTGTTGTCTCAGCATGGCTGAGTCTTCTTCCATGTTGTTGCGTGGCCACCGCAACATGTGACGGTGGCACGGGGCTCCCCCTGGTGAGACGACACCTTCACATACCTGGGAGGGAGGAGAAGCGAGGGGAACGAACGCTCGTTACGAGGTTTACATTGTCTCATTTACCCTCAAATCAGCCACATGGCATTGGCTTTAACAATTCCACTCTATAGATGCGCACATGGAGATGCGGGTGGAGTGAGGGCTTGTCCCGCCTGCAGCAGCCGGGGAGCAGCCGCTGTGCACACGGGACCCGCGAGACTCCGGAGGCCTCGCCTCCCCCAGGCTCTCACGGTGCCGCCGCGTCTTCTATTGAGTTCTCGTAACAAAGCTCCGTGCTCCAGCTGCACAAATAAATAAACAGTGGGGTGGAAGCTTAGGGGGTGACCTATGCCAAGTAGCAGGAATTACTTTCGTAGGACTAAGGGCAAGGGACTGGGCACTTCCCGTGCATGACCTCGTCTGGCTCTGTCTACAACCCTAAGGGGAGTGTCCTCTGCCTTTTTCATCACCATGCCGTCACCGTCGCATGCTAGGATAACCTGGGTGTTTTCGCCATGCTCCGTGTCTCCTCGCATCATACCCTTTCCCCGTGCTTTGGATTATTTCCCTACCGCGGACACGCAGGTGAGTGTCTCCAGCTTCCCTCCGGCACGGATGACTGTGCATTGCCCCAGCTCTTCACGGCCACTCACTGGGATGTAAGTCCAGAAAGAATTCCTCCTTGGTGATGCCGTATGCATGTGGGTAATTAATTTGACTACGCTCTTATGAAAGATGCCTCAGTCTACAAGTTCGGTAGCGCTGTGCACATTGGGTTTTGTTTTCCTGTACATCTGCATGTACTTGATGTTCACTTGCCCAAATTTTGTCATTCAGAGGGATGTTTTAATTAGCATTTCTGTATTTGGTTTAGGCAGCTCATGGTGTTCTTATATGGTTCTGGGGTTCCTTTGCTGCGGGTGCCTGTTACTGCCTTCTGCCCATTTCCCACGGGGATTGTGTCTTTTCCTGTTGACTTGCAGAAGCGCTTGTGACACTGGACGTTAGTTCCTTTACAGGTTTTATGCTTTGTAAATATCTTTTCTCTTTCTGTCATCTGTTTATTAATTTTTTCTGTAGTTTTCTTTATGAACAGAAAATTCTAATTTGGATGTGATCAAATTCAGTCTAGTTTGCCTACTGTTTTATGCTTTTGAAATTTTATTTAAGAAGTCCTTAAGGCAACAATATTCCCTACATTTTCATTTATTAACTTTATGGTTTTACCTTTTATAGTTAGGTCTTTAAACCATCTGTAGTTATCTTTTTATGTGTTAGGTAAGGATCTACCTTACCTTATTGTTTGTTGGACTCTATCTTCTTCTTTAGACTTTAAACTTAAAGGTCTTAAAAACTCTTGTGGGAGGTACTTTAGGGGCCCCTGTAGCAGACCGTGTGGTTGAATTGCTTGTTGGCGGTGCCATAGCGTTCTTTGCCCTCTGCCGTGAAACCTGTTCCCACCACTGTGATCTCTGTGAGGTCGGGGTCTCTATTGCATGTGGCTGGCATGTGGCCCTCACCCAGCAGTATTTGTTAAATGCTGGGTGAACGTGAGCTCTTTTCCTGCAGCCAGTTTGTCCTTCTGAGAGAAAGTTTGAAAATGCTAATAGACTGAGACTAATGCTAATATTGCTCTACTATTAACTGGCTGTGTTTTCTCGAGGAAGTCGTTTTTCTTACTTCATCTGTAAATGGGTACCTCTGTGTCACCATCGTTTCAGTCAAGATACAGGAAGTTCCCTGTGCTCCTGTGTGATCAGCCCACCCTGCCCTCCCGCCCCACTCCATAACCGATTTGCTTTCTGTCATAGTGATGAGCTTTGCCTGCTTTGGAATTTTATATAAGTGGAATCATACAGTGTATTATTTTCCACAATTGGCTTTTTTGGTCAGCATGTTTTGAGATTCATCTGCTTACAGATGTTGGTGGTTCATTCTTTTTCATTGCTGAGTAGTAGGCCATTGTGTGCATATATACCATGATTTTTTAAATCCATTTATGTGCTGGAGGGACTTTTGGGTGTTATCATGACATAAGATAGAGTGTGGTTATCATGACATAAGATAGAGTGTGCTTTTATGTACAGGTGTAAGTGTGTATTTGGATAAATACCTAAGAGTGGAATTGCTAGGCCATATGATAAATGTATGTTTAACTTTATTAGAAACAACACAACTGTTATCCAAAGTGAAGAGTTTACATTTCCACCAGCAGTATATGAGAATTCCAAGTTCTCTGAACCTGGTATTGTCGGTCTTGTAAAATTTGTGTCATTCCAGTGGGTTTGTTAGTGGCATCTCACGAAATTTAAGTTTGCATTTTCCTGAAGTTAGCATCTTTAATGTGCCTATCGATCAATGATATCTTCCTTCACAAAGTGTCCGTTCAGTTCCTTTGCCCATTTCTTACTGAATTGGTTTATTTCAGTATTCTTACTGAAGTGTCACAGAGTTCTTTATATATGCTGGATTCGAGTTCACTGACAGATCTATATAGCTATGGTTCTAGAAGGAGATAATAGAGGAAATGAGGAAGAATCACTATTTATAGAGATACTGGGTAAAAGATACTAGATACTCAATCCAGCAAGCCCAGTGAAGAACAAATCAAAAAAGGTATCCACATTTAGCCATATTATAGTGAGAACTGCAGAATTTACTAGAGGGAAAGAGAAAACCTTAAATACAGTCAATAGATTTTTGAAAAGACATCATTTATAAAGGTGTGGTAGTTAGACTCACAACTGACTTCTTAACTGCAGCACCGGAATTCAAATGACTGGAACAATAGCTTCAATATGTCTTGAGAGATAATAACTCTTGGCCTAGAATTACTTACCTTTCAAGGAAGAAATTGAAATAAAGGCTTTTTTAGACAAAGTCTGAGACAAAAGAAATTCTTAATGGTTTACATTAGGAAGAAAAAAAAGATCCCAAATGAAAGTTCTGAAATGTAAGAAAGAATAAGGAACAAAGTTGATAAGTGCAGTTAAAATTAAAGCATGAACTATAAAATATAAAAATAACGTTCAATTTGTGAAACATAATCAGGCCAGAGCAACTGTAACACCAGCAGCAGAATATAGAAACATTACAAAGGATCATTAGCAGCAGAACGGATAGTCATATGTTTATGTGACAGGCTATTGCACTACAATAAAAATAAACTGTCGCCTCACACATCAGTCTGGATTAATTGCAAAAATGTAATATCAAAGAAAGGAATCAAATTACAAAAGAATACTTGCAGACTGATTGCATTTCTGTAAAGTTCAAAACCCGGCAGCACAGAGCAACGTGCTTTAAGGGATGCACATACACAGGACTGAACAGTATGAAGACAAAAGCGGGGGAATGGTTAACACAGAGTTAGGGACATTGGTGATAGTGGCGGGAGCCGGCAAGAGGGGCCTATCCAAGGAGCTTCTGCTCTTTCTGAGCCGAGGTGGTGGTTTCTCTGGTGTTTCTAATTCTTCAAACTGCAAATATTTTAAAATACTTCCTTGTATGAGTAATTTCTAAATGAAAAATTTTAAAGAAGGAGTAAGTGGATGGCACTGAAGCCTGGTGGGGAACGTGGATTATAAACAGGGGTCGGGAGGTGGGATAGATATGTAATGAAAAAATGGATTATCCTCCCTGGTCGGATCACTGTTGTGTTGCCAGCAGAGCTTTCCTTCTGTTCCCAGATGTGCACGTCTCGGTGACTTTCAGGCATTGACAGCCCATTCCACTACGTTTTAGGGAACCGGTTCATTCAGTAGTAATCATCATCCTTTAAGTCAACTGTTTCTTTTTAGCTATTTCTCTTTTCTTCCACAGGAAGACTTTTCTATGCCAGATTATCAAACTGAAAATGATATCCTAATTACATGGAAACTACATTATTTGAATGCTGTGTGTTTCTGAACACTTAGTACTATAGAAAGAAGTGTATTTGGCTGAGTGTTGTTGTGAATAGAATTCTATCAAGTGTTATCAAGAGGAATTTCATACAGAATTGAAAAAGAAGGCCTAGTATTTACCGTTAATTATTTTTCTCTGACAAATGGACAAAGCATATAATTTTATTGTGACCATTTTTTTTAGGTTTTTTTTTTATTTCAATAGATTTAGGGGGTGCAAGTATTTTGGGTTACATGGATGAATTATATCATGCTGAGGTTAGGGCTTTTGGGTACAATGTACATTATTGTGATAATTTTTTATAATTGAGTTTAAAATGAAAATAGAAGTTTTAAAAATGTGTATGATTTAGAAAGATGTAATTTTCTAATTTTTAATTACATAATTTATTTTGAAAGAAAACCCATTCAATAAAATTAGTAAGTTATACATCATAAAGTTTGCTAATCGTTGAAAGTTTGTCTTAGAGTTCTGTTAAAATAGAATGTGTACTAAATGTTGTATAAAATACAGTTAGATTTGGTTTAGGGCAAGTAAATGTATATAATGAGAAAAACATAACAAATGTTTTCAGTGGTGGAATTGAGCTTTAATGTAACATTTTGAAACATCCCATTTCATTATAAGACGTTGATTAACTCCTACTCTCAACTGCTGAGGAATGGAGAAACAAGAGATGGGAATATTTGCTGCTGGCCAAGAGTGAGACGGGCGCTGTCACCAGTGCTGTCGGTGCAACACGTGAGCCACACAGCGCAGGAAGCAGGGTCTCCCATCATCCTGGAGAAAGAATAAAATTCGGTTGGCTTTTAATCTATGTGTGTGCTTGTGTGCACATTGTCCTCATGTGTATCGATAAGTATACACGGTATATTTTATTAGAACTTCTTTTGTTCCAAAAATATTTTGAGGACAATTAGAAAAGAAGAAACAGAGTAAGGCTATATATATTAGAAGGGGATGAGAAGGATGATGAAAAGAGAAATGAAGTTTAGGATCTAAAACAGAGCCAGGAGGAAACCTAATACAAGAAAGTCTTCCGTGAATTCCTACAGCTTGTTAAGGATGTGTCACAAATTTGGCTTTTGGTATAAAAGGGCAGGCTCAACATTTTAGTGATGGCCATAAAGCAAATCGGTTGCCCAGGTGATCCGTAGCTATTGTTCACAGTACTAAGACCAGAAGGAAATTTATCCTGAGGGTTTTCAGAAAGGTAACCGTTTTCTAATTGATGGCAGAGTGTAGCCCTGTGTCTTGAGTAGTCAAGGTTGGGCTTTCGGGTATGATTTTGACTAAACTGTGACTGCTGTGTGATGAAGAGTGTCCCAGGACAGTCCTCTGCTGCTGCCTGTGCTCTTTTTCCCAACAACCAAGGAAATGGACTGTACAACTTACAGCATATTTTAGGCCTGGTGCAGTGGCTCGTGCCTATAATCCTAACACTTTGGGAGGCCAAGGAGGGAGGATTGGTTGAGGCCAGGAGTTCGAGACCAGTCTGAGCAAGAGCGAGACCCCATCTCTACTAAAATAGAGGGGAGAGCCAGGCGTGGTGGCATGTGCCTGTAGTCCCAGCTACTGAGGCAGAAGGATCACTTGAGCCTAGGAGTTTGAAGTTGCAGTGAGCTGTGGTAGTAACACTGTACTGTATTCCAGGTAACAGAGCGAGACCTTGTCTCCAAAAAAAGAAAAAAAAAAGACACCTCCCCCCCAAATTTACAATATATTTAATCTTCAGATATGAAACAAGTACATTATTCTTGAACCTATGGTGAGCTTTGCATCGTTACACAGATATGTCATTTTCATCAGTTATGTCATTGTTATAGACTGGCAAGTTTTTAAGAAGTTGGTAAAACTTGGGGATAGGTCCAATTTAATTGTGTTAAAAGATTAGAGCAAGCTATAAAATGTACAATTCATCATTATTGAAATCACAACTTTGAATTAAAAAAAACTCTCTTTTTATAAAATGGAACCAATATTAATAATGTAAGTAGTGTATGTGTCACAGTAAAAACGGTTTATTTCCCCCAAATGAAAACTTTGCCTGTTATGGAGGGGATAGTTAAGTCTCTAGTAGCTTTAAAATAAATAAATGTTTTACTTTTCTAATGTTAATTACTGTCACTGCATAAATAAGAGGTCAAAATCTAAGGTAATTATTTACAGTGTGACCTTTGGGACAGATTAATAGAGAAACTTTTTAAAGAGAAAGTATTTGTTTTTTTTTTTTTTTTTTTTGAGACAGAGTCTCGCTTTGTTGCCCGGGCTAGAGTGAGTGCCGTGGCGTCAGCCTAGCTCACAGCAACCTCAAACTCCTGGGCTTAAGCAATCCTACTACCTCAGCCTCCCGAGTAGCTGGGACTACAGGCATGCGCCACCATGCCCGGCTAATTTTTTTTTCTATATATATTTTAGTTGGCCAGATAATTTCTTTCTATTTTTAGTAGAGACGAGGTCTCGCTCATTGCTCAGGCTGGTCTCGAACTCCTGACCTTGAGCAATCCACCCACCTCGGCCTCCCAGAGTGCTAGGATTACAGGCGTGAGCCACCGCGCCCGGCCTAAAGAGAAAGTATTTGTAATGCCTTCGCTATTCATGAAAGATATAATGGAAAGAAAAGGGGTTTTATTGGTTAGTTAATCCCCATAAAATCTATATAATCTTTCACATACATTTTTATTTCTCTTGGGTATACACCTAAGCGTGGGAATGCTGGATCCTATGGGAGGTAAACGCTTAACTTTTTAAGAACATGCCCAACTGTTTTCCAAAGTGGTGGTTCCATTTAACATTGCTACCAGCGGTGTGTGAGAGCCCCACTTTCCCCCATCCTTGCTAACGTGTGGAGTCGAGACTGGCTATATAATTTGCTGGGTCTGGGGCAAAATGAAAATGCCGGGCTCCGTGTTCTAAGATCATTAAGGATTTCAAGATGAAAACGGGAGGGCATGAAACAAGGCGCAGGGCCCTCCGTGCAGGGGCTCTGTGTCGCCACACAGGTCACAGGCCCATGAAGCCAGCCCTGCGTGGCCCGCCAGTCTCTTTCTTTCAGCCACTCGGGTAGATGCGCAGCAATTCTCACTGTGGTGTAAGTCGCGTTTCCCCCACGACTAATGACATTGAGCATACTGACCTGTCTTCTGAGCATCTTCTTTGGTGAAGTATCTGGCCAAATTTTTTGCTCATTTTGTTACTGGGTTATTTATTTTTTATTACTGAGTTTGAGACCTATTTACATATTCTGGATACAAGTCCTTTATCAGGTACAGGCTTTGCAAATATTTCCTGCCAGTCTATGGTTGGTATTTTCATGCTAACAGTGTCTTTGGAAGAATATAAGTTTAAAATCTTGATAAAATTCTGTGTGTTTTTTCAGAAAATCATGCTTCAGGTGTTATATTTAAGACATCTTTGCCTAGCCCAAGATCACAAACATTTTCTATTTTCTTCTGGAAGTTTATAGTTTTACATTTATGTTTATGGCCCATTTTAAGTTAATTTTCATATATGTATGAGGTGTGGAATGAGTTAAATTTTTTTTCATACATAAGTAGCCACACTTTCCAGCACAATTTATTGAAAAGACAATCCTTTTTCCACTACATGGCCTTTGCTGATCTGTAACACATTTGTTTTCCATGCATGAGTGAGTCTATTTCTTTTCCTTTTATTTTTATTTATGTATTTTTTTTTTGAGACAGAGTCTTGTTCCGTCACCTGGGCTAGAGTGACACGGTGTCTGCCTAGCTCACTGCAGCCTCTAGCTCCTGGGCTTGAGTGATCCTCCTGCCTCCGCCTCCTGAGTAGCTGGGACTGCAGGTGCCACCACCACACCTGGCTAATTTTTTTTTTTTTTCCTATTTTTAGTAGAGACGGGGTCTTGCTCTTGCTCAGGCTGGTCTTGAACTCCTGACCTCTAGTGATCCTCCCTCCTCGGCCTCCCAGAGTGCTGGGATTGCAGGAGTGAGCCACCGCACCCAGCCATGAATCTATTTCTGAACTCTCTATTTCATTCTATTGATCTATTTGTCTGTCTTTTACCACTGTCTTGATTACCATAACTTTATAAAAAATCTTGAAATTGAGTGGTATTAGTCCTCCAACTTTGTTCTTTTTTTTTCCCGGAAGACTTATTCTACATCATTTGCATGTCCACATGAATATTAGCATCAGCTTGACAATTTCTACAACAGAGAACACTTAGATTTTGACTGGGCTTGTGCTGAATCTGCAGATCAATTTGGTCAGAATTGATGTCTGAGTGTTTTTCTGAGCTGCGAAGATGTATCTTTCCCTTTGCTGAGGTCTCCTTTATTTTTACTCTGCAATATTTACAGTTTTTATAGTACAGGTCTTTTGTAGTTTTGTCAGATTTAACTGTAAATATTTCTTTTTAAATGCTATTGTAAATGGTATCATTCGTAATTTCAATTTCCAATCATTCATTGCTAGTATATTCAAATAGAATTTATTTTTGTATGTTTGTCTTATATCCCAGCAGTCCCCAACCTTTTTGGCACCAGGGATCGGTTTCACAGAAGAAAATTTTTCCACAGATCAGGGGAGGGGGGAAAGGTTTTGGGATGATTCAAGTGCATCAGTCTGGGCGCGGTGGCTCACGCCTATAATCCTAGCACTCTGGGAGGCCGAGGCGGGTGGATCGCTCAAGGACAGGAGTTCGAGACCAGCCTGAACAAGAGTGAGACCCCGTCTCTACTAAAAAAAACAGAAAGAAATTATCTGGCCAACTAAAAATATATATAGAAAAATATTAGCCGGGCATGGTGGCACATGCCTGTAGTCCCAGCTACTCGGGAGGCTGAGGCAGGAGGATCACTTAAGCCCAGCAGTTTGAGGTTGCTGTGAGCTAGGCTGATGCCACGGCACTCACTCTAGCCAGGGCAACAAAGCGACACTCTGTCTAAAAAAAAAGCGCATCACATTCATTGTTCAGTCAAACCTCTCTGCTAACGGTAATCTGCATTTGCAGCCGCTCCCCAGCGCTAGCATCACGGCCTCCGCTCCACCTCAGGCCATCCGGCATTAGATTCTCATAAGGAGCCACAACCTAGGTCCCTCCCACGCGCAGTTTACACTCAGGTTTGAGATTCTATGAGAATCTAATGCCGCCACTGGTCTGACAAGAGGTGGAGCCCAGGTGCGATGTGAGCGACGGCTTCCTCCAGAGCAAATGTTCCGAGAGACAGACAGTGGAAGCTGCAGGTTTCACGAGTCCTGGGCCTGGAAGCTGGCACCATGTCATTTCCACCATGTTCCATTCACCAAACCCTGCTGTATGTTTTCCCTTCATCTCATCAGCTCTTTGCTCTGTTTTCTTTTATGACTTCTTTTCCATTGAGTATTTTTTCATTCTCATTGCCTTTGTGGCCCATTAGCTATAACTTTTTGTTTTACTGTTTTAGTTATTTAGCTTTAGGGCATGGTTTCTCAACCTGACATTTTGGGTTGGATAGTTCTTTGTGTGGGCAGCTGTCCTGTGCAGCGTAGGATACGTCACAATACCGTTGGTTTCTGCCTTCTAGTGATACGACACCACTTTCTGTGCAGCGTAAGGGCCGTACAGCATGCTCCATCCTTCCGTCGCTTCCCCTCGGGTCTCTGTGCTATTGTCATACGTGTTACTTACACATGTGTTATACGCCCCAATTTTATTATTGTTATTTTTGTTTAAACAGTCAATTATCTTTTAAAGACGTTTTAAAAAGAAAAAAAGTCACATACTACCCATTTGGTTACCATGGCCAGATCGCTAAACATAATCTCATCTGGTATCATTTTTCTCCTGCCTAAAGTACGTCTAACATTTCTTGCAGTTTAAGAGTCTGTTGCTGATTGATTCTTTCAGCTTTTGTGTATCTTAAAAAGTATTTTACTTTAAACCTATTTTTCTTGTGATACACACAATTTGCCACTGTAACCATTTGTAAGTGTAGTTCAGTGGCGTTAAGTACATTCACAATGTTGTGCAATCATTATCATTATATATTTCCAATTTTCTCATTATACCAACCAGAAGCTCTGTAACCATTAGGTAATAACTCCCATTTCCCCCGCCCTCAGCCCTGGGTAACCTCTAACATACTTTGTCTCTGTGAATCTGCCTTATTCTAGATATTTCACAGAAGTGGAGTCATATGGTATTTGTCCTTTTGTGCCTGGCTTATTTTGTTTATCATAATGTTTCCAAGATTCACCCATGCTGTAGCAGGTGTCATAACTCCGTTCCTTTCCATGGCTGAGTAATATTCCTGTGTGTGTACTCGCCACATTTTCTTTATCCATTTATCTATTGATGGACATTTGGGTTGTTTCTGCCTTTTGGTTAGCGTGAATACAGTTGCTATGAACATTAGTGTGCAAGTGTTGGTTTGAGTCTCTGTTCTGAATTCTTGTGGTTACACACCTGTAAGTGGACTTGCTGGGTCATACGGTAATTCTATGCTTAACCTTTTGAGGAACCACCAGAGTGTTTCAACAATAGCTGCACCATTTTTCACTCTCGTCAGCCATGTATGAGGGTTCCAGTTTCTCACAGGCGAGGGGGATGGAGGATGGGATGCCTGGGCTGGGAGTCGGTACCCAGTGTTCCCTCTGGTCTTAGATCAGGCTCCTCAGCTTCTTGGCCATCAGAGCAGGGCTGCTCCCCATGCCCACTGTGGCAGTCCCCTGGAGTCCCCTAGGCTTCACCAAGCAGCGCCCAGGTGACAGTCCCCAACAACCCCCTTGGAAAAGCTCAGACACTGCGGGGCTCTGAACACTTAGAAGCCTGCCCTCTGCTGGCTGCTCAGTGACATAGACACCCCCCACCAGGACCCAGCAACGGAAACAGGAACAGGAACGCGCAGGCGCGGCTCTCTGGGGCGGGGCCTCGCAGGGCGGAGCTGCCGCTCCAGGGCGGGCCGTGGCTGCGGCACTTCCGGCTTCTGAATTAAAGAGGCCGAGGCTGGGGCCGAGCCCGGAGCCCCAGCGCCGGCTCAGCCTGGGGGCTCCGGTCCGGCCACCGCGGCACCCGGGGCAGAGGCTGCGCCCGAGATTCGGGCCGGCTCAGCCACGGTGAGGGAGCGAGGCCGGCCAAGCCGCTGCCCCCGCGTCCCCGCGTCCCCGCCGCTCCCTCGCTCCGGCGTCCCCCTCAGGCTCCTGCCTGCGCCCACAGCCCCTTATTGCCACCCGCTCGGTTTCCAGTTCCCCCTTCCCCGTGCAGCCCATTCGCCTGCTGGGGTGAAGCCCTTTAGGTAGCACCCCCTAATCTCCCTTCCTCCCAGTGACAGCCTTTTCCGCGTTCTCTGTGCCACCGTCTCTGCGTCCTTTAACCCCGACCCTTCCTTCTTTTTCTCTTCCATTTTATCTTTTTCTGTCTTGTGTGATCCTCACTCCTTTCTCCTTGTTTTTTTTTTTTGCTCTTTCTTCTCACCCCCCTCACCATTTTATCTCCACTGACCCCTCCTCTCCATGTCCCTTCTCCCGTCTGTCCCCTCAGCCAAATTTCCTCCCCCTTATTGGACATCGTCCTCGCCCTCTGGCACAGCTGTCCCCATCTCCTTCTCCAGGCTTCAGGGGTCTAAGCAGGAACAATTTGAGGACCGTCTCTTCCCAGGAACTGTAGGGCGGGCAGATGGGGGTTTGCAGTTTTCTTCTTCCTTTTGTGTTTGGAGAAAGGGGAGCTTGGAGGTGTTGAAGAGAGTCTGGAAGCCTTGTTAGGTACTGTGACGGCAAAACCTGAGAGATGGTGTGTTACAGCGTGATAAACTGAGGGCCAACACGCATACTGACACCTTATGAAATATTTACCTTTCTGACAAAAGTAGCTAAAAAATATTTTGATTTTTTTTTTTTAATTTTGAGCATCTTTTAGTGGGGAGGAACAGCTTCAGAAATTTAAAAATATTTATTTACAGGCTTGACTATTATAACTTAGATAAAATGATTTGGTTTTTTTTGGAGGCAGAGACCAACGGCATTTGAGGACTGACAATCACCTTGCTTGGCACTCAGATTGTGACAGCTTCTTTAATACCTTCCAAAGGGTTCATTTGTTTTGCCCTCTCTTTTTCAGTTGGGAAAAACTTCTATTTGCAAATTTTCCCCTTCCTGTTTCAAAATAGCTTGAGATTTCAGTTGGTTTTTTTCATTGAGTTGAATTACACCTGGTTTGCAGTACATTTATTAAAAAACATTGCTCCCAAATATGCAACAGGCTAAATTTTGGTCTCCGAGATGGACAGAAATTCTAGTCCAAACAAAATCCCAATAATCATATTCTCCTAGGATGTTAGTCATTTTGTATTTATGGAGATGGCTTCTTTACTTAAGCCTCATGCACCAACTGCTAGCTTCATCCTTGTCTTCTTCAGCTTCCTCACCTCTCTCAGTCTTCATGGAATTGAAGAGAGGAGCCTGCTCTAAATTAGATTTTGGCTTAAGGGAATGTTGTAGCTGGGGTGATCTATCCAGAGCACACAAACTTTCTCTGTATCAGCAATAAAGCTGTTTTGCTTTTTTGTCATTCATGTGTTCACTGGAGTGGCACTTTGCATTTCCTTGAAGAACTTGTCCTTTGCAGCCACAGCTGGGCTAACTGGTGTGGGGGCCTAGCTTTTCCTGAGCTTTTGAAATGTCTTCCTCATTTGTTGTAGAGATGGAGTCTGTCTACATTGCCCATGCTGGTCTCAAAACTCCTGGTCTCTAGTGATCCTTCTGCCTCAGCTTCCTGAAGCTCTGGGATTACAGGTGTGAGCCACGGTGCCGACTGGCCATGATTTTGACTGTATGTTCTTATTTATAAAATAAGCTAACAAGTACAAAATTGTTTGCATAAATAATTTGAGGCCTAAAATCATATTATTTTCTTCCAGAGAAGTTTTACTTTCATTTCTTCCAGGTGCCTGGCAGAACTCATAACCCAAGATCATCTCAATCTGATTTAGGGACTAAATTCTGAAGCTGAGTTACAGCCCTTCTGGGGAACATGTATTTCTAGTTCAAACTTGTTCTCCTCAAGTACAGCCCATTGGGACCCGAACTCCCATGCTGAGAATTTACCAAGACCCCATCTGCGGGGAGTTAGCTACACTCCCCGCAAAGAGGTTTTTTTTTCTCTTTATTTCAATCATGGTCTCTAAGTTGACTACGCCAGTTTGCAGGGAGTTAGCTAGGCTCCCTGCAAAGAGGTTTTTTTCTTCAGAACAGGTCTCTCAGGCAGGGGTCATCGCAAAGGATGAAAAATATAGTAGTAAACAGAAATAAAAGATAAAGTAATGGCAATAATAATACACAGAGCCAAAGACATAGTTTATAAAGTAAAGGTTTATCAAAATAAATAAATAAAGGGATGGATATATTTTTACCCGCATCAAATATCTCCCTGACTGAAACTCCACACAGGTATTTTATAGGGTACAAACAGGCTCCCCGTTGCCAAGGGCAACAGGATTTGCATACTAACAGGCAGTTTGCTTTAGGATCAAAGTCTCCTAAAAGGCTACTACAGATCCTTAAACTAACTCCAACTAGGGGAACAATGAGTTATAAAATCGTCTTGGGGCAAACTTGTAACTTTTATGATAAGGCTACAACAAACAGGGACATCTTTGCTCTGGTGATTGTGTTCTTGGGGACAGAGATGATCCCAGAAGTCAACATGGGCTGTGCTTTGTGTTAATTACTTGGACCACATGGTTCCGTCTGGGCCAGGCTTGGGCATTAGCATATCTATATGATCAGCTCTCATCTCCGGGGGGTCTACCTGTCAGCTCCAGCAACCTTTGGTTCTAAGGAAAAGGCATGCCTTGTCTTTCAAAACAGGTGAGAACCAAAGGCCCAGTTTACAGCTGTCTCTTTGAAGTGCAGCTTCTACTGACCAGCAAGACGCCCTCCTGAGAGGAGGCAGCTTTTCAAATAACACATTTATCTTTTCTTTAAGGCAAAGCCTTATTTGACTTCTGAAATCAAATCTTGTCTCCAGAAATACAGGGGGCATTTCTATAACTCAATATTCTTAGGCTCAACATCTCCCCCTTTTTTACTTTTTGAAGAAAGTTGATGGAGTTGGACAGCCATCACAGCGAGGCGTTGGTCTCCGGATTCTTGTCTTCTTTGGCGTTTTCTCCAGACTATAAATAAACACAAGCAAAGGATTAAAATAATGCCAAAAGTTACAACAGTGGAACTCCCATAGATCTTAAGATGATAAAGTGGATCAGCTGACTCTAAACCAGAAGAGATGTCATTAATAATGTCAGCTTCAAAGAGCAATTTAAGTTTGTGACTGAAGGTACTTAATATTTCTTGTTGTAAGTTTCCAATCTCTTCAGTCAGATTTGCTTGGTTAAGTAGATGTTTTCCCAAGGAAACCGAGTTTGATTATATATATGAGGTGTAACACAAAATTGAGTGATATTCCAATCGCAATGAAGTCTAAGTTGCTTTTGTAGACTTATAACCTGGTCTCCCAACAAGGTGACTGCTTGTGGTAAGTCAGCCACTTGAATAGCTAACTTAGAATCAATTGGATTTTGGGTAGACCATAATTGATTTAAATCGTGGTGCCAATTTTGAACAAATTCAGTGGTCTGAATGGTCTGATGCAGAGCCACACCTGCGGTGGCCACAGAAGCAGTGGCAGCAATTATTCCCAAAATAGCTGCTATTAAGAGACCAATAAATCTTTTTGTACGTTTAAGAATGTGGTTAAGTAGTTTGTCCAAAAGGAACATTGCTGGTGTTTCTTGCCAGACTCTATTCATTTTAACAGGTAACCACAGTCCTGTTCTGGCTTTGAGAATATAAAGTGTTTCTTTATAAGGATTGAACTTCATAGAATTGTTAACACAGGTATAATGAGAACAGTTGTCACAGGTCACTAGGAAAGAAGGTTCATTATAAACAGCATGTCCAATCATAAATAAGGTAGTCTAACACAAACTTGAATATAATGAGTAGAATTTAAATTCAAAGTCCATTCTCGGCTATTGTTTGTATCCAAAGTGTGTGTGCTAATCCAGGCCTGCAAAGGGTGCAAAGCAACTGATATTTTCCACAATTGATCATGAATAGGGCCATCTAAAATATGAGGAGCTGGAGAGCTCATACCATCATTGAGCCGTGTAATAATGACTTTTAAGGTCAGTGTCTTTTACAGACATCGAAGTGGCAGTTTTATTCCAATGAAGCTTTTTAAAATTGTGAGAGAAGGCAGGATGGCCATAGGGACTCCAGTCTAGGACAACACCATAAGATGTGGACCCAGCAAGAATGCGCCCCGTGTGAGCTCTACAGTTGTCCCGTTGTACCCAAGTTTTAGGGTCAGAAATTATTACTTTCTTACAAAGGGGTATATCTGTGGGTGCAATTTTAGAATGCTCAATAGTGATGTGTCTGGTTGCCAGACACTTACCACCATGCTCACCATGCAGATCACAGCAAGAAAAAGATTTACAGATGTTTTAGGTAGAGATGTCCGGTTCAATATCCTGTCTGCTTCTTCGTATGTTCTCTTCAGCTGTCCCCACGTCACGGTCTGTGCCTGACGTGTCTTCCGCTTTTTCCCCTCAAGTTTCCACTCCGGGTTTGATTCTTCTGTTTGGAATCCAGACTGTTGGTCTGTCATCTGTCAAAACACAAGAAAAACTCTCCCCTACACCTTTGCACATCCTTTTTTCCATTTATTTTCTACATCATCTTTCCACCAGATAGGCTGGTGAGGGAAAGAGTCTGATTGTGGACTCCTATTCCAATGCTTTTCTACTGCCGTTAATTTATCTTCCTTACGAATGTTCAAAAAATTTTAGGTAAATAAGGCTTGATTTATTCTATCTTTGGGAGACTGTGTACCTCCCCCTTTTTGTTTTAAAAACATGTTTTTTTTAAGTTTGATGTGTATATTCCATAATGCCTTGTCCTTGAGGATTTTAAGGAATGCCAGTAATGTGTTTGATGTCCCATTTAATACAAAAAGCTGTAAAGGAATGACTAGTATAAGCACGGCCATTGTCAGTTTTAATGGTGGCTGGGACTCCCATGTATATAAAACAGGAGTGTAAGTGTGAGAACATATGTCTAACAGTTTCTCCAGAGGATGGAGTAGCCATAATAAGACCGGAATAAGTATCTACAGTAACATGTACAACACCTAACTTGCCAAATTCAGGAATATGTGTAACATCCGTTTGTCATAATTTATTTGGTGAGAGACCTCGAGGATTAACTCTTGCAGAAAATTTAGGCTGATTAATTAATTGACAAGTGGGACAATGAGAAACAAAAGTTTGGCTTGATTATTGATTGTATAATTGCATTGACTTTTCTTAAATCAGTTAACATTTGTCATTTGCCAGATTTCTTTTTTAATAACAAATATAAGAGAATTTCACGGACTGGTGGACTCCTCTATATGTCCTGCTTGTAATTGTTCTTTTACTAATATTTGAAGAGCACCCAATTTTTTTTGTTTTTGTTTTTTTTTTTTGTTTTAGTGGCCACTGCTGTCCACATAGGCTTTTGTGACATCCAATTTAAAGCCAGAGCAGAATGGTGCTTTTCAGTAGCAGTGGCCGCTATCCAAAATTTGGATAGCCTAAACCATGCCGAGAAGTATGTGCCTTTGGTACCTCGAAAGTCTTAGCCCCTTGGCTCCTTTTACCCAAACCAAAGCAAGGGTTATAATTCATATTTAGCATAACCCGTTTAGCAGATGTATTAGGTATATTGACGTATGCTCCCCACTGCTGTAACAAATCTCCTCCCCACAAATTAATAGTGATGTTAGCCACGTAAGGTTTTAAAGTGGCTGTCTGTCCAGGGCCTGAACAATTTAAAATCTGTCAACTTTGAAATATGTCAGTCATTGTTCCTATTCCGGTAAGAACAGTAGGAACTTGTTGTAAAGGCCAAGCTTTTGGCCAAAAACTTTTAGAAATAATTGTAACATCAGCTCCAGTATCTATAAGTCTAACAAAAGATTTGCCATTTAACTTAATTTCTAATTGAGGTCTTTGGTCATTAATAAAAGTTTGCCAATATTGAGTGGCGGATGTAAAAGCCGCTAACACTTTGAATTAGCATTATTAAAAGCCAATATATGTAACATTAAATTTTTCAAGTCAGGCGGACTAACCGTTTTTTGCACAACATCTTGTAGTTCATAAGTTTCATAATAAAACTTATGAAATCTGCATAAATTTTATTAACATTTTCTTTAACATTTTACACAAGAAAACACAGACTGTTTAGGAGAAGCTATTTTCTCTTATGCTCTAATATAGCACTGTTGAATTTGAGCAATAACTTGATCATCTTTTTTAAGATCTTAGTTTGGTTTTTTTTTAAGTTTTTTTTTTTTTTTTTATCAGCCTCTCTCAAGGGTGGATCATGCTTCTGGGAATCGTTTACATTAGAAAGCAGCGGTTCCCAAGCTTAAAGCTGCTGGCTTGAGCCACGCAGAGAGCTCTTGCTTAAAGTGAAAGTTTACCGCCCCCTTTTTTTTTTCTTTTTTCTCTTTTTTAATTTTTGAACTAACACATTTATCTTTTCTTTAAGGCAAAGCCTTATTTGACTTATGAAATCAAATCTTGTCTCCAGAAATACAGGGGGCATTTCTGTAACTCAGTATTCTTAGGCTCAACACCCATCCCCCTGGCTGCAATGCTATGAAAATGGCCCATGCCCTCCTAGCTTCCCCTCTGCAAATAATACTGGGGGGAAAATACCCCTAAACACTGGGCATACTTTGAGACTCCTCTTTGTACCCTGATCCAGTAATACATCATTATCTAGATAGCTCATCAGTGCCTTCAAGCATTTTTTTTTTTTTTTTAATATTTATTCAGGTTTTCTAGTTGTTCTCAGTGGACGGTTGGCTTGAGTCATCTACACACCTATAACTGGAAACAGAAGTCTCACCTATATTGTAAAAAGGTATTGTATATGTTCACTGGTGGTCATTTTAAAATATATAAACAAATTCTTTGGGCCGGGCGCAGTGGCTCACGCCTGTAATCCTAGCACTCTGGGAGGCCGAGGCGGGTGGATTGCTCAAGGTCAGGAGTTGGAGACCAGCCTGAGCGAGACCCCGTCTCTACTAAAAATAGAAAGACATTATATGGACAACTAAAAATCTATATAGAAAAAATTAGCCGGGCATAGTGGCGCATGCCTGTAGTCCCAGCTACTCGGGAGGCTGAGGCAGTAGGATCGCTTAAGCCGAGGAGTCTGAGGTTGCTGTGAGCTAAGCTGACACCACGGCACTCACTCTAGCCTGGGCAACAAAGTGAGACTCTGTCTCAACAACAACAAAAAAAAAAAAAAATTCTTTGATATGCCTTTCTTTAAGAGGTGGGGTTAAATTTCCCTCCCCTTGAGTATGAGTTGCATGTAGTGACCTTCATCTAATAGAATGTGGCAAAATGATGGACCGTGACTCCTGAGGGTGGGTCAGAGCAGCTTCCCCCTTGCTCTCTTGCTCAGGGGAAGCCAGATGCCACAATGTAAAGGGATTCAAAGAGTCCTGTGGAGAGGCCCATGCAGTAAGGCATTGAGGCCTCTTGCCAACAGCCATGTGAATGAGCCATCTTAGGAGACCCTCCAGGCTCAGTGTGGCCTCTGGATGACTACGGTCCAGGCCAACTTCTTTACTGCAACATGAAAGACTCTGAACGCAAACTACCCAGCTAAGCCAGCCTTGAATCTTAATCTGCAAACTGTGAGATGACGAATGTTAAACCAAGCAGTTTTGGGGTAAATGGTTTTATATTAATAGTAATATGTTTGTTTTTAAATTTTATATTTTATTATTTTTAATATTCATTTTATGTGAAAAATGAAACCAATAGCTTAAAATTTTAAAGTAATATTTAAATAAAAAAGAATATGTTGTATGATCTCTGCTTCCAGTTAGGAATAAAAACAAGAGTTTTTCAGAACAGATGAAGTCATTTCCACAATACTATTAACAGATAAGCCATTCAGAAACCCTTTAGGATTTATTCTTACTTCCTGAAGAGTTTCTATAATATGGTCTCTAGGCAAAGTGAAAACATACGCGAGCATTTGTCTTTTCCAAAGTAACACAATCTGACTATAGCTAAGTTATTGAATGGAACTATGCTTTTACATAAAAAGCTTAAAACCAATTAAAATATAATTTTAGTTCTTACCTGCTGACTTCTGGATGTAGCTCAGCCAGTCACTTCATGATCTTGGTGAACGCAAGTTCAGAGTATTTGGAGGTATGAATCTAACAGGTGCATCAGGTAATAATTTAGCAGATTCAATTTGTTTACAATTCTTGACACCCTAAATAAGCATTTTAAAAGTTTTCTTAACACCATTACATAGTGATAATCCAGCTTATTCAATTAAAATAAATTTTAAAATTATAAATAAAATAAACTGCTCTGAAAATTTTACTTTAAGATCATTTATACCAAGTAAATTTACTTCAGCGGTGTTCAGGGCTATGTATTAAGAAAACATGCCCAACATAATTTTTTATAGTAATGATAAAGTCTATGAGACTATGTCTAAATCAGCCTTTCTCAACTGGGATTCTTCCTCTGAACCCCAGAACACAGCAAATGGTGTAACTATTTTCTCAACCCTCCCAAACACAGGACATAATCAGACCCATTCTAGATGCCAAGGAGAGGGGTTAACCCATTAAATAAAATGAATGTTTTAGGGTTAGGGTATTAAACCTTAATTCTTTTAATCAACCCACCTGATAAAGGCTGGTCTGAAGAGTAATTATAAATATTCTATATTTTATTTACTAAATACCGTATGTAATGAACACAAACTACATGCCCAGAATTGTATCACAGGTTATGGGGGGGGGGGGGGACTAGTAATATAAAGTGCAGCCTCCTTCACTTGTGAAAGATAAAATTAAAATGATAAATTAGTTACCAATAACCATGCAAGTAGACTATAAATGGTGTGAAACCACTGTAAATCCTGTAAAAATTCAACAAAGGAAGGGCTCAGACTTTAAATCCTAGATGAAAAGTCATAGCAAAATACATAAAATATTAGCTCTGTCACACCAGAATATTACATTTTACTTATTGCCATTATCTCTCCCACTAGATTTAAGCTTCACATAAAAGCACAGATTTTTGTCTATTTTGTTCACTGTTGCTTTCTCAGTTCCTAGAATAATGTACACAGTTGGTATGTAATAACTCTTTGTTCAATAAATAAGTGAAAAGATTGGAATGTGATAGTTTAAAGTGATAGTTGAAACCACAGAAAAAATGAGCTCTTAAGAAGAAGCCAAATTACTGGTATGTAACAGCAACGATAATAGCTGTACTTACTGAGTACATCCTCAGTACATTGTACTGAGAATTTTTCCATATTAAGCTCCTTTAAACTTCTAAATATTTGAGGTAAGAACTATTATCCTCATTTTAAGACAAAAAGCTCAGAGAGTGAGGTAGCTCTCGCAGAGTCACAGGATGAGCAGGAGGCAGAGCAAACCTCCATCATTTTCCACATCGTGTTTAAAACCTCAGTGAGGTACAGATGAGGGCATGAAAAAATAAAATGACTACCTTTCATGGTTTTAATAATTATGAGATAACATTAGCTATAAAAAGTGATGAAAGTATAATAATTAGTTACTTATAGAGTAGCACTATTCAAGAATAAAGAAGAAAAAAAAGACTGGAAAGCAGCAGGCCCCCACCTTTTTGGCAGCATTCATTTCCTTCACAGCCATCTTTATATCACTGTTTCTTGTTTCGTTTTTTTGGAAAGCAAGAGATGTATATCTGAAATAGAAAAGCAGAAAACCAAAAGGTTTTTCATTGACTTTAAATTACTTCAAACTTAATTTTGTAATCACTGGCTCAAATATAGTTTTCACAAATTAAGCCCGGCGAGGTAGCTCACGTCTGTAATCCTAGCACCCTGGGAGGCCAAGGCGGGTGGATCGCTCAAGGTTAGGAGTTTGAGACCAGCCTGAACGAGATCCCGTCTCTACTAAAAATAGAAAGAAATTATATGGACAGCTAAAAATGTATATATAGAAAAAATTAGCCGGGCATGGTGGCACATGCCTGTAGTCCCAGCTACTCGGGAGGCTGAGGCAGGAGGATTGCTTGAGCCCAGGAGTTGGAGGTTGCTGTGAGCTAGGCTGACCCCATGGCACTCTAGCCCGGGCAACAGAGTGAGACTCTGTCAAAAAACAAACAAACAAACAAACAAACAAACAAAAAGGTTGATATACTTAGCTTGAAATCAGGAAGAATGTTTATTTAGGATAACTAAATAAAAACCAAATTAAAGATGAGAAATAAAAGATACTAAGCATTTCTCATGAATTATCTCCTATTAATTTTATATTAAAATTTAATGTAAAACATTTGCAAAGCTGATATATGATAAAGTTGCAGAGATTAGCAATCTGGGGACTATTTATACTAAAAAAATTAAAATTAATTCCTATGTTCAAACATAACCTCCAGATGACTCAAAGGCTTGCAATGTGAAAGTCAAAATTTAAAACATTCACCAGAATATTTAAGAGAATATCTTTATGGCCTTGTTGTGGGGAAATATTTAGACCAAAAAAACAAAAAAAGTTGAAACACAGAATCAGAACTTTAACCATATAATTGAGAAAGTCAGGCAAGAGCTATTCCTATAAAAGCACCAGACCTAGAGAGTGTCAGTGGAAGGATACATACCAAATCTGAAAAGTGGTTGTTTTTTCAAATGATGGGACTATGGATAATTTTTTATAGCCTCCTTGTATTTTTGCATTTAATTGTATTTTCTAAATTTCCACACAGTATGTAGAATACTTAAGAAAAGAAAACCCCACAGTTTGTTTTAAGGATTCAACAAGATGCTAAAAGAATCTTTCACATCAGGTAATACTACTAGGATTATAATACTACCTTAATGAACTGTAGTTCGTTAATGAGTAAAATTTAGAAAGCATATACTCTTAGGTGACTCCATTAAATAAAATTAAACACCTATTTTTTTAACAAATTTCAACCCCAACTACAAACAGGATTCTCTCTTAATTGATAAAGATTTTCATATCTGAAATGAACAGCCATCATTTTTTATCAGCAGAGAGTAAAGGTATTTCCGTCACCATTGTGATTTGAATGATCTGACAATGTCACAAAATAGAAAGTAGCAACAGACAGATTGGAAGAGATTATATACAGATGATGTAGCTATCTACCTAAAAAGTATAAAAGTGTCATCTAAAAAGTAATTAAACTCAGAAATAATAGAATACAATTTTCTGAGCATCTACTATGTGCCAGGCTTTACTCCTAGTGCTTTACATACTTAACTCATAGTACTGTCATAGCGATGTTGTGAAACTACTATCAACCTCACTTTATAGACAAAGAGGAGGCTGAGGTACAAAAAGGTTAAGTAAATTGCCCAAATTTATTCATCAAGTTGCTGACAGACCTGGGAATTGAGCCAAAGTTATCTCTTTCTGGAGCCCGTTCTCCTTAACTAAGGCACTCTACATTCCCTGTGAAACAGTGCGTAACAAGATAAAGCACACGGAAGTCAGTCTGCTACATACCACTGATAACAAGCTACAAAGTATAATCCAAGAAAGATCTGATTAAGAACAGCACGAACCAATGACTGCAGCTATTTGTCTATAATGACTGCAACTATTTGTCTACATGGCCCCCTATACTAGCCTGGGACCCTCCTGTGGGAATGGCCTTTGACTTTGTCCCCACTGTGGCTGACGTCTGGTACAGAACCTCTAGTGAGCAGCAGGCACACAGTAATGCACATCGGACTGAATTTGGGAAACACACCTGTAATTAGTAGAAGAATCATAAATTGAAATTTCAGAAACTAGGTATTTCTGGAAATGAGACCTTCAATCAGCCTAAAAAAGGAGAAATAATATGAAGTTCAAAAAGAAATCTTGGCATACCTCAGATACTGAAGGGCAGAGACCACCAACATGTACCAAATAACCTTTATCTCTTCGTAAGGGTTCAGCATACATTTCTGCTTGTAGAAAAACAGAATATACCACAGAAATGATCATCATTGTATTGAGATGTTTAAGAGAAAATGAAAACTTGCTAAATATTTCATGGTTTCTTTTTACTATCACAAAGCTTATCAAAAAGTTATCAACAAATATCAGCATGACCAGACCGAAGACCAAAAGCCTGGAGTACAGTGTTAAGATTTCTGGGCCTTAATCATATCATCTTGAAAAATAAATGGGTATGGATTAGTTGATATTAAGTCTCTCATAGCTCAAATGAATAAATTACATCTAAACGGAGTAATCAGTTACAGCTGTCCTTTGGTATCCCTGGGGGACTGATTCTAGGACTCCTTGTGGATACCAAGATCTGAGGATACTCAAATCCCTTATATAAAATGGCATAGTATTTGCATATAATCCACACACATCCTCCTATATACCTTAAATTATCTCTAGATTATTTATAATACCTAATACAATGTAAATTCTATGTAAATAGTTGTTATGCTGCATTGTTTAGGAAATAATGACAAGAAAGTTGGTTGAATCCATGAATACAGAACCCATGGGCTGACTGTACATCATGACTAAAAAAGTCTGTCATTTGTCCCTGGTTCAGAGAAGTGCTATGAGAACACTGGATGTACACAGGATCTTAACTCCTTAGTGTTAGTGCTGGCTAGAGCTAGTGGTTTCAGAGACCTCTTTACACACATTCCTTTGTTGGGGAAATAACGTACCAAGGAAACCTTTAATCAGACAAATATCAACAGCAGGTATTATACAGCTTGTGATAATGTTAAGAGCACATAAGAAAAAAACAGACAAATTACTTGAGTTAGACAGCATGATTTTGGAAACCACAAATACTAGGATTATAGATAGTTTTTTTCTTGCTTGACAAAATTTCAAAATTCTTAGGCTGTCATCTCATAGTCAATATTGTGAAGGGAACCTGGTCTGAAATCAAAGATTCACTAAATTGAGATTTGAATTACTAGCAAATCCTATACCTGGCACAGAGGGAGTACACAAATATTGTTGAATGAATCCATGAGTACTTTTACTTATGTTTTAATAATTTTTAAATAATAATGGGAGATTTGTAAATTTTATTGTGTTCATTAAGTAGTAATAGTAACAAGAGTAGCCTAGCACTTATTGAATGCTCTGCTCCAGGCAACATGCTAAGCACTTTATATACACATCACCTCACATGATTCTCCCAACCACCCCGTGAGGGAGCTATTATTATTATTATTATTTCCATTTTACAGATGATGATACTGAGGTCATGGAGTTTAGGTCACAAATCTGTTAAGTATTGGTGCTAGAATTCAGGCAGAGTCTTTCATCTTTAGGTAATTAATACCTAACCTTCTTCATTAACTTCATTTAATTTGTTAATCTCTTTAGATTATAAATGTATTCTACAGAGAAATAGTGAAACTACCTAACTTTACATTTTTATATTGCAGTGAAAAAGAAGTAAAGAGCTATAGTACAGCAAAGGAGTCAGAATGTATACATTACACCCATCACCTAACCCTTCACTAATTCGATACAAAATATCTACTGGATACCCTATGGACTGCACGCTGTACTTGGCAGTGAACAAAATCCCTGATCTTGCTGAGCTAGTATGTAAGGGTGGGAAGGCAGTGAACCCAGTAATCAATCAAGCATCAAGTAAGCAAAACACACAGTATTGTGACAAGTGATATGGTGGAAAATAATGCAAGGAAAGAAAAAAAGTTACAATTAAATCAGATGATATAATATTTTAAGTTGTGTATATGTATTAATATATGCATAAAGAAATGCATTGAAATGCTCACTAAAATATTCATAGTGGTTAGTGAAGGTTGGAGAAACTTCAGGTAATTTTAATTTTCTTATATTTTCATATTTTATTTAAAAATCTTACTAAGCCATTATTTATACAAGCAGAAAAAAATAAAACCATTGCTAATATGGAAAATTAAAAAACCCACAGAAACATACAGATAAAAATAAAGAGAGGTAGCATAACTATCACAAGAAATGATAGAATTTTCTCTAGTGCCTGTGATTATTCTAACTATTATAAGCATTTAAGGACTATCTAAAGATGAAAATATTCCTGAAATAGATGAAATTATTAAAGTGAGGGAAAGCAAATAGTTTCCATCACTAATACTGATTTGATAGATTAGTACTGGTTACCTGAGGAAAGCTGAGAAGTTGGTTTTGTTCCCCAGGTAACCGCACCTGGAAAGTGTCCAGTGAGGGCTCAGTGGAAAAGAATGCAGCTTATCTACTTGCTAACTAAATCTTGGGTTTAAGCTTTTAGCAATTTTCTGTTCTTTAAAAAGTTGACCTCCAACTGGCCAATTTCTCGTTTTGCATAAAGAAAAGCCACAAACAGGAATAAAATATTAAAACAGCTCAGGCACCCAACACAACCCAGAAGCAGGTAAGTATTATTTTACAAATAGGTTAGGATTCCTCAGTAAATTGTTAAACCAACCTAGTGCAAACTTCAGATTCCATCTATCTTGTTCTATTTGATTTTCTTTCCTTCCTGAGAAGTCAAATCCTGTCAGGTTTTCTTTAGCATCAAACCAGTCTTCACTTATTTCTTGGTAATTTCTACAGTCTCATAAATTGAAAACAATGAGCTATGAATTACCTACAATATTTAACCCTCTGAAAAGTTATCTAAAAAGCATGATGAATCACTATGATAATTACTTGTTTTATATACAAATCTAAAGATGAATATTAAGCAAAATAAGAGAACCAAGCATAAAGCTTCTGTGAGAAGGGATTTCAGCAGTCCCGAAATAATAAATTCTTTTCAGTTTGAGTGATCAGCTTCCTAGTTTCCCTTTAATTAATATTGATTCCCAGTTTATTAAAACTGTTACTATTCTGATTTTTCAATTGTTATTTATTGGAAAAAAGACATTATCTTTATATACAGAATAAGAGAAACTTCTTTAAAAGGACTAAGTAGTGCTGCAGCTCTTTATATCATTAAAATTAGTGATCTTTTGGAATGACCATAATCTCTTTTCATAGAGGAGAAAACTAAAAAAATGTACACAATTTACAGAGATACAATTAGACACAAGAAAGAAAGTTTTCAAATTGGAAACATGAAGCAGAATAAAAGTCCATATTATTATTCAGCATTATCGGATATATTAGGTGGCTTTAAAGACAAGTCAAGCAAAAATAAGAACATACTTAACATTCACAATCAGAATGATGCCATTGTAGCCAATTAAAAATATTTATTTTGACTTAATGAATAAACACTGGAGATATTTTAAACCTTGACTGTTTTCTGGCAACTATGAAAGATAATATATTTTTATACTAACTTTTATCATCAACTTTCAGTTGATCAAAGTCTACATTTATATCACCATTTTTTAAACCGTCTTTCTTGGGTGATGTATTTTGTTTAGGATGACTACTGTCAGATAACAAAGATATCTGAGGATTAAGATAATAAAAACAGTAATAAGGACTAGCAATTATTGCGCTCTTACTATGTGACAGGCACTCTTCACTGGCATTATTTAGCCCGTACAATAATGAAGGCTATGAGAGTAAAACCATCAACTTGACTTCACAGATGAGAAAACTGAATCTAAGAAACTCATTGCGCCAAGTCACAGTTAACAAGAATTAGGATTTGAATCCAGTCTGTGTATAGTCACTCTGTGCTAACACTAGTATTTTGGAAAGTGTGGCAGATACACACTAGAAGTACTTGAGATAACTTTGGGAGGTATATATAAATATTAATAACATTAACCTTTAACAGTTATGTATTTAATTTAGTGTATGCTTATGTATATTTTTTATTTATGGGAAGTAATATTTCTTTCTTATATGTAAGAGTGAATTATTCTTCACACTTAAATTTTTGTGAAAAGGAGAATCATTTAAAGAAAAATACAGAATAACATTACAGGTAACATAGGGCTATGGTAAATTGTGAAGATGGTACATGAATAGCTGAAATTTAGAAATACTATGCTACACTATACTGGCTTTCATGCATAACTAGTTAATTTAATGAGACAGGGACTAAAATGTGTAATCCCAACTTAAAATAGATATTGTTTTATAGCCAAAAGTATGATTATAAAAATTGTTACATCTATATCTTGTACTTTTAAAAATAATTTATTCTTCCTAAATAAGCAGGTTATACCATTGGTATCATCGCAATGAAAATAAAGCCCTTAAGAATTATCATATAGTACTAAATGTATAAATTGTTTAAGCAAAGTATTAATACGTAAGAAATTTAAGTACATGAAAATCTAGTTATGAATCTGTTAATTCTTTGTGGATAACTAAGTTTTTTAAAAAATGAATTTAACAATAGAACAATTTGTTAAAACAATTTACTTTTTATCATTCATGTTAGTAGAAAGGAACATATATTAATCAAGTATTTCACTTTGGACTTGGGAATCCATCTTGGGGGATTACCTAAGACCACTCAAAGAATGAAACTTTAAAGTTAAGACCAAAGTCAGAAAAGCAGAAATAAACTTCAGCTTTCCTATTCCATTGCCTCCTGGCTTGATAATGGAATGTAACTTATGTTACTAGAACACTTTATAATTTGCAGGGTGTTCTTATATAGATTAAACCATCTTTTCTGATTGTCATCTGACCAAGATTCCCTTGGTGGAACAAGACAGAATGAGAAAACTTATGAGAGGCATTTAAAAACTATTTTCCTCATTTCAACAAAGGAGAAATTAAAACTTTGCTCTACCTAAAATAAATGGAACATTACTTTATTCTATCCCATGACATCAAGGTGCAAGATATTAGTTTTAACTATACTCATGCAACATGATGGTGGCCATATATCATGAATTTGCCCGGGACAGTCCAGATTTATACCTATTGCTGCGGTGAATGATTAACATTACTATTACTCTCTTTCATCCTCAAAAGTCTAGTGATTTGGTGATAAACTATATGCTTACCCTACTCAACATATATTGCTGATATCTGTTTCATTAGGCTTAAATACAGCATTATGTTCCTCCTAATTAAAGTAAGCTATAAAGTAAGCTAGTTGAGTTGAAAAGAAGGATGTCAGAGTCTCTAAAAATTATAATTTACTTATGCCATAAAATTAAAGATTTGGGGCTGGGCGCTCTAAACTTCTGACTTCTGTCATCGATGGTTTGCAATGTGGGATATGCTCACCTGAGGGAGGATCAAGATGATCTACTGGGAAGTTAGAGGAAAATACTAGAACTTCCTTTTTCCTTTTTTTTTTTTTTTAGACAGAGTCTCACTCTGTTGCCCGGGCTAGAGTCCCCTGGCATCAGCCTAGCTCACAGCAACCTCAAACTCCTGGGCTCGAGCGATCCTCCTGCCTGAGCCTCCTGAGTAGCTGGGACTACAGGCATGTGCCACTATGCCTGGCTAATTTTTTCTATATATATATATATATTTTTTTTTTCTAGCTGTCCATATAATTTCTTTCTATTTTTAGTAGAGATGGGGTCTCGCTCTTGCTCAGGCTGGTCTCCAACTCCTGAGCTCAAACAATCTGCCCACCTCGGCCTCCCAGAGTGCTAGGATTATAGGCGTGAGCCATTGAGAACTTCCATTTTTATTTTTCATCTTTTAAAAAATTAAGCTGTAATAATGATTATAGAGTGACAAAGATGCCTGGTGGCTACTATGTTATTTCTATAAGAGTTACTAGGAACAGAATAAGGAGAAAGTGCCAAATTAGATTCATGCCTAACCATACTGGAAAATAAACATAAAAACAAAAGATGTTATAGTATATAATGTCTTAAATTAATCTGCTTCAATTTATCTAAATGAGCCTTTTTCTATACCTTGAAAGAACTGATTTTATGTTATAATATAAATGGAATTTGAACAAAAGTGTGGAAGACTTCAACTGGAGAATTTTAGTTTAAGAAATCTCTAATTTATGTGTATAATCTTGAGGTTCACAAGGTATAAGTCAAAAAAGTCAGGCTTACTGTTCACTCTCTCTTTTGGTTTTTCTTTTCTTTTTCTTTTTTTTTTTTTTAAGACAAGTGCAGTAGTGAGAAGAGGGGAAAGAGCAGAACAAGGCGTTCAGTCTATAACTGATGGTGAACAATCAATCGAGATAACTGACTACCTTCAGACCAGCCTGTTTACTCTCATATTAAAATGTAAGACAATACAAGGCTAAACTTAAAGAACCACTACTACATTCTTCCCCAATTGCTAAAGATTTTAAAGTCTGAAGATACGAAATAATGGAACACTCAAACTGCTGGTGAGAATGTCAAAGAATAACATCAACTTTGAAACAATTTGCTCTTGCATGGTCAAGGTGAACTCTCTAGACTTTAGAGCCAACAATTTCACTCCTAGGTATATACCCTAGAGCAGGGGTCCGCAACCCTTTTTGGCACCAGAGACCGGGTTCATGGAAGATAATTTTTCAGAGGGGGGGTGTGGGGAGCCATGAGGAATGGCTGTAAACACAGATGATGAAGTTGCTCATCTCCTGCCATGCAGCCCCCCAGTTCCTAAGTTTAATGGAAGACAATTTTTCCCACAGACTGGGTGGTGGGGGGCGCTATTCTGCCACCTGGTCGTGGGGACCACAGCCCTAGGGAAACTCATGCACATGTTCACCAGGCTACACACACACAAATGCATAAAAGAGCAATGTTCTTTTTTTTTTTTTTTTTTTTTTTGAGACAGAGTCTCACTCTGTTGCCCAGGCTAGAGTGAGTGCCGTGGCGTCAGCCTAGCTCACAGCAACCTCAAACTCCTGAGCTCAAGGGATCCTCCTGTCTCAGCCTCCCGAGTAGCTGGGACTACAGGCATGCACCACCATGCCCGGCTAATTTTTTTATATATATATATTTTTAGCTGTCCATATCATTTCTTTCTATTTTTAGTAGAGATGGGGTCTCGATCTTGCTCAGGCTGGTCTCGAACTCCTGAGCTCAAACGATCCGCCCACCTCGGCCTCCCAGAGTGCTAGGATTACAGGCGTGAGCCACCGCGCCCGGCCAGCAATGTTCTTAATGGTCGCATCGGGTATCAACCCAGATTATAAAAAAACTATAATGGATAAATCTATTATGGTACAGCCATACAACAAGACAATAAAGAAAAATGAACATGAAATTTAGCTGCCTACATGAATATGGATCAACCTTATAAATAAATATATTGAATTAAAGAAGAAAACACGAAGGATCGCCTCCAGTTATGACTCCATTTAAAGTCAAAATAGGCAAGCTAAACTGTATTCTTTAGGGATACATATATAGATGGTAAAAATCATGGAAGGAAGTCATTACCATAAAAATCAGGATAGCAATTCCACCAGATGTTGGAACAGGAACGTATGTAATTGGAAAGGACACAGGAGGCTTCTGGGGTGCTGACAATGTCCTATTTCTTACCTTGAGTAATATTTGCTTCACCATACATTTGTTTCATAATTATATGTACATTTATGTGTAAATAAACCCTTTTAAATTATCAATTTTTTATATCATAATGGTATTGTGGTTAAGTCTTTTTTAGGGATACATATTGAAATAATTATGGATAAACTGATATGCCTCAGATTTGCCTTCAAAACAATAGAGGAAAGGAAGAGAGTGGATAGAATAAAGTAAAGATAAGAATTGAAATTGTTGAAGCTGAGAGATGGATACGTGGGGCTCATTATACTACTGTCTACTTTTGAATATGTTTAAAAGTTTTCATTAGTACAAAGTTTTTTAAAAGCCTTTATGGAAATAACTAAAAAATGAAGACATACACTAGCTTCATAAATAGGAATACTCATATCTATAGATTTAGTGCAAGTCTAATCCAAAGTCCAACAGGGCTTTTGGAAAACTTAACAAACTAATTTGAAAATTTATATGGCCATTCCGTGTAAATATAATATATAAATATAAATAATAGATATATTCTGTATAAATATTTATACAGAGTGGCCATATAAATTTTAAGAATGGCCAAAACATTACAAAAGAAGAACAAAAAGAAAGGGACCTGCCTTCCCAGGTATCAGGACACTATAAAGCAAACTGCAGAAGACACTGTGGAGTTGGCACGATGATGAACCAGTGGGCTAATACAATCTATAATCGAACGCATCATGTATGGGAGCCTGATACACTATTCTATACTGCACACCAGTGGTGAAAGGAAAGGCTACTCAGTAAGTAGTTGTGGAACAGAGGGTTCTCCGTATAGAAAATAAATGCAATTAAATCCCTTCTTCAAAAACCAATTCCAGGCTTCTATGTAAAAGGCAAGATTTTTCAACTTTTACAAGTAAATCTGGATGAAATCTTTACTACCGAGTGTAAGAAACCATTCTTAAACACAAAAACATACGCCGAGAAGATGTTAGGTAAGTATGTTTTAACACATATAACCAACAAAGAATTTGTTTTCAGAACATAAAGGGAGGCTTATGAAAAAACAGAAAAATGTGCAAAAGACATGAACAAGCATGTCTTTCACAGAAGAAACCATACCAAGCAATTAAGCACATAAAGAAATGCCTAACCTCTTAGCAATCAGAAAAGAACAAGTCCATGAAATCCCATTTTACCCATCAGATTAGCAAAAATTTTAATGTCGCAAAAAATCAAGCATTGATGAAGATGTGAAAGTGGAACTTACAGTGACGTGGGAGCAATTATCACTTTGGAAAATAATGTGGCCCTATCTTGTACAATTGGTCATGCCCACACCTCACAACTGAGAATTCTACTTCTAGATGTATGTTAGAGAAACAAGGATACTAAAAGTCAGGGGGGTACTAAGATATAGGTACAAGAATTTACAGCATAGTTTGTAACAGAAAAAACTAAAAACTAAACTGTCCACCACTAGGACATCTGTGTTGGGTGGTGGCTTATACCTGTTTATTGGTGTGCATCATTACATAAGTTTTATTTTTTTTGTACAAAAGTTTCAAAAGGAATTAAATCTTTTCTTTTAAATATTATTGATTACTTTATCTGATGTCACATTTTAAGTAACTAAAAATTGCAACAACCTCATGTTTGCTAAGAAATGACTCACTTTGGCCGGGTGCAGTGGCTCACTCCTATAATCCTAGCACTCTGGGAGGCCGAGGCGGGAGGACTGCTTGAGCTCAGGAGTTTGAGACCAGCCTGAGCAAGAGCGAGACCCCATCTCTACTAAAAATAGAAATAAATTAGCCAAACAACTAAAAATAGAAAAAATTAGCCGGGCATGGTGGCCCATGTCTGTAGTCCCAGCTACCCGGGAGACTGAGGCAGGAGGATCGCTTGAGCCCAGGAGTTGGAGGTTGCTGTGAGCTATTATGACACCACTGCACTCTAGCCCAGGCAGCAGAGTGAGACTGTCTCAAAACAAAACAAACAAAAAAAAGACTTGCTTCATTTTGAGGTATGTAGTTTAAAAACTCCAATCTGAACTGAATAAAGATCAATTTAAGAAAAGCATTAAAGCAAAATTTCCCCTGACACTTACAAACCTACAAAGACATTATGATTTCAAAAAATAAAAGGCTTTCTACTAACTTCTTACCCCCTTCCCCATATTGAACTCACACTGAATGCTGTGGACATTAGATCACCAACGGACAGCTCCGAGCTGGTTAAGGACACAAACAACAGGGTGGGCACACCAAAACCTGTCTGCTCCACTGCTTTGCCAAGAGACTTTCTAGTTTGTTTTCAAGTACATATGGCCAAATTTGAACTTTCTTCACAGTTATGTTAAAGGAGCTGCAGAGGTGTAATCCACAAGGAATACCACCTGCTACACCCCAAAGGGACTGTCTGCAACAAAACACGGTGGCCACTCCTAAGGCAGCAGAGACAGTTCCAGTATATTAAATGGCCTTTGGAACTTCTAGGTTTAACAGTACAGGTAAAACATTTCAATCGGTCCTCTAAGATGCCTTTCTAGAGCGTATGGTTCTTTTTCATTTCCCAACTGATAATTTTCTATTTTTATTAAGTGAACTCATTTATTTGTTTTGAGATGACTGGTTATAGAATGTGGTTTTGTGTGAAATTAAACAAATCAAGAACGCGCGCATTTGTGTTTTCAGAAAAAGAAAAAAAGACACTTCTATTACAGTCTTGCCTCATTTAGGGTGTGGAACGTGGTTCCCGAAAGTGGAGGTGCTGAGCGAGCCTGCGCCGTCCGGGGCGCCTTCAGCACAGTGCTATGGAGACACAGCGCACCTGACCAGCCGCTCCTCTGCTTTACACAAATCCCTGAAATCAGGGAACGCCCCAGTTAGAGTGTCTCTGGCCACCTGTCATAGAATTGTTGGTTAATCCCCTTGGGCTGCACGAATGGCTCTGATGTTTCCAGAATGTCTAATGGTCTTACAGCAACCCCAGCTCTCTACCGATCCGTCCCCCTCCGTTTCCTCAGTCGCTTCCCCTGAAGAAAACTCGAGCTGTCCACACAGTAAGCACAGTGCTCTTCCTTTGCTTCACCAGGGCAGGTCCTCCACCGTCACCAGCACACATTTGCACACCCCATTATTACAGGTTAAAACTGTACAGCAGAACAATAAATGGCAGAAAGAAAAGCCGCCACCAAGAATAAACAACCTTATTGCAGAACGTGCTCTACACTCCATTCCAGACAGCTGAGGGGTCCCGGGGGAGTGTGCGGAAGGAGCAAGGTGGCTCGCGTGGTCAGAGGGGACAGCGTGGCCAGTCAGTGCTGGTTCTCAGTCGGACGCATGGTGAGCCAACCCCTAGAAAAAGTGCATGTCCTTCCTCTTCATTTTTAGTCAAAACCATTCAATGATAAAAAGAATAAAAACCAAAGACTTTCCATGACCTGGAAGGCCAAACATGAACTGCCTTTGGTCACCTCTCTGGCCTCCCTCCCACCCCTGGCCCTGTGGCTCCCGGCCACTCTGCCTTCTTCAGTGTTCCTCTCCCACACACAGCTTGGCACTTCCTAATCCCTGATGAAAATGCTCCGCCCTCCGGAGCTTTGTGGCTGACGCCCTTAAACCCTTGCCTGTGTTTCACCTCACTGATGCCTTCCCTGAACACCCTATTTAAATTAACATCTCCATGTCTCCCACATCATTCTCTATCTTCCTTGTTTTTATTTCAGAATATTACAGGGGTACACATGTTTTGGTTACATGGATTGCTTTTGTCATTCTCTATCTTCCTTTTCTGCTTTCTTTTTCCACAGAGCAGTTATCATCCCCTGATATCACATACACATTTGTACAGTAAATATCTTCTCCACTAGAGTGAGAGCCACGAGGGGAGAAATGATGTCTGTTTTATTATTTCATCAGTACCTGGCTCATTATAGAAATATCAGAGTGTTATTAATTGTACAAATGTATGGTAACTGCATGTATGTCTAAAATGATACATTTCAGAGACAAACAGTAGCACAAAATATCAGTGCCATGTGGGGAAACATTAGATGGGAAGGCAGATAATATAAACAGAAAAGTGGCGTTTTTTTCCCCTGTAAATCAGTGTTCACTGTTTTTAAGCTCACCTTAGAAGTTCACCAGCACTGTGATGCACAACAGTAAGTAGGTAAAGAATCCACTACAGTTCTGTAAACAGCTAACAGATCTTTCTCTTTTGTTTTAAACTAAATTGCAAGGCAGCAACCACCCAATTTAAAATCCATAACCTTTGCTGTATCTGGCAACAGCAACTCCAGCACTTACCGTCAGTTAAAAAGTTTCAGATTACCATGGCTCAAAACATTGGGACCTTATTGTACTCTGTATTGTACTGTATTAAAATGAAGGAGTAGGAAGAGAAAAATGATTCTTATGCTACTACTAAGAAAAATGCATCCTATTTTCTTCCCAATATCGGGTTGTTCCTTTTTCACACATGGAATGTGCAAGAGCAGGGGTGATAAAAGAACAAGTGGGAGAACTGGCACGCAGCACTTTATTTCAATAAATACTTTAGAAAAGATAATTTCAGAGATGACCAAGCAGCTTTCAGATAAGGCAGTCTTGCTACTGTCCAGTAGAACATTAAGGATATTTTTGCAGAATGTAAAGAGACATAAAATTATTAATGCTTTCTTTAAATCTGTTTCCTGATGCCAACAAGCAAGCTATTATTCCACTATGATGACCACAGGCCCTGCAGGCCAAAAGGTTAAGAAATCAGATGACCATGGAATTTCTGTAGAATATTTCACATAAACATGTATTTATTAAACAACACAATGCTGACATGTTAAATATTGTATGCAAAAAAAAAAAGTTGCAAATCCTCAGCAGAAAATGTATTTCTGATGTTTCATTCTTGCAACTCTAAGGCTTCATGTTCCTGTTACTTAAATTTCTAATCTGTGCCTTTCTACTTTAGCTATTGATAAGTATACCTTTATAACATGCCTGAACAGAAGTCACTTTATTATAATGTGAATACTGGCAAGCAATCAATCAATCTTGAAAAAATATGGCAATCTGACTTCTGGTTTCTGATCTGTAAGGAGCTTAGAAGTCATCATTCCCATCCACAGAACAAGAAAAAGGCTGAACAAATGGAAAACCCAACATCTCAGATCCACTGGAGAAATGAGAGTACACAGAAAACTGCTGCTCCCCAAACGAGAGAGACAGGCAGGCAGACAGAGAACCACAACTCAGCCAGAACACAAACCCACAAGCAGAAACTCTGCAGGACCCAGTACCAGGGCAGGAAAATCTAAACTGTAATTTACGACTAGCTGGAGGCTAAGCGTAGACAAGTTTAAGAGTTAAAGACTCCAGGGGTGCCTGGTCTTAGGCAAGCCCCCACACGTCTGTGGGTTTTACATCCAGGAACCGGCCTACCAGGTTCCCACAGTGAAGGCCAGAGAAAGTCTCCTGTGCCTCAGCAAAGGGAGGGGAAGGCAGCCATGGTGCAACACACCAGCGCATTCTGTTCTCCTAGTAAGGCTGGCCCTCGAGAGGAACTTTCACTGGAGCCTAACCAACCGGGTTTCACCAAAAACTAACCAAATTGGGGGAGGGGAAATAAATATCCCACTCCAGTCTGCTCCAGCCTTTGTCTCACTTGAGGGTAGAAACAAAACAAAACTGAGAAGCACTTTTGTGTAGGTCACAGCCAGGGGCACAGACTCACTGAAAACCTGAGAACTAACCATAGCACTGTCTAATGTCTCCCCTCCCCCCACACCTTGCCACACACCTACAGGGCTCCCACATAACAGGATGACAAAAGAAACAAGCGCCTTCTTAGTCTCAAACTCAAAGACAAGAGAGGACAAACATAAGGGCACAAGAGGAAACTTTATCCTCCAACACCTAAAGCTAGTAAATAGTAAATAGTAAAAGTAAATAGTAAAACGGCCTAAACCCCAATCAGATAAACATAAAACCTCACAACAAATGCCTATTTACGATGGCGCCTTTTACCCAGTATATCATCATGTTCAACAAAAAATTACAAGGCATACTTAATATGGCAATAGGACTCAAGTGTTCCACAATCTTTTAAAACACTGTTGAAAATGTAATCTTTGATAACCTGGTCGATTATAAAAAGTCAGGATAAGCAGGGATATTCAGCCAACACTAGCACTATTCAACATTATACTAGAGGTCTTAGTTAATTCAGTTAAGATTCCAAAAGGATAAACAGTTTAAATATCAGAAAACAACTAAAAAATGCCACTATTTGGAGATATTTGGAAGACAATAAGAATTTCAACTATCAAACTAACTGAAAACCAGGCCCAGCAGTGCACGCCTGTAGTCCCAGCTACTAGGGAGGCTGAGGATGGAGGATCACCTGCATCCAGGGGTTTGAAGACCACCCTGGGCAACATAGCAAAATCCCATCACAAAAAAGAAAATGATAATAACAAAAATAAAATTTAAAAAACTAATTCAAGTGTTCAGTATGGTGTTTGGATTAAAAAGTAGCATATAAAAATTATTAGGTTCCTATATATTAGATAGGAAAATATAAAAGTAGGACTTCAAATAGAAAAAAAAAATCCATAAAATACCTAGAACAAATCTAACAAGAAATATGCAAACTTACATAATAAAATTTTACAACCTTACTAAAAGAATATGAGGCTGGGCGCTGTGGCTCATGCCTATAAACCTAGCACTTTGGAAGGCTAAGGCAAGAGGATTGCTTGCACTCAGAAGTTCAAGACCAGCCTGAGAATGAGTGGGACCCTAGAAAAAAATGGAAAAATTAGCCGGGCATGGTGGAGCATGCCTGTAGTCCCGGCTACTCGGGAGGCTGAGGCAGGAGGATCGCTTCAGCCCAGGAGTTTGAGGTTGCTGTGAGCTAGGCTGACACCACAGCACTCTAGCCCAGGTGACAGAGTGAGACTCTGTCTCAAAAATAAATAAATAAATAAAAGAAGAAGTGCCAATACCTGCCCAAATTCCTGACTTTCAAAAATGAGAGGTGGCCGGGCGTGGTGGCTCACGCCTGTAATCCTAGCACTCTGGGAGGCCGAGGTGGGCGGATCGTTTGAGCTCAGGAGTTCGAGACCAGCCTGAGCAAGAGCGAGACCCCATCTCTACTAAAAATAGAAAGAAATTATATGGACAGCTAAATATATATAGAAAAAATTAGCCGGGCATGGTGGCGCATGCCTGTAGTCCCAGCTACTTGGGAGGCTGAGACAGGAGGATTGCTTGAACTCAGGAGTTTGAGGTTGCTGTGAGCTAGGCTGACGCCACGGCACTCACTCTAGCCTGGGCAACAGAGTGAGACTCTGTCTCAAAAAAAAAAAAAAAAAAAAAAAAAAGAGAGGTAAATTATTAATAAAAGAATTGCTCATTAAAACCACTAAGTTCTAAGATAGTTTGTTATATGGCAATAGATAACAGGAACCCGTACATGATTATTTTTATTTAGTTTGTATATATTTTGTTTGCACACACTTTTAAACTAAAGATTTGTTTTTTGAGGAAATCTTTGTGTAACTATCCTTATTGGCAGAAATAAGGTCATCCAATTCCTATCAAGATTGCAAACTGTCACAGGCTTCTGATCCCAACAGAATCAACCCTGGGAAGGAAAAAACATAGAAGTAAATCCAGATTCCAGGAACAGTAATAGCAGCAGCAACAAAAAGAAACACAAACTGCTGGAGATACCAGAAGCTGTACTGAACTTATCTGAGAGGAAACTGGTTACCAGAAGCAAAGGGTAGCAGAGGTCGGAGTGAAAAGACAGATTAGCTAAAAGTTTTTTTGAATTCTGTCCTTGCTTCTCCTTTGATTGTCTCTTTACCACAGAAATTAGCAGCAACAGCCTAGATGTCTTTGGCAGCAAGATAAAATGCAGACAACACAAAAGCCCTGTGGGGGAAAGCTGTGGAAACAGGTGCAGTGCCGCTCGGCGCTCACCCTTCCTGCCCCCACTCGGGCTCCCACAGCAAGGGCCAGGGGTATGGAGCCGAGAGGGAGTTATGATCTAAGGACACTGCCTCTTCCCGATATTGCTCATTCTGAGAGTGTACGAAGCAAACCCTCATCAGAAGTTGCCTGATGCAGCATCAGCCAAGAGGAGACTCAACAGCACTTCAGCGGTGCCAGGCGGCTGGCTGACCTAGATTCAAGCCCTTCCTCTCCTTAAACTCACCTGGACTGACACAAATTCCAATGCACATTAGAGTAAGTAACTAAACCCCCCCCCCATGGGGCATAGACAAACAGATACATCTGGAGCATAAAACTACTGTAAAAGAAAGACAACACACTAAACAATTTATGCCATCTGAAGTAGAATTATTGGAATGGAGGATCCAAGAATACACCCCTAAGAAGTCAATGAGAGATGTAAGCACTATGAAACCAAAACAAGAAACAATGAAAAAGAATCAAGTAGAAATATTGAGCATGAAAAAGAGACAATATCCAGATAATCAGAGTTTCAGAAGGAGGGAAGAAATAAAACATTTCAAGAAATAATGAGGGTAACTTTCCCAGAATTAAAGATAAAAGAAGTCAATATTATAAGGGCTCAAAGAGCCAAATAACAGAGGAAACTATTCCTAGAAAATTTAAGTTCACCAAAGAAAAAATTTGAAAGCACTGAAAGAAAAGAATAGACCAACGCCAAAGCAAAAGAATAAGATTAATATATATCGCAGTAGGTAACACTGGATACAAGACGGAGTAACCCAAATTCACAATCCGTACTTCTTGAGGCAAGGGTTTTTTCAGAATTTAAAATTGCTATAGCTTGAATGTATCCTCCAAAAAGCATGTGTTGGAAACTCAATATCCAATGCAACAGTATTGGGACTAAGGATCAGCCCTCACAGACGGATTCATGCTGGCCCTGCACTGAGAGTGCATCCATCAGGAAGGGTCCATTGCAAAGGGGTGAGTTCCCCCACTGCCTCGCTTTCTCTCTCCCTGCTGCCCCAGCGAGATACCAGCCTCTCGCTCTTGGACTTCCTATCCTCCAGAACTGTGAGCCAATAAACTTCTGATTCATTATAAACTACCCAGTCTGTGGTATTCTGTTACAGACAGACAAAACAGACTAAGACAAGAATTTTTCAGATTTTACAACAGTAATATGGTATATATCATATATTATGTAACATCCAGAGCAGTGTCTAAGGCACTAACCCATAATTGAACTCATTAATATTTTGAAGCAAAAATCTGTAAATACTCACACTAAATGAGATGAATAAAAGCCATAAATACCCTCATGACAGTTCAGGTTGGGTTCTGCCAAATGAGCCATAAATTAGCCTCCTGTCAGCTTGTTGGGTTTTGTTGCCATGAGTTACAAAAAGTCCTTTGGTTTTCAGATCTTTTTTTGATTTTGGAATTCCAGGTAAAGGATTGTTACCTCTATTTTAAAAGTCTTGAATTAAAAGAACTTTACATTTAGAATTTTCCATCCAGACAAAATATCATTCCAATATGTTAGGCAAAAATATTCCCAAGAACACAAAGCCTCAGAATGTCATATAAAGCCCACTAAGCACAATCTTGGAGGAATATTGAAAAGAAAAAGAAAAAGGGAGAGACAAAGTAAAAGTAGTCAAATGCCTTGATATCGAAAAAAACTCTGACCTAAAATACTATAGCAATACATTCATTGGGGACAGGAAGTCAGGACACACACCCCGAGAACATAAGAGTGCACTAGAGTATTTGTCATATGTGGGGGAAGAAAAAGCTACTTTAAGTGTAATCAATATGCAGAAATAAACAGGAATGGGTCTAAAGGACAACAAGCATAAGAACAATAATAGAAAAAAAAAAAAAAACCCAACCTATGCAATGAAAGGCAGGAAAGGGGGAAAAGGACCAAAAGTAAGCCCAATTAGAGTAATTACAACAGGGGCCGAGGCAGGAGGATCATTTCAGGCCAGGAGTTCACGACTAGCTTGAGCTAGAACGAGACCCCGTCTCTACAAAAAATAGAAAAACTAGCTGGGCATGGTGGCATGAATCTATAGTTCCAGCTACTCCAGAGGCTGAGGCAGGAGGATCACTTGAGCCCAGGAGTGTGAGGTTGCTGTGAGCTATGATGATGCCATGGCACTCTAGCCTGGGAGACAGAGCAAGACCCTGTCTCCAAAAAAAAAAAAAAAAAAAAGAATTACAATAATGTAAATGAGTTGAACTTACCAATTTAAAAACAAATAAGGCCAAAGATTTTATGCTGGGTTAAAAAATGATAAAGCAATATAGTCCCTACAAGAGACATATTTAAGAAAGGATACATCAGATGAATATGAATCAAAATAAAGCTACAGTGGCAATCATAATAAAATTTAAGGCAAAAAATATCATAAAGGACAAATTCAGATACTATATACTGATATAACAAAAATGTATTATCATCATGAACACATCCACAGCAAACAAGAAAGCTTCAATATATATCAGGAATAAATACCACAAATACAGGTGTAAAAATTCAAGTGTAGTTGAGAATTTTAACATCAATTCATCAAGAAGAGAACAATATAAGTAGAGATATTGAAGATCCCAGCAAAAAAACTAGAGAATATCTATTATATTCAGGAGCATACAGCATATACACACACTGGTCATATAATAGAAAAGGCGTGCCTCAAAACACTTGAGAGGATCAATACCAGACAGACTGTATTCTCTTACAAAAATAGGATGAAATTAATGACAAAAAGATGGTTTTTAAAATCTCATGTTTGGAAACTACATAACTAGATAATTCAAATTAAAAGGTAAAAACATAAACATTTTTAAAATACTTATTAGCACTTAATGGTAATGAAAATTCAAGGCTACCCTCTAACTGGATCAACTTGGCTGGCTTGTCATTCCCAAACCAATCACTGCAGCCAAAGGAATGGTAAAAACCAATGGGTTCTTTAAACCACAAGACTAGGATTAGGCTGATTTGCTTAGGCCACAGGAATCCACAAGGATAGCAGAAACGGCAGGGGCAGTGGGAAGAAATCTGGTATCATATCTGGAAGAGCAAAGAGGAGATACATGGAAGAGTATGGAGGCAACGATGCCTACAGAGCTTTAATTCCAGTTCGGCCACAATTCCCTAAGGTTAATTACTGATCATGTAATTTGGGACGGGATCTCAGTTTTCTTAGGTGAAAAATGAAAACACTATGTAAGAGTCCTTTTAGCTCGAGAAGTTTGCAATTACATTATGATGTTTTGTTCAAGCTATAACAGGGTCTGGCACATATTGGTATGTACATACAGAATGAATGAGAAGTTTACCACATTCAATTTGAGAGATTCTTAGGGCTAGGAGCTAAAACAACTAATGGATTTCCAATAGATAAATGGGAAAAGGACGTAAAATTTACAATCCACAGAGGAGAAGCTAGTAGGCTTCTTTTAAAATGTTCAAAGTTCGTAATTAAAGAAATTAAAATTAAAAACAAAAACTGCAACTACCATTTCACATCTATTCAATGAATTTTAAAACGTGGTAATCAATAAAGGGAAAGAAGTAGAAAAACTACTAACTGCATACACACTGTCAGAAATTATTGAAAATGTTTACATTTAATGCATTAGTAACGATTCTGGAAATACAGAAATAATCCTGAGTAATCCAAAAGAAAGCAAAATACTTATATGGACAAAAATGTTTTATTGTAGTATTTCCTATTATAATAGGAGGGAAAACCCAGATGCAACATAATTGTATAAAAACCAGGTAATAATGAAATTATGGTTTAATGATAGATTAGTCACTGTCATAGTATTAGGAGAATATATTTAATAAATTGTATTATTTAGGGGAATCTATGGAGTCCAATAACCATGCAACATTCACATTAAAATTGCTATGACCATTTAATTTTTAAAGTTATTAAAACCTCAAAGCTTGTGTTTAAAAATCTGACAAATTTGGTGCCCTGTGTTTTGAAAACGTCTAGACTTCACCAAGAATGGGCCAGTAATCATGACATTTTAGATATAATTCACAGAAATATTAACTTCCAAGAGTATTTTATTTTTATACTAAAAGAGAATATGATATAGCTACTCTTATTGAGTGTGCAACTTATGACAGCTTTGGACTTTTTAAATAAAACGTGTGGAAATTTTTCAACTCCACTATGCCAAAGAAAGTATTGGTCTTAATTCTACTAAATGCTTTATATTTTATCTGTTTCATTGGCTCAGCTCCACATGAGACCAGAGCCTGCCTTGATTTCTGGAATGCTGCCCCCATGCTTTTCTCCTAGGCTTTGTTGCCAGGGTTGCAGCTGCACAACCAATTCTCATTAAAATGTGAGTCTATGAAATGCAGGTCTATGGAAACTGATATAAAGGATTTCATCATCTTCTCACAATTCACCATGAGGACTGAACTCCCACTCTTCCCAAGCCACACAACTACCTGAACCCTCCTCTACCAACTCACACACCAGATAGAATAAATGCAGCAGTTCAGTCCTAAATATCCAAATAAAAACAGTCATAAAGGAGAAAATAGCACAGTAACGAACCTTAAAGTCTGGTAAAAGTTATTTCAAAATGACTTCTAATACTCATGATGTAGGCATAGGTTATAGCTGGATACTCATACAGTGATGTGATTTTAGAAATAATACTTCTCAAGAATAAATACCTGCCAGAAAGAACAGGCACTCTGCAATAACAGTTCCAGAATAACAATTTCAGGAACTTCAAGTCAGGAAAACAAAAACCACAAGGAATTTACTCAAAATGCAAAATACTGCATAAGCTATTAACTTTGTTGTAGAACACTCACACCCTAAAATTTTCTTGGAAATGGAGGAAAAAAATTTAAGGACAATTTATACTTCTTTTCTCTTTTTTACTAGGATCTTAGCATTTTCAATTAAAACTAAACAGCTCAAATTCTCTCATGCCAAGTAAAAAGGACAGTCAGTTTTTTTATTCAAACATAATATTTTGAATGTTGGTATACCATTGGAATTCTTATAACATGTAGAACCTTAGAATTTTAACTATATTGGAGAAAAGAATTAAGGTGAGCAAAACATCTTGGGGTTAAGCACACACAGCTGAGTCTGTTCCCCGGGCAATTCCTTTACAGCTAACTAAATAAAAGAAAAAACTGGGGGAGGGGGGAGAGTGAAGGGTATTATCCCTAGACAATCTGATTATACAACATGTACTTTAAATTACAGAAACAAAGCACACAGATAACAGTTCTAAAAAGTGACTATTAGTTGAATTTTTTAGGTAATCAAACTATAAAATCTTTAAGTGTACTTCATAACTTCATAAAGCTTTTTTAAAGTATAAGAGAAATACATGATACTTCTTTTAAGAGACGTGGTCTTCCTCTGGCACCCAGGCTGGAGTGCAACGGCACCATCATAGCTCACTGAGAAATACATCAAAATGCTTGTTAAAAATATAGATTAGGATCCCCTCATACCCCTTAGGATGGCTATTACCAAAAAAACAAAAAATAAGTGTTGGTGAGGATGTGAAGAAATCGGAAACCCTGTGCACTGTTGGTGAGACTGTAAAATGGCGCAGGTGCCACGGAAAACATGATTACAGGTCCTCGAAAAATTAAAAATAGAAATACCACATGATCCAGCAATCCCATTTCTGGGATAGAGTCAAAAGAATTGAAGGCAGGGTCTTGAAGAGATATCTGTACACCCATGTTAATAGCAGCACTATTCACAATAGCCAACCCAAACATCTATCAAGGGATAAAGAGATAAACCAAATATGGTACATACACAATGGAGTATAATTCAGCCTTAAAAAGGAATGGAATCCTGCCATATGCTATAACATGAATGAGCCTTGTGGACATCATGTCAAGTGAAATAAGCCAGTCACGAATACTGCATAATTCCACTTATATGAGGTATCTAAAGTAGTCAAGTTCATAGAAACATAAAGTAGGTGGGTAGCAGGGGATGGTGGTAGGGGGAAAAGGAAAGTTACTGTTTAATGGGTATAGAGTTTTAGTTTTACGAGATAAAAAAGTTTTGGAGATCTGTTTCACAGCAATGTAAATATGCTTAACGCTACTAAACCATACACTTAGAAATGATTACCATGATAAAGCTCATGTTATGTGGAGTCTTTAAAAATTTATTCTTCAACTACACCAATGTTATGTGGTTTTTACCAGTACTATGGAAAAAATTTTTCCAAAGGAGATTCAGGGTGATTTCACCCTTGGAGATTCTGATAAGTTGATAAAGACGAAAATTTGGTGGAATTTTTTTTTTGCTTTTACCAACTATCAACTTTTTTCCCCCAGATAGGTCTTATATCACCATGGCACAAAACTCAAGATTCAAGATATTAATTATGAAAACTAAATCTCCTTCCCACTTTACTCCTAGCCACCCAGTTCTCCTCTAACAGCCACTAACACTAGCTTCTTCTGTAGCCTTTCACAGGTAGTCAATATATGTAAAAATATTTTTACATAGTATCATATATCATTGGCACCCTACCTTTTCACTTCATACTACGTCTTGAAAATCAGGCAATAGCAATAACTTTTTAAAAACTACCTCCCTCAATTTTTCATTTATTTATTTATTTATCTTTTGAGACAGAGTCTCACTCTGCTACCCGGGCTAGAGTGCCATGGCGTCAGCCTCACTCACATCAACCTCAAACTCCTGGGCTCAAGCGATCCTCCTGCCTCAGCCTCCCAAGTAGCTGGGACTACAGGCATGCGCCACCATGCCCAGCTAATTTTTTCTATATATATTTTTAGTTGTGTGGCTAATTTCTTTCTATTTTTTAGTAGAGACAGGGTCTCGTTCTTGCTCAGGCTGGTCTCGAACTCCTGAGCTCAAACGATCCGCCCACCTTAGCCTCCCAGAGTGCTAGGATTACAGGCATGAGGCACCGCACCCAGCCCTCCCTCAGTTTTTAAAGGCTGCATTTGGCCGGGCGCGGTGGCTCACGCCTGTAATCCTAGCACTCTGGGAGGCCGAGGTGGGCGGATCATTTGAGCTCAGGAGTTTGAGACCAGCCTGAGCAAGAGCGAGACCCCACCTCTACCAAAAATAGAAAGAAATTATATGGACAGCTAAAAATATATATAGAAAAAATTAGCTGGGCATGGTGGCGCATGCCTGTAGTCCCAGCTACTCGGGAGGCTGAGACAGGAGGATCGCTTGAGCTCAGGAGTTTGAGGTTGCTGTGAGCTAGGCTGACGCCACGGCACTCACTCTACCCTGGGCAACAGAGTGAGACTCTGTCTCAAAAAAAAAAAAATAAATAAATAAATAAAATAAAGGCTGCATTTTTATATCAGTAGAAATAGTCTCTGAGAGATGGAAAAGTAAGTTGTTTCTAATATTTTACTATTGTAAGAAATGCTGCGAAGAATAACCTGTATATTCACACATGTGGAAATATGATGAAGTAAATCCAAACCTAAAGGATTTATCTGCAGGATAAATACCAAGAAGTGAAAATGATTAATCAAAGGACACATACATTTAAACTTTGGTAGGCATTTTTAAATTTTGGCAGACATTTCCCAAATCTCCTAACAGAATGTACCAACCTATACTTCCTCTAACAATGCATCAGAATACCTGTATTTTCTATCTTTCAAAAAATATTTTCTTTAAAGGCTTCCCTAATTTCCCTAAATATAAAAAGGGAAAAAAATCTGTATTCCTTCTCTCAAGGATCTGATTTTTTCCTGATGACTACCCAACTATATATACTGCCAAAAAAAAAAAAAAAAAAAAAAAATCCTTATCTCCTTTTCACACTGAAATGTGTCTTCATTATATTCTAAATTTCCATATGAATTTGGGACTACTTTTATTCTGTACCACTAATCTATCTAATCATATACCTGAATCATGGTGTTTTGACTACTGTAACTTTAGAATATACTTTTAATATCTGGGAGAACTAGTTCCTTTTTAAAAGTTCCTTTTTTAAAGAATTTCTCTGGATAATCTTATTTTTTCCTTACAAAATTTCAGATTCAGCTGGTCTAATCCTTAAAAATCCTGCTGGTATTTTTATTGGGATCATGCTATATTATTGATTAAAGAAGAATAACATTTTTCACATATTGAATCATGATGGTGACTCTCTATATCATCTTTTAGGTTTTAGATGGTTCTGCTATAGGTGACCTGCATTTTGAGAAACAGCCCTGCGCGTCCAACTGCAGAACAGTGGTGCCAGACAAGGGGCGAGCGAAGCCACTGCACACAGTGCAGGCCGCGTCTAGCAGCGGGCTGCAGCCTAACAGTGCTATGTATCAGTGCAGTTATCCTTGTTAGGGAGATCAGTAGTTCTTCCCAGTAGCAGAAACTGCACTCCAGGTGTAGTTGAAGAATAAATTTTTAGAGACTCCACATAACATGAGATTTATCATGGTAATCATTTCTAAGTGTATGGTTTAGTAGCGTCAAGCATATTTACATTGCTGTGAAACTTTCTATGTCCCTAGGGTAGAGGACAACTGCAGCTGAAGTGGTTCAGAATTCCATTCTATACAGGAACTTAAAAATCAGTGGTTTATTATAGGTTTAAGAGAACCAGAATGACATGACATGGGGAGTAAAAATTAACACTGTGACTTGAAAAGATCATTCTCCCACCTTCCACTCCTAATTCACTTAAAAGATCAGCATTTCAGGTAAATATACTAAGTTGCACAAAATTAAAACCTATATGACTAAGTAAGTCCAGGCTGAAAGCAATGGGCTCAAAAAGGCTTTTGTAGGCCGGGTGCGGTGGCTCACAGCTATAATCCTAGCACTCTGGGAGGCCGAGGCGGGTGGATCACTCGAGGTCAGGAGTTCGAGACCAGCCTGAGCAAGAGCAAGAACCCCCGTCTCTACTAAAAATAGAGAGAAATTATCTGGTCAACTAAAAACATATAGAAAAAAATTAGCTGAGCATGGTGGCGCATGCCTGTAGTCCCAGCAACTCGGGAGGCTGAGGCAGAAGGATTGCTTGAGCCCAGGAGTCTGGGGTTGCTGTGAGCGAGGCTGACGCCACAGCACTCTAGCCCGGGTAACAGAGTGAGACATTGTCTCACAAGGAAAAAAAAAAAAAAAAAAAAAGCGTTTTCTTTTTTTTTTAAGAGACAGGGTCTTGCTCTGTTGCCCAGGCTGGACTGCAGTGGCACAATCATAGCTCACTGCAGTCTCAAACTCCTGGGTTCAAGCAATCCTCTTAACTCAGCTGGGACTATAGGCATGCGCCACGATCCCAGCTAATTTTTTTTTTTTTAAAGAAACAGGGTCTTGCTGTTGTCCAGGCTGTTCTCAAACTCCTGGGCTCAAGGGATCTTCCCTCCTCCACCTCCCAAAGTGCTAAGATTACAGGTGTGAGCTACCATGTCTTGCCCCAAAAAGGCTTGTTGAAGTGACAGGCAGAGCCTTGGTGTACGAAAAGCACTCACCCTAACAATGGCCAGCTAATTAATTAAGATCACCAACACTATTTACATAAGCATATCCCCTTAGATGGCAATTATTTCCAGATACTTCTAAACTGGACCATTAACTAAAAAACTGGAAATTTAATATCAGTTGCCATTCCCTACACTTTAAACTAGTATCAGACTTTAAAATATTTTCTATCTATAGGCAGGACATAGTGGCTCATGCCTATAATCCCAGCACTTTGGGAAGCCAAGGCAGGAAGATTGCTTCGAGACCAGCCTGGGCTAAATAGTGAGACCTCATGTCCACAAAAAAATTTAAAAATTAGTTGGGAATGGTGGTGCATGCCTGTAGTCCTAGCTACTTGGAAGGCTGAGGTTGGAGGATAGCTTGAACCCAGGAGTTCAAAGTTATAGTGCATTATGATTGTACCACTATACTCCAGCCTGGATGACAGAGCAAGACCTTGTCTCTTAAAAATATATATATATTTATATACATTTTTTCTAGCTATAGATGAAGATTTTCACATTGGATCAAATTCCCAAAACTGAAGAACTAATACCAATTATTCTATTCCCTGAAAGTTTCCCAAACTCCTTCTTTATAGATATTAACATTTAAAAAGGGAGAAACTCAGAGCCATTAAGGCTGATGTGTGAAAAAATATCCCATTGTATTTCTGGGTTTTAAAAAATTTCAGTTTCTACAATGTGTACATTCTCTCACATTTGGTGAACAGATTATTCCTTTTGTCTCTGTGGGGGGTGGGGGCTCAATACCTAAACCCAACAGATTGCTTCTAGTAGACTGGTACGCATAGCAAGATGCTATGAAGTCAGAAGGGGAAATCAGGATCAGAAGTCAGCCATATGATCATGAAACCAGGAAGTTTCTGAGTTTTTTCCATCTCTAAAATTGCTATATTCTTTTCCTATCACCAGTGAAAAAATAAGCTATCAAGATAACTCACTAATCAGATAATTACAAAAATTAACTTATTCAACAAATATTCACTGAGCTCCTACATATTAGGACCACATAGATATTTTAATAAGACATATATAAATTAAATAAGTGAACATATTATAAAACTATATTTTTAAAAGCACAAAAATAAAATAAGCACTATATTCTTGAAACTACCATAGAAGCAAAATATTTGTAGACTACCAGAGATTAACTACAGTGCAGTTTAACTTGATAAAAGTAACTTTATTTTTAGTTTGTAGCAACTGCAACACAGTGACAAACACTTTTTAAGATCATTTTAAACACATTTTAAAATCTGGCCTATACAGATGTCAAAACTGAATTGACAATATTCAACATATACTTCTTTTTTTTTTTTTTTTTTTTTTTTTTTTTTTGAGACAGAGTCTCGCTCTGTTGCCCAGGCTAGAGTGAGTGCCGTGGCGTCAGCCTAGCTCACAGCAACCTCAAACTCCTGAGCTCAAGGGATCCTCCTGTCTCAGCCTCCCGAGTAGCTGGGACTACAGGCATGCGCCACCATGCCCGGCTAATTTTTTCTATATATATTTTTAGCTGTCCATATAATTTCTTTCTATTTTTAGTAGAGGTGGGGTCTCGCTCTTGCTCAGGCTGGTCTCGAACTCCTGAGCTCAAATGATCCGCCCACCTCGGCCTCCCAGAGTGCTAGGATTACAGGCGTGAGCCACCGCGCCCGGCCAACATATACTTCTGATTTTAAAAAGTCTTAACCAGCAAACTGATCTCTTTCACATTTATAAAGCACACTCAAAGGCAGACATAATGCTTAATCGTTCCTAGGACATAGGTGCATCTTAAAAAGGCTATGTCAAAATATTATAAACATTCCAAAAAATGTAAGCATTTAATGGAACATTAGAAGCATTAATTATAGAACAAGACAAGATGCTCATCACAATGTTCTAGAAGTTCTAGCCAATGCAATAAGCAATCTGGCTCCAGAGTCCATTCCTTTTAATTTTCTACATCTCTCTTCGAAAAGAATAATAGATTTGTGAAGACGACTTAAAATCTTTTAAAATCCTGAAGGAAAAATGAAAACCGGTAAAAAAAAAAAAATACATAAAAAATGTTAAATCTCAATACCAATTAAAGAAATAAAAATGAAGAAAATAAGAAATATTTTCTGCTCAAATGGACAGACTTAAAAAATATTATAATTCTAAAGATTTCATGAGTTCAGTGAATAGTCCTAGGATTACAGACCAGAACTTCATAATTAAAGTTTAAAAGACTAAATAACGTGCCGTTATCCTTACCCCTAGAATCCCAATCCCAGGAATCAAGTTTCAGAAAATACGGATGTGGCCGGGCGCGGTGGCTCACGCCTGTAATCCTAGCACTCTGGGAGGCCGAGGTGGGCGGATCGTTTGAGCTCAGGAGTTTGAGACCAGCCTGAGCAAGAGCGAGACCCCATCTCTACTAAAAATAGAAAGAAACTATATGGACAGCTAAAAATATATATAGAAAAAATTAGCCGGGCATGGTGGTGCATGCCTGTAGTCCCAGCTACTCGGGAGGCTGAGGCAGGAGGATCCCTTGAGCTCAGGAGTTTGAGGTTGCTGTGAGCTAGGCTGACGCCACGGCACTCACTCTAGCCTGGGCAACAGAGTGAGACTCTGTCTCAAAAAAAAAAAGAAAATACGGATGTGCCCAGACTGAACCTGGGAGTGGAAACTGGGCTGCGATTACCCTTCCCGTGTTTCTGACAGACAACACTGATAGAATTTTATTTTAGAAAATGTGGCATCAGAGATATGTTTCAATTTTCTTAACCCATCATGTAGCTGTGATATGTGATGGGTTAAAAGTGCATTTTAAAAATTTTCTTTCTTTTTCCCTGTACAGTAGCATTTCAAGACAGTCCCTTCTTCCCCCTTCCCTTCCTCTCTCACCATGTACTCAAGAAAGTCCCTGCTGAAAAGAACAGTAACCCAGTGGGCAAGACATGACGCCTTCCGCACTGGCCCTGAGCAGCACAGCACAATCCACAGTCTGAACAGCGGTTAAGGGCACAGACCTCAGAGCCAAAAGCTCTAGGTTACAATCTCAATTCTCTTATCTCCTAGCTGAAGGAACCTTGATAAAGTCACTTAACCTCTCTAAATTTTCTCAAGTATATAAATGAATACAATTTATTAAACAGGTAAGTTAAGATAATACAGAAAAGTACTTTACACAGAGCCTGGCATTTATTTAGTAGTTCAACTAATGTTAAGATATTATTATCTGTATTAGAAAAAAAAAGAAAAAAGCCACCTGTCCATTCCTTAAAAAAAAAAGATTGTCTTACCTGTTCGTGTTGTTCTAACAGAATACTTGAGGCTGGGTAATTTATAAATCAATGAAGTTTATTTGGCCCATAATTCCGGTGGCTATAAAGACCAAAAGCATGGCACCAGCACCAGCTCGGCTGCCGGTAAAGGCCTCAGCTGCACTAGCACATGGAGAAACGGAAAGGCAAGCAGGCATGTGTGAAGGGGGACCAAACAGGAGAGGACCCTCACTTTATAGCACCCACTCTCGGGGAACTGACCCATTCCTTCCCACAAGGGAGAGAACATGCTCCCTGGGGAGGGCATTAGTCTCCTCAGGAGGGATCCACCTCCCTGACCAAACACCTGCCACCAGGCCCCCCCTCCCAACACTGCCTCACTGATTTTTTTGGCAGAGATGAATCACATCCAAACCACAGCAGAGAAGTCACATTAAATACACAGTATGTACAGTCCACCCTCAGGATCCAGGGGTTCTGCATCCAGGGATTCAACCAAGCATGGAGAGAAAACATCTCGGGGAAGAAAATTCCACAAAGTTCCAAAAAGGAAAACTTGAATTTGTCACATGAATAAAGTGATATACAGGCATCATAATGGGTATTAGAAGGAATGATTTAAAGTATATGGGAGAATGTTTGTAAGTTATATGTAATTACAATGCCATTTTATATAAGGAACTTGAGCATCTGTGGTCCCGGAACCAATTTCTCACAGATAATGAGGGATGTCTACCAAATTAAACTTTCTAAAATATAAAAAGTTCTGAAATTTAAAAACACATGTGGGCCCCAAGATTTTGAACAAGTGATTGTGGTACTGCACCTTTATAAACTCTCCTTATGAAAAAATAATTAATGACTTATTGTATTTATTTTTTTAAGTCAGCCAGATTCCAAGTTGCCCATAATTGTTTATTTTACAGTTCTAGAGGTGCCAAGGGTTCAGCAGGAGTCCCTGCCAAAGGGCCAATCACTGTAGATGAACACATGCTCCTTTTTTCTAGAACCCTAACTTCTGTTGATAAGAATATATTCATAGGAAGACTGTTCACATAATGTCAGTCTCGTCGAGTTAACAACAAACTCCATTTGCAATGGCATGGACTACATATTTGTTTACCACCTTAGTCCTTGTATTTGGCACTGAAAAAAAAAAAATCAGTGAGTAGATTGCATTATCTGCTACCCGGCATAACTGTATTAGAGGCTTAATTGCCTAGTTCACAATTCAAGATTTAGTGAGTTGCTTGAGCTCTTAATATAAAGGTATGGAATGAGTGATGAGAAGGATATATCAGGACACTTTCACATACACGTAAGAGAAAAAAAAAAAAAATCCAAAACAAATTGGATTAAACAAGGTGTTTACTGACTTGTATAACTGAAAGTGTAAAGGCATAGCACCTTCACAGAAGGCTTGAGCTAGCAGCTCAACTGAGGTGACCAGGGCATGGTTTTTCTCCACTCTGTTCCTTCAGTGTTGACTTCTTATTCAACTAGCTTTCCTTTGATGGTCAGAAGATAACTGCCAGGAGTTCAATGACTATGTTTTCAGGTTGAAATTCAGAAAAAAAAAAAGTGCCTTCATCCCAGCATTCCTAGCCAATGTCCTAAGATTCATTCTGACTGATCAGGCTTAAGTCACATGCCTGCCATGATTGGCTTAGGTAAGACACATGATCCATTCCTACAAACCCATCAAAACTTATATGAAACAAAGCACATTAAAGTTGACCTTAGTGATTTAAATTTCTTATATTACTAAACAATGATATTACTGCATTTAAACTGATAGGTAAAGCACATCATATAACTTTCCCTATCTTCTTAAAAAGTTACTCTCCCAGATTTTCATCCCAACCTATCAAGAAAAAAAATTAAAATTTTCCCTTAACGTAAATCACTTTTTGAAGGATTCAAAATGTACTACTAGATTACCTGGTAAAATCAAAACCACAAGTTTATGATTGTTCTTAACATAACTGAAAGCAACACCATAGATCTTCAAGAAGAAAAAGAGGTCCTTACCCCATACTTTTTTGAGATTATAATAACAACTTAAAAGATAGAAGAGTACAGGAATATCTTGACTTTGGCAAAAAAGAAAGGAAGGAAAAAAAAAAGAAGTGGTTTGTTTCATACAGCCTTAAAACATAAGCAACTAGATAATCCATCCTATGGCTCAAGACCCCTCTTACCATACTCACCACCACACCTCTTCTCTTGCCCCGCCCAAAACACAGGGTCCTAGGAACACAGTGGGGGAGGCACACTTTAGGGAATCTTACTGTGAATGCACACTCCAAAGCCAAACACAAATCATTCCTGAACTATGTTTCCTAATGTTCATGTCCCTCATTCTTACAATTAGCACAGAAAACACAAAGTTTATTCTCAGATTTTATAATGGAGAAGAAAGCAAAATTACATTTACTAGACTGAAAGCCAATACTCAAACATGTACGAGTATTCTGGTTCTGATGGTAAAGTTGCACAAAAATAAAAGACAAAATCCAAGCAATATGTTTTATATGTTTTAGAGTAGAACTAACCACCTGAACATATATTACACACGAGTCATCTTAAATAAAAAGTCAAACTTCACTAATAATCCTAGAGGGAAGTAGTGTGGTTAAAGAAAAGGACGTGAATTAGAAGAAAATCTCTATTGAATTCCGTGGACTGATTTTTCAAATACTCCACCATTCAAATAATTCTGTTCAACAAATATGTACTTAGGAATTCACTAAGAAGAACGCATTAATGTCAGACACGATACGGATATAAACATAGCCTTTGACTTCAAACATTCCTAAACAGCATAAAACATAATCAAGTAGAAATGCCTGAGACACTAAAAGATAGGGCTTTGGGTAGTCAGAAAAGGAAGAAATCAAACGAATGTAGATGATTTCTATAGCAAATAACAGAAAATCTCAAGGCAAAACTACTTAAACAATAAAGCAATTCAGGTAGGGTGGCTGTAGGCACAGTAGACGGGGCTCCAGTTCTACTTTTCTGCAATCCTGTTGGTGCTGCCCTCCGTCATGGAGGCATCGCCTTCGAGCTACTAGAAAAATGGCCACAGCAGTCCCAGATGTCACATCCAGATAAAACCAGCCCCGGAGAGAAGAGGGACCATCTTTTTTCTTCCTTTTCTCAAATGCAAGAAAACCTTCCCCAGAAGCCTCTTTCAGAGTTCTCTTTTATCTCCCATCAGCCAAGACTGTCTCTCGTATCCATTACTAGAACAATCACTTCCAGAGGGAATGAGATCCACTACAACTAAGATTACCATGGATACCGGTAACCATCATGACCATCGCTTCAGTGTGGGCTGCATATTTCAAGAATATTTCCGGCCTTGGAATGAAGAAGAAATAAAAAAGAAAAATACATAAGCAAAAGAAGAGATGTGCCTAACTGGAAGAAGAAAGCCAAATTCTGAAATCATACATTAAATACACTGTTAGGGATAAAGAATTCTCTTAGACTACACTGTTGTCTTTCCCAGTGATACAAAAATTAACTTACTGTTCATCAGTAAATGCTAAGAATGCAGAAGTCGTCCTATTTTTATGGAAAGGATGGAGGTTATTTAATTATCAGTGGGGACAATCAGACTTACTCCTCATCAGTGGAGCCACCCATTCAGCTACGTCTGGGCTTAGAACATTCCGCATTATGCATCCAGATGACTCTGCAGACTCACTGCCAATAGTTCTTCCTTGAAGGTTTCTTCTCGTCTGGGGAAGAGGTTTCACTCAAAAATCCAAGCACTCCAAACTGGCCCTATCTGCAAATGAAAGCATGCAATTAGGAGGCAAAAAGCTGCAGGGAGCAATTCCCCCTCCCCCATCTATAATTAACTGATCCATAAGAAAACTGAACTCAAACATCAGACTAAGCACCATGTTTAAACTAAGCAACCTACACTTCAACACTTGTAATGTGCTTATTATATGTGGTTACCACCCTTTTCCCATCATATAAATCTGTTGTTGCTTCCACAGTATACCAGGTACAACCCTACCAAACATTGCCAGTAAGCAGAATTCAGCAGACAGATATTTTTGTTGGACCCACGCAAGGTTGGTCTCCACAGTGTGTTAAAGGATAGCTACCTACATTTATAAATCAGAAGACTTCACGTGAAAAATCAAGACTTCTAGCTCTCTTGAAAAATCAGAAAATCTGGCAATACTGCACCCACGTTCCCACATGGTAATAATCTGCTGGAGCTGATTAACAGTGAACCCTCTAGGTGGGGCATGGACTTCGCAGTTCTCCAAAGACAGCGCCACTCTTTCCTGTTACAGCCTGGCTCAGGGTTACCTGCCTGGACTCCACAGGCAGCTGAGCTTCCACTCTGCTACGTATTTCTAGTAGCTCCCAGGGAACATTTTATTATTGCCAAAGCCAGGCATGTTTTTCTGCCCTGGGGATATAATATAGCATTAGGGAATAACAACATGGGCTTAGTCAGAGCACCCAAGACCTCAGTTCTAATTCTGTAAATGACTAGCCATGGGATCTCAGGCCTGTTTTTAACTAAAATATATTTCTTCATTTACAAGCACCCAAATAAACCTATAAGCATTTAACACAGTAGGCAAACAGGCCTAATATCTAACCTGTCCAAGCTGAATTGATAATCTTAAATCCACTGCTTCCTCATTCTTCCTCATCTCAATAAATCACACCATGATCCACACAGTTCTGCTCAAGCCACAAACATGAAAGTCCTTACCATATACTCTCCTTGTCCCCCAAAATCATCAGCAAGGCAATTGATTTGCCCTCCAAAATACATAATTTGAACAGATGGTTAGAATTCCAGCCACGAAAACAAATAGCAATTCCTCCCTCAGAATCAAATACTTTGCTGAAATTGCCTATAAATTCAACTACTTAAATAAGAGTAGCTTGAAATGTCCAGGTTCCATATTATGAGGAATATTAATATTTCATTAAAAGAAAAATGAAGACAAATATTGGGGATGCTGCACATCACTCCTTGCAAGGTACTGACATTACAATTCATAAGCTTATGCAATTCTTCAACTCTAAGCTGACAAGGAACTCAGAGGCTATGCTAAATCTTATAATGAAATTGGGAAAACCAAAAGACTACTGTTAGCAGAACTAAAGTGATTTTAGGAACGTTGCAGGATACATGATCAATACTCAAAAACAAACTCTATTTCTATAAAACAACTGTTCAAAGAACAATCAGAAACTGACACTGTAAAAAAAGTTCATTTATAATATGAAAAATATGAATTATTAATCAATTATCAAATGATGTGCAAAGACAAATAGAGAGAGATACTATGTTCATAGATCAGTGCAGTCAATGGTGTTAACATGTCAATTCTCCCCAATTTAAGCAATAGAGTCAGCGCAATTCTAGTTAAAATCCCAGCAGACTTTTTTGTAGAAATTGACACGTTGATTCTAAAATCACATAGAAATGCAAAAAAGATAGAATAGTGAAAATACTTTGAAAAAGAATACCATTAGAAACCTTATACTATGTGAATTCAAGGTTTATGATAAAGCTATGAAAAGAAAGTACTGATACATACAACATGGATAAACCTTGAACATACTAAGTGAAAGAAGACAGTTACAAAAGGCCACATATTACCTACTCTGCTGACAGAAATGTAAAATTGTACAACTACTCTGGAAAGCAGTCTAGCAGCTCCTCAAAATATTAAATGTAGAATTACCATATGATCCAGCAATTCCTCTCCTAGGTATATGTACAAGATAAATTAAAACATATCCACACAAAAAAACCTGTACGTGAATTTTCATAGCAGCGTTGTTCATCACAGTTGTTTGGGTTCACTCACTATCTATTCATTAGTCAATAGATAAGTCAAATGTTGTATATCCTACAATGGAATAATATTTAGCCATAAAAGAGAATGATGTACTGACATATACTGTCCAGATCAAACTTAAAACATTATGCTAAATGAAAAAAAGCCAGTTGGCCACATAGCATATAATTCCATTTATATTGCATGTCCAAAGAGGCAAATCTAGAAAGACAAAATATGTTAGTGGTTGCCAGGGACTGAGGAGAGGGAAGAATGGGGAATGACTGCTAATTTTTTTTTTTTTGGGGGGGGGGGTGATGAAAATATTGTAAAATTAGACAGTGGCAAGGGCTGTATAACATTGACGTATGTACTTGAAAAAGGTGTTTATGTTATATGAATAATCTCCATAAGGCTGTTACAATAAAAAAAATAATTTCTCCCCTCACTCCCGCAAAACAGAAAAATGGGTTATTTCCTTGGGATGTACTCTCGGAAGTACTGAGTTCTGCTGTGTGACATGTGCCAAAGTGCTTCTGAAACAGGTTCCACAGACTTGTACTCCCTCCAGCACTGCATTCAGCACCTGTGTCACTGTGCGCATGTCTGAATCAGCACCATCTCTTAAATCTGATAAAAAGTTTTTATTATTGGTTGAACATTTTTCCCTCCTATTTTCATCATATATTTCTTTCCAAAGGGTCAGTTCTTAGCCTTTAAAATTTACCATCCTTATGGATACAGCACAAATGCTTCAATTTCTCAGGAAATGTAGAAATAGTTACTTTCTTGACATTTTGGTCAGTAATAATTAACTCATCCCAATGGGTTCCGTTTCAGCTTTTAACAATAAAACCTGCCTTAAACTCAAATATTTTGAACAGTTATAAGAACCACTCTGCTTCTCAGACAGGGAAATTAAGAAGGTCACTACAGTACGAGTCCACCTGGGTTACGTCTATTTCCAGTTTCCTGACTGCAATTCACTTTCAAGTGAAATGTCCAAGTGGCTCCCAAGATATTTTAAAACCATAAGGTGTAGCAGAAAGGAAATGAAACATTTATTAGCATCTTCTACAAGCCAAGTGCTTTATGTGTATTACTTCATTTAATAAGCCTCACTTAAATGAAAAGGAAAATAAAAATCACCCAGGGTAAGAACTTGCCATGCAGCAAATATGTGCCAGAGTTAGGGATCAAACTGAGGTGTGTCTACCTCCAAAGTCCATATTCTTTCTGCCACTTTACAGTGCTTCCCAAGCTTACTGACTCTGAAAAATCAGAAAGGACTTCAAACGTGAGTTCTGCCACTTATTGTGTGACTAGTTTCTAAGCTTCTTTAGAACAGTTTACAAAAACAAAATAAATGTAAAAAGAGGACCTAAAAACTCACTGTGGAATGAAACTTTTTAAAAAATAACATTTTTTTAAAACAGCAAAATGTATGGAATAATTCTAAACACTTTTCTCGAATTTATCTCAAGATTCACTTTACCTTCCAACAGAGACACCTGCATATCCATTCACAAACATAGAATGTGGATGAAAAACATTTTTTAGTGACTACACTGCTAGTCTCTAAACAAGAAATACATCATTTCTCAGTAAAAAAGTCCACAGTGACTACACTGCTTTTTATTCTTCTTTACCATGTGAAAAGTGCTTTCCGCAACACACGCACCGTCCAGGATGTGGCATTGTGGGGTAAGAGAAATAGCCACTGAACAGAAAAAGACTACAAGAGCTTGCGAGCAAGCAGTAATACAACACAGAAAAGGGCATAGCTAAAAACAAGGCAAAACATCGACAGCCTACTCTACCCTAGGTAACAGGTGCCTTTCCTGTGGCAAAGCAAAAAACATTTAAATTATAAACCCTTAAAGGATCTTTGATTGGCTTTAAAAATTGCTACTTTAAGGCCCAGCACAGTGGCTGGTGCCATCCTAGCACTCTGGGAGGCCGAAGGAGGAGGATCCCTTCAGCTCAGGGGTTCAAGAACAGCTTGAGTAAGAGTGAGACCCCATCTCTACCAAAAACAGAAAAAATTAGCCGGGCATGGTGGCGCATGTCTGTCGTCCCAGCTACTCGGGAGGCTGAGGCAGGAGGATCACTTGAGCCGAGTAGGAGGTTGCAGTGAGATATGACGACTCCACCGGCACTCTGGCCCCAGCAACTGAGTAAGACCTGTCTCAAAAAAAAAATTGCTACCTTAAGACCCAAACAATTACTTGACAAGATTGGGACTGGTAATTTCCAAGGATGCAATACACCAATACATCTCAGCAATTCGTCCACAAGAATTTTCACAGTCATAAAACAAAAGTCAAATCAAACATTAACATAAGAATTCTCACATGCTAAATTTTCTTTTTCTAAGAACTCCCTCACTCTGACACATAAAACGGACAGCAATATCTAATAAAACTGCCATACTACACATAGATGAAGGCTGTTGAAAAAACACATTTTTCTTCTAGAAGTATTTTAATATTAAGACATCAGTAGGACTTGGGCAGTCTAAAAAATATGAACGTATTTACAGGCCCATATTTCACCATAGGGCTATTTAAAATAATTCTACTTTACATAGAGTCAGGAACGGTTTTTGTTAGCTAGTATAAAACAATCAGCCTATTGTACAATGGTGAGAGAGCTCTTGAGAAAAAAATTACTGCTTAAGTAATTCTTGTCTCCAGTTGACTCTGCCACATTCTGCTCTCCATAAACACCATTGTTTTTAATCACAACTTTACTGACAGCTTTGCCCTTGTCAAACAAAATTTTCACTTTCCAATAAGACCCTTTCAAACTGAAGCAATAAAAAGCAATGCTTATAGGATCATAATATTTGCTAAGGTAAAATATTATAGAATACTATGTATAATAAGATCTTACTTTTGTGAAAAAGCATATATTCACTGATTTATCTGGAAGGACATTCATCAAAATATTACCAGTGGTTGGTTATCTTGCGGTGGTAGGAGTAAAGGTTTCTTCTTTAGCTTACATGTACTTTCTGATGCTCTACATTAAACACTTTTTTTTCATATGTACATAAGAGAGAGAACAATTTGAGTTAGAGGATAGGAAACGTAGGTGTCATATTTTATAATAATTCAATACCACCAGGTCAAATCCCCTTATTCAGAATTAACATACAGCAAATGTTGCTCAAGAAATACCAATAAATTCCCCTGAGCAAACAAAGTTCAATTTTTAAACAATAAACTTCCTCAGATAAGAAAATGATGCCTGTAATTTCATGTCTCTTTACTGGAGAGCTGGGGGGAGGGTTGGAAATGGGCTGGAATGTCCAGGTACCATAGGAAAGATGATAGGAAAAACCTCGAGAAACAAGACAAAATCATTTCATTGATTTAGTGACATTTATTTGTAGAAGAAATCACGGAGTAGCAGAAGTAAATGATCAGAAAATGTAAGCAAGCACTTGAAGAGTAATAATGGGCAAAAGAAGAAAAAAGCCAGAAAAAAAAACCCCAAAGAACTGAACTCAGACATATTTATGTAAATCATTCTGGGGGAAAAAAGGGTAGATAATGCTATATCACTAACTGAATCAGATCTGCTTTCTTGACGAGAAAAGGAACACCTTTCAAAAGGCTTATTTACTGCTCAGTAGCAAAACCAAGAACACTCTCAGAGGAATCTGAAGATCTTCTGTGCCTGCTTTGGAATAAGCTAAACTATTAGATATACAGTTAAATAATTAACATACAAACATATAAATATCAAATTTTATGCATTAAATGAATCTCAAAGTAATCATCAGATGTGAAGGGAACATAATTTTGAAAAAGAAAGAAAGTAAAGCACTGAGGTAATTTCAGTAACTCCTACGAAGAAATTACCTTTAAACCAAAACAGGTAATTCTACTAGGTTAAAACATAAGAAATTGCCAATAGTCAAGCAAACACCAGCAATTTCACATGGGCCCACCCAGTGGTCTCCTGATAAATATTGAACCACAACCTCTTTTGAAAAAAAGAGCCCTGATTTGTAGCTTTTGCCCATTCCCATGTTGGAACTGTCCCACCACGGCCAGTTTCAAGCTGCCAGATGATGGCACCGAGCGCGGAGTTGGAGCGAGAGGCGCAGGCACCTCCCCAACTCCAGCACACCACTGGCTCCACGGAACACGCTGAGGATCAGAGCAGGTCCCCAAACTGTCCCACCCTGTTCTAAAACCAGGCTTTTGTCTGATTGATCCAGTTGCTGTCTTCCCTAGGTTAGAAGAAACATGCTGTTGACAGTTTAAAATACTAGTACACTGAAATCATTCATAACAAAGAACAAATGAGACTGGTACCTGGTTTCATCCATTCAACACTTTACTGCACACCTGTTTGGTGCCAGGTAGCATCTGGGCATTGTGGACAGCAGGGAACAAGACAAAGGAGGTCCCTGCTCTCCTAAGAAATATATATAAAAATACATAATTTCAAGGACTGAGAAATGCCATGAAGAAATTAAAACAGTAACGGGGAAGCTATTTTAAACTGCGTGGTGAGTTAGGTGATATTTAAGCTGAGACGTTAAAGTTCAGGGGCCAGGCTCAAGATCTGGGAAAGACCATTCAGACAAAGGAAACGACTAGTGTAAAAGTCCTAAGGCAAGACCAAGCATGGCATGTTTCAAAAAGTGAACAGACTAACTTGGATAGAGTCTAATGAGCAAAGGCGAGATTGTCTCAGAGGTCGTCAGAGGCAAGAAGATCTCCTGAGCCCAGGAATTCAAGACCAGCCTGGGCAACACAGCAAGACCCCATCTCTAAAAAAAAATTCTGCTCAGCTGAGCACGGTGGTACACGCCTGTAGTCCCAGCTACTCAAGAAGCAATGGCAGGAGATTGCCAATGTAAAAACCTCCAACAGAAGTCTCCTAGTTTTAGGGAGGGATTTTCAGTGTACAAAAATGTATTGGTATGCCTGTCCTCTTGGTACTGTGCCGCCTATCTAGTCCCCCCTTAAAAAAGGAGAGGAGTATAAGTACATTTATCGTTTTGCACGGTAAACTAGCAGCCAGCCACAGCAATCCCAGGAGTTATGATCACACCACTACACTCCAGCCTGGGCAACAGAGCAAAACCATGTCTCTTTAAAAAAAAAAAAAAAAAAAACACACAAAAAAGTGACTATAGCTGAAATAAACTTAGTGGTAGGACTACACACCAGCTCAGAAATAAGGATCTTATTAACCCAAGATGGTTACTTCGTACGTGAAATGCTAACATATGAATCCAAGTACGTCAATGTTGAATTCTAATAAAGATGAGCTAATTAGTCTATAAAATAGATTCACTATGTTGTTCAGGCTAGGACTATTTCAAAACCATAGGCAAACACTTCTAGTGTATCATCCAAAATCATTTTATTTGGTATGTAAATAGACTTTTTAAGAATTATAAAGGTCATGTTTATTTTAAAGTGAAAGAAAAATATAATACCACATCTGATTTTTGTTCAAATTACTGCTTAGAAGTTAAAGTAAAATATCAGCATATCAGTCTAAATTACATGTTCATATTGCAAAAACTGCAAAGAAATTTACACACACATACACACCCACACTCCCTATAGCCATGAAAACCAAGTCCACATTATGGCCACATAAAAGTCCCACAAGTCAACAAAGACAATTTTTTGCATATTACACAGAAAAAAGGAAACTGTGTAGACTGGTTTAAGGAGAATTTATACTTGCACATAAAATTATTTATTCATTCAGGAACTACTAAGCTACTCATTCCAACAATTTATCTAAAAGATTTTTGGTTTTAATCAACCAACAGGAAAGGAGGTTAAAAGAAAAAAAACCTTGTCTCAGCAGAATGAAACACTAAAAATCTGCGTATCATTAATTCCCCTTGCGCTCTCATTTCCCAACTAAATATCAGTTAAACTGCATTTTAAAAAGGCGAAAGATTTATATGATCTGAAGAGAAACCAGAGTATAAAACTGCATTTTTAGACTATGCATTTTAAGTCTGTACAAGCATTTCTCTTTTTTTTTTCATTTAAGAGCACAAATAAGTATACGCATTTAATACTACTCAAATAAACTTGTGATTATTGTAGCTAGCTGCTAGTTTACCGTGCAAAACAATAAATGTACTTATATTCCTCTCCTATTTAAAGGGGGGACTAAATAGGTGGCACAGTACCAAGAGGACAGGCATACCAATACATTTTTGTACACTGAAAATCCCTCCCTAAAACTATGAGACTTCTATTGGAGATTTCTACAAAAAAAATAAAAACTGCTAAGAATACCATTAGGCTTTCTCAGTAAGAGAAAGTATTCTCCTTTTCTTTGTTTCTACTTAATTCTTACAGGACTATATGGTTTTCGGTGAAGTTCAAATACTTTTGTTATAGAAACATGCATATAGGCTGTAACCAGCATCAGAAGTAACAACACAAACAGCCCTTCATTCAGGAACTGTGAGTGCCCATCACGAGCCAGCCTCGGTCCTGGGGATTCTGCAGTGAATAAAACAATGCTCTATCCCTGAGGGCACGAAAGCAAGACTGCGCCTGGAGGATGCCTGGGGGCCAGAGTAGAGGAAGCCAAGGAGAAACCTGATTGTGTAGGACACAAAACCAGAGAGGCAGGAGGTACAGATCAACGGAGGCGCTTATAGGCACAGTAAATATTCTGGCTTTTACTCTCAAGGATATAGAAAGCCACCGAGGTTTGAAAACAGGAGTGAAATAATCAGACTTTCATGTTAAAAGGATCACCCTGGTTGCTGGGTTGAGAATAGAAAAGTGCAGAAGCAGCGGGGAGACTAGTGACTATGAAAATAACACAAGCAAGAGGTTATGGTTGCTTACAGTGGTGGCAGCAAATTGTGGTTCCATTTATAGTTAAGGCAGCATTTAAAGTATATAAAGAAGATACTTTCGTGATAATTATTTGAATTAGATGGGGGAGTATCAGAAGGAAAAGAGTCAAGACGTCTATGTGGTTTGGGGCCAGAGAAACTGAAAGAGGGAGTGGACATTTAAAAGATGAGGAAGAATGGAATGGAAACAATTATTGGAGGGGGAGGGAGAGAAGAAGGAGGCAACCAGTTGTTCAGTTGTGACATGTTAAATTTGGGATCTAGATGTCTAGTTAAATTAGACATCTAGCTGAAAATGTTGAGTGCGCAGATGAACATACAAGTCTGGAGATTAGGAAAGAAATTCAGACTAAAGACAAAATTTTTAGTTAGAAATATATAATTCTGGCTAGATGAGATCACAAGGGACTAAATATAAATACAGAAGAGGTCTAAACATATATCCCTGGAACACTGCCTCATTTTTTAGAAGTTGGAGTGATGAAAAGGAACCAGCAAAGGAAACTGAAAATAAACAGTAATATCCCAGAAGCAAAGAGAAGGTTTCAAACAAGAGAACTTTATCAACCACATCAAATGCTGTTATTGCTGCTATATTCACTGACATTGGAATTCACCAAAGAGGTCACTAGTAACATCAAAAATGAGCTGCTATGGTAGAATGGAAGAGAAAAAAAAAAACCTCACTGTAGTGGATCCAAGAGAGAGAGGGAGTACTGAAGACCACAAATATCAACTTTTCTGGAGAGTAGTAACGAAGGAAAGATGTGGTGTGGAACAAGCTACTTTAAAGATGGGAGATTTCAGTATCTATATGCTGCATATATATCTATATGCTGACAGGAATGATCCGGTAAAAACAGCACACTGACGCATCTCGTTGGCACGCACGAGGGGATGGACACAGAAGCAACGCAGTGTCCTTGACAGGAGGAAGGCAGAGAACGCCAGGGCAGCCATGCAGACCGGGGTGAAGAACAGCAGGAAATGCAAAGAGCATGGGCAGAGACCTGAGGGACATGGAAACGCTTTCTGATCGCTTTCATTTTTCACACACAGGAAACACGTTATCAGATGAAAATGGAGAAAAGGGTAGAGGTTTGAGGAGAGAGGTGTAAAATAGTCCTTTAGGGGAATGCTAAAGTGATTCAACCAGGGAAATGTCCTGGGATTACGCCACTGTCAGCAACACAAAGGACCTTCCTGAGGTCAGCGGTCAGGCACTGAATGGGAGACCCGGGTCAGCATGGCTGTGTTTTCCTCAGAGCACGGTCTACTGCCCAGGTGCAGGCTGAACCGGACGGAGAACGGCATGTAAACGGTGTGGGGTGGAGGGCTGGCCAGGAGAGTGCAATGGAGGAGCGCCCTACATGGAACTGAGGGTGTATGAAAGGGAGAGATTATAATAGTGGACCATGGCTTCAAGGCAGGGAAAATATTCAAGTAAGGATGTGCAGGAAGGGGGACAGCAACAGAGGTGGCAGAAGCAATGGACTGCAGGTCCCAAACAGACAGAAGTTCTGTCAAGGGGGGGTTACAGTTGTCCCACGGGGGTTTGGTTCATGGAACCCCACCATACCAAAATCCCCAGATGCTCAAGTACCAGATATAAAATGGGTAGGTGTTTGCATATAACCTATACATATCCATATACTTTAAAGCATCTCTAGATTACTTATATGTAAATGCCATTAAGTAGCTGTTATCCTGTAGTTTTTAAATTTGTCTTTTTTTTAGAGACAGGGTTCAGCGTTTTTGATCCACAGTTGGTTGAATCCTCACATGTGGAACCCACAGACACAGAGGGTCTACTGTATCTGACCGAAGTTGGAAATAGAGGATGCGGAGGCCCCAGTGGAATTATGCCGAATGAAACATCCTTAGTAAAGTATGGGCAGTTCTGGTTAAAATGTTATAGAACCACCTTAAACACTAAAGCAGAACGTCACCCTGGGCAAAGTGGGCCCGCAGATGAGGAAAGCTGGGAAGCGAAATTAAAGATAGAGAATTATATCACAGGAATTGTAGCTGGGGGTCCCAGACATAGAATTCTCCAGAAAACTATTTCCAGCAGTCCTAGGGAGTCAGCTTTGAACAACCTGTTCAACCCAGGAGGCAAAAATGCCAGATCACAATCAGATGAGCTAAAATAAACCATACCTTTCCCCTCGATCCCTTTTCCGCACGGAGCTGGACCCTGAACAGGCGAGGACGTCACATTGAAGAGAATCTGGCAAAGTAACAAGAGAAATCAAGTAGGAATCTTCCTCCAAAACAGGCTTCTAGGTCTGAAACAGTGGGAACCAAAGAAGAGTTCAGAATTGTGTGAGCGTCTCAACACTGATTATACTGAACTGCACCTCCTAATGACTAAAATAAGATTATGAATGACAAGTGACCACAAGAGTTTTTATTACCTGAAAGTTACTGGAAAAGCTATCTGATCTTACTAAGAGCTCATGCAGAGGTAGAGACTGAATCTATAGAGGGTCTGAAGGCACAGTGAGAACTGTTTTCTGCTTAACCTTACCAAGTCCCATCCACTGAACATACTAGTTCCACAGATACCCATAAATTCCCACTACATGTAAGGTATAAAATATACACAATGCTAGAGATAGTAAAAATTCATTTTTGCTTTACTAAGCAAAAAAATGAAAGCAAATTATTAAGTCAAATAAAACAAAAGTCATTTTATGTTTGAGTACAAGTACAAAATTTGATCATGGAAGATGTCATAAGAAATCAGCATGAGTTTCTAAGCGGGCAAGCAACAAAACAGAAATATCAGGGCTCACCATTTAGTCATTTTCAAAGTCACCTCTATTTAATGTGGACTTATCTAATGCATTCTAAGAAAAGGAGTATGTGTTACTATAATTTTGACTGAAATACATTTACAGGTATTTTATAGTGTCAAGATAAAGACAATAAACACAATTTATTACCAAGTCTTTCTGGCATTTCAATTCAGAAACCCCATCTGGACGCAGTCACAGAGCAGTCTCAACTAAATTCTAGTCCATTCATAATTTGGTAGTATTACAGAAAGATTCAAGCATACTTAAGCTTTGAACTGAGGCAGCAAGTCAATATTTAATATGCTAAATTCCAAGTTTTTCCAGGAAGTATGAAAAAAAATCAGAAAAAATGCTATCACCTAACTAGCAAGCAAGCATTAAGGATAAGCACATGGCCGGGTGCGGTGGCTCACGCCTGTAATCCTAGCACTCTGGGAGGCCGAGGTGAGCGGATTCTTTGAGCTCAGGAGTTCGAGACCAGCCTGAGCAAGAGCAAGACCCCACCTCTACTAAAAATAGAAAGAAATTATACGGACAGCTAAAAATATATATAGAAAAAATTAGCCAGGCATGGTGGCGCATGCCTGTAGTCCCAGCTACTCGGGAGGCTGAGACAGGAGGATCACTTGAGCTCAGGAGTTTGAGGATGCTGTGAGCTAGGCTGACGCCACGGCACTCACTCTAGCCTGGGCAACAGAGTGAGACTCTGTCTCAAAAAAGAAAAAAAAAAAGGCCGGGCGTGGTGGCTCACGCCTGTAATCCTAGCACTCTGGGAGGCCGAGGTGGGTGGATCCTTTGAGCTCAGGAGTTCGAGACCAGCCTGAGCAAGAGCGAGACCCCATCTCTACTAAAAATACAAAGAAATTATATGGACAGCTAAAAATATATATAGAAAAAATTAGCCGGGCATGGTGGCGCATGCCTGTAGTCCCAGCTACTCGGGAGGCTGAGACAGGAGGATCGCTTGAGCCCAGGTGTCTGAGGTTGCAGTGAGTGACAGTCATGCCACTGCACTCCAGCATGGGTGACAGAGTGAGACCCTGTCTCTAAAATTAAAAAAAAAAAAAAAAAAACTACAATAAATCAAAACCAATAAGCATGTTTCATTGTAAGTGAAAAATCTTATAAAACCTTAAAAAAGTCCCAGATTCATCCTAAAACAGATGAGAAACCTAAACATTTTCATGTCTTTGAAAAAGACAACTGGGAATGAAAAACATAATAGCAACCTCTGCTAGACAATAAACGTGAGAAATCTGTTATATAGCATTTAAAGAAAAATTTTAAAATTCAAAAATGTTTTCTACAAATGCTAATTAATAAACTCTCACAATCTACACAGGCAAACATGGGCACAGCTGCAAATGCCTTGTTAGCATCATTCTTAATCACTTGATTAATTAAATCTGAGGGAAAAGAAATTCCTTCTAGATCACTCTGAAGGGTCTTACAAAAAAATGAACCACCCCCCGTCAGCAGACACATCTACCTCGATGAAGAAAACATCAACATTTCAAATATTCCAACAATTACAAACTAGGATAATCCTGGAATTTACTCAGCCTCAAAACATTATGAACTACTCCAACACAGGAATAATACCTTAAAAACATTTACAGTGTTTTCTAAAATACAAAAAATATTCATTATGAATCCTGATTTCTTGGAAAAATTATTTTACCATGTCTCAATGCTGTTGATTGTCAAGAATTCTGATGATGTGCTTATCCAAAAAAAAAAAAAAAAAAAAATTGCCAGGCACTTTTTATTTAACATATCACAGCCTGCTTACATTGTTCTTTATCATCACTATTAGATTTCTTATCAACACCAGACTGATAGTGGTAAATTGTCAAGAAATACACATTTCTTCCTCCAAGAAATACACATTTAAAGAAAAACTATCACAACTCTCTAACACTAAAATTTGAGGGATTCCTTCCCTTATTATTCCTAGGAACAATAATCATAAAAAGCTAATAGCCAGTAAGTCTAAAATCTAAAAGTTCTATTTGAACGTGTACATTATTTTCAACAATGTATAAACTATTATAAGCATTGACAAGTCAAAAGGGTCCACCAAAATTCAAAAGCTAACTGCAAAAAAATTAGTAATCTACATTATTTTGTAAAGATCATGATTGCCTTTGGAGTACATTAGCTCAGACTTCTGAAGAGGCCAAATATTGTTTTTAAACATATATAAATAAGATAAAAATAGGCAATGTAACCTTAGAATAAATGCAATACTAAAAATTTCATCCTCTTTTTAGTAAGCAGTTTTATCAGTTGTAAAACTACAGGTAAAGTCCATATATGGAACCACAAAGTATTACTAATAATCCTTCCAATTTCAGCACTATCAAGTTAATACTGTATTTGTTTGTAAATAGTAAAGAAAAGGACAAAATAAAATTCCTGAAATGGTGCTTTACTTAAAAACGTTTCTTACAGAAAAGAAATTCAATGTTTATCATCAGTGATTTTTAAAAATAGAAAATGTTGTTGCAAAGATTTACAAAACAGAGAACCAGAAGTCCATGACCTTTGAATAAATACACTGTACTAAAATCTTCTTGTAAGAGAGAGAGAATAAAAACACCAGTCTGTTAAATCTCTTCCTCCCTTCTTTTTAAAATGTAGATAGATTTTACTAAACTGACAATATGAAAGTGTAATCCAATAATCTTAGCCCTCATAAGTGACTTATTAACTTTTAAATAGACTGTTATGAATTTACAGTTCCTGCAGTTCACCTGCCACCTTTCCCAACTTAAAGCAGGCACTAGGGGTTGAAAACAGTCTCCACTTGCAACATCCATTATAAGAAAGAACTTTATGCTCGTTTTAAAAAAGGATTATTGTGAGTTTTGTTCGGCCCCAGAACCACCGCTCAGCACAGATCTCAGCACATAAGAGATGTTTAATGAATATCTGTTGAGTAAATGGTAATGTTGAATTGTATTAGTGCAACATTAGTTTTTTTTCCTCCTTCAATTTACAGTTCTCCCTTGTTGGAAAAGACACTCAAGACCATAGCAGTCCCTCAAAAACACATAAACAACTTTATTCACAATGAAAAATAAAGCTGGGTCTCAAAATACAATCCCAGCGCCTCTTTATGTTCTCCATTATTTTTAAAGAAAATGAGAAATAAAGCCTGTTTTTAAGAAATAGATAATGTATAACAACTTTTCTCAAAATAAAAAATTCACATTTCAAACTTATTTTCTGTTAGTAGTAGTGAGAGTAACAACTGATTGTTCCAAAATATGCATATATTGGGTAAAAATCAAAAACAAGCATATAAAAAAAACTACGTTTTTTGCCAACGTTTTTTCCTTAATCTTAGTCAAAAGGGTATGTGCCTAAATTTTACTAGATGTGAGACCAGCTTTGTCTGATGCTTCCAGATTCATTCAACAAATATTTTAATGAGCATCTACTGTATTCCAAGCCCTTTAACGTTTGCGTTTGCAAACTGCACACCACCACCGAATTCCTCTACGAAGCCTTATCATTTAAAAGAATGGCAAGGTAATAAGGAATCTCAACACCGTTTCTTGCACACATTAAGTCAGTGGATTGGGGCGCTTTTTCAGCCGTCAAAGCGGCATCAGGGAGCCGCTACCGACCACACCCGGGACCCAAATCCCAACCAGTAGCCACAGCCGGTGAAACCACCTGTGAGAGTCGTCCGCGCTCCTCCTCCGAGGAGGCGGCCGGGACTTCTGCTCCGAGCCCAGCGAGCTCCGCTGCAGGACCGCGGGCGGGACGCGCCGGGCGCCTCGGGCGACAGTCGGGGCTCCGGAGCCGGGTCCCCGCCCCGCCAACCCTCACCTGGAGACCCCGGGCCGTCCCCGCCCGCCCCTCAGGGCACCCTCGCGACCGCCAGACCCGCCAAGTGGGGGAGGGGTCTGCGTTTCCGCTTTACCGCGGCGGGCGGTGGTCGGCGCCTCGGTCGCCCGCCTGCCTGAATTCCGAGCTGAGCCCGTGTCCCTTCCTCAGAGGGAAGGGACGAAGCCCAAAGGGCGGGTCCTCGGGGAAGAGACCTCGCCCGAACCTGGAAACGGAGCCGCAGGCTCGGCCCGGAGCCCGCAGCCCACAGGCCACAGCGCGCAGCTAGGGCCGGGCCGCGCTCACCGTGGAGCCCTCGGGGACCGGGGTTCGGGGCCTCAGGCCGCCGCGCAAGGGCCCGAGAGGGCGAGGCGTGGGGACCCGCGCTGCACTCACCGTCGCCTTTGTCTCGGCCGCCCGCTCAGGCAGCACCGCTCTCGGGCGGCTCCACGGCTCCCGCCGCCCGGACGCCCGCAGCTGCGCTCCCGGCTCCCTCCGTCCCGCCCAGACTTGTGCGCAGGCGCACCCAGAGGCCTTGCGCGCTCCAAGAGCGTTGGGGGGCGGGGCTTCGTCGCGCACCGCCCCAGCTAGGCCCCGCCCCTGGCCCGCCCCAGCCAGGCCCCGCCTCGGGATGGGCCGGCCGGCGGGCGGCGCCACCCCCACCTTGGAGCCGCGCAGGTTGGGCGGCCGCTGCTGTGGGGAACCGACCGCCCACGGCAGGGGGTGGAGCCTGCGCGGGAGCGCGCGCGCGCGGAAGATGGCGACCGGGCCTGCGCGGGAGCGCGCGGGAGCCTCTTCCCAGCCCGGCCCGCAGGCGGCTGCGGCTCGCGCCCGCCCGGCCGAGAAGGGGCGGCGTCTGCGCGCGGTGTGGGCCGCGGCCGCGCCCTGAGGAGGAAGCGGGGTGCCGCGCTGGCGGGGGGCGAGGTGTCTGTCGGTAGCAGTTGAGACCTCGAGGTCCTGAAACCTTCGGACCATTGTTTTTATCAATGTCACAGTCAGAATCGTTTGTCATTCCCTGGCTTCAGGCCCGGCACATCCAGCTGGCGTTTGCAATGGGAAAACTGTTCATGCCCCAGACCCCTGTGACTCCTCCCCGGGATCGCATACGTCCCAGAAGTCGGGACACGTGACAGTGTCCCAGTCTAGCGGCCAGCACTCCACCAAAGGACCCGCCAAACTCTGCCTGTGGTCAAAGGGACAGAGAGAGCCAGGTGCTGGTGTCAGGGCATCCTTCCAGCTGCTCAGGCCACAGACTTTGGCGTCATCCTTGGTCCCTCACACTCTCATTTTCACTTCCAATCTGCCAAGAAAGCTCGTTGGTTCCACTTCCAAAATAAATCAGACTAGTTCTCACCTGCGTTACTTCCAGCATCTCAATTATAACTCAGTGGCCTACTAAACTGCAGGGCCTCCCTGCCCATCATCTCCTCTGTTTATTGTCAAAACAGCCGGAATATCCTCTCACGAGGAAATGTCACTTAGGTTTGATACTTAGCGTGAGCCAGGTATTTAAAATTGCAACCGCCAGACACCAATTCTCAATCCTTCCTAGCTCATTCTTTTTCTTTTCTTCTCATGACACTTCACACCTGGTAGCAATCTCTATGGTCAGCTTTCCGGATCTATGGTTAGGCATTCACAGATTCAACTAACCGCAGATCAAAAATAGTCAGGATAAAAAATTAAATAACACAAGAAATACAGTATAACAACTATTTATATATAGCATTTACATTGTATTTGGTATTGTAAGTAATCTAGAGATCATTTAAAGTATACAGGAGGATATATATAAGTTATACGCAAATATTATGGCATTTTATATAAGGGACTTGAGCATCCACAGATTTTGGTATTGGTGGGGATCCTGGAACCAATTCCCTAAAGATACTGAGGTATGACTGTATTTATTTTACATGTTTATCTTTTAGTGTCTCTCTTGTCTTCACCGGTAGAAGCTGGGATTTTTGTCTGTTTTGTTCAACTGATGTATCCCAAGTGCCTAGAATAAATGAAAAAATTTTAAATTCCCTTAGATAATAAAAAGTGTAAAGCAACAAAAAATGACCCGTTTTGTATTTTAAATTTCCTCTTGCTTTCAATTTCTATCAGTTAATTTGGTCACTATTATATTCATAACACTCTCTTTACATATGTAATCTAGCCTTTAAGATTTAAAACAAAACAATTTAAAACCACAGATTATACAGTACAGTTTGGATTTTTGTTTGTTTGTTTGTTTGTTTCTTTGAGACAGGGTCTTGCTCTGTCACCTGGGCTAGAGTGCAGTGGTCTCATAATAGCTCTCTGCAACCTCCAACTCCTGGGCTCCAGGGATCCTGCTGCCTCAGCCTCCTGAGTAGCTGGGACTACAGGCACTCGCCACCACACCTGGCTAATTTTTCTTTCCAGTTTTTGTCGAGACGGGGTCTCACTCTTGCTCAGGTTTGTCTCGAACTCCTGACCTCAAGCGATCCTCCTGCCTCAGCCTCCTAGAGTGCTAAGATTACAGGCATGAGCCACCATACCATGCCCCGTCCCCGCCCCCACTCCCCTCCGGTGTCCGCCCCGGCCCCACCCCCACTCCCCTCCCGTGTCCGCCCCGGCCCCGCCCCCGCCCCCGCCCCCACTCCCCTCCCGTGTCCGCCCCGGCCCCGCCTCCTCCCTGTCCGCCCCCCCCCAGCCCCGCGCCAAAGCTCCGCTCTTCCCCCCGCGGCCACACGGGGGCGCAGCCGGACAGCGGGCGAGGGCGGGGCGGGGCGGGGCGGGAGGACCGGGATGGGGAGAGGACGGGGAGGGGCGGGGAAGGGGCTGCAGGGGAGGCGGGGGTCTGGCGTGTGAAGGGGCAGATGGGGGATGGGCGGTCAGGTGGAGGATGGGGCGGGAGGCGGGCCCAGGAGGTCGGGCTTCGCGTGAAACTTGGGGGGAAGCCCTGAGGGGTCCCCGGGAGCGGAGCCTTCAGCCCGCGGCCTTACCCTCCCAGGGCTGGGGGTGCGCTGGGCCCCACGGCCCCCTGGAAGGGGTGCGGGTCTCGGGAGCTCCTGCCAAGGCTGCTCCGCCCCGGGCCGCGGGCAGAGGGTCCCAGAGCCGGGCGTGCAGCTGGGGGCGCCGGGCCCACCTGGGAAAGCCCAGGCAGCGCTGGAAAGCGGGAGGCGGGGCCTGTCCCCTCCTCCGTGTTTAAGGCTTCTGGTGACCCTGTGGCCTGGCGGGCCATGGAAGGCGGAGGAGGTGGGTGATGTGGCCCCTGCCGGGCACCAGGTGCTCCTCCCAGGCCCAGCGCCTGGCCCGGTGCAGATGGTGCCCGGCTGTATGCCCAGCCACATCCCGCTGGGTCCGTGGCTCAGGGCAGATTCCCGAACCTGCCCCAGGATGAGGGCAGCTGCGGCCATACTGCACTGGCTGGTGAGAGGGCGGGGACGTAGGCTCCTTCCTGGGGACCGTCTCCAGCCCGTCTGCCCAGTGCACCACCCCGTTGGGCTGGCACGGCGTCTCCGTCTCCGTCTGAGCCACCCCCTCCCCGCTACGACTCAGCACACACACCTGTGCGGTTCAGGCCAGCCCAACAGGGAGAATCTTCTCTGCTCTCGACAAAGCATGAAGGTTTCCCTCTGCAGAGCGAGGCTTCCCAAGTCCCTCAGCAGACCTCAAGGTCACCCACATCTCGGACCCAGGGTCTGAGCCTTGGGGCCGGCCCTGCCCCGGGAGGGAAGGGACTGGGTGGGAGGCCACGGCTGTGGCTCTGGTCAGGTCCCTGCCTGGCTGGGACAGTATGTTTCCCCACAGCTCCCTGCTCCTTGGAGATGGAAACTGGGCTCTTATAAATGTGTCCTCTGCACTGTGTGGCATTTCTGAAACCCAGATGTCTCTGGGCCCTCCTGTGGCTCCTTCCCCGAAAGCTGGAGGGAGCGGGAAAAGGCTTACCAACCACATCTCGGCTCGGGACGTTAATCATTCCCAGAGCGGGGCAGGTGGCCTGTCCCGGATAACCGCATGGGTCAACACAGAAAGGATGTTAACTTGCACCTGCCAGCCAGAGCGTCCTGTCCCGTCCCAGGACGTACACGTGACCAGGAATTCAGAACTCCCCAAGGGGAAGCGCTCTTGGGGGGAAGAAGTGCTGGGCACGGGGCGCTCCCTGCAAGGACTGAGGGAAGATGCGCCAGAGACGGGGAGGATGAGCCCATGACGCTCCTCTCAGCTCAGGCGGTGGCCGCAGTCCCCTTAGATGGAGAGCTACGCACTTGGTTCTGTTTTGTTTTATTGGATTAAACACACACACAGAAAAGCTCTCGGAACAGGGAACACACATGTGCAGCTCAAAGAACAATCACAACAGACACCCACAAAACCACCATAAGGCAAGAGGTGGGAGGAGGGGGCTGGGGCCCGGGCTTGCTGGCGGGGTGGGGGCGCTCAGAGGTGGCTTGGCTCAGCAGCACCTGCTGGGGGGCAAAGGGCAGGCACAGCTGGAGGTGTCACACCTGCTTCGGGACAGAGGGCAGGCGCAGCTGGAGGTGAAACACCTGCTGGGGGAACATGCTGGGGTTCAGTTTGCACATGCGCAGGAGCCAGAGGATGCAGAGGGTCATGGAAACCCAGATCCACACGTCTTAGTAGGGCTCAGCACGTGGCCTTCGGCAGGTGCTGCCAGAGCGGAGGTCTGCCTCTCTGCGGCTGCCACGGCTGGACTTGCCGAGCCTGGACCTCAGCCGTCCCTTCCCGTAATAGCTGTAGGTGACCAAGCCATTGTTTTGGGGGCCGTGGGCGATGTGGCTGGGGCCCTTGCCAATTACGTCCAGGACTGAGAAGGGGATGGTGATGGAGCCCTCGCTGACGCGGACGGGGCCCTGGGCGCTGGCTGGCGGGCGGGAGTCGGGGCCCACAGGGCCCTGGCTGCCATCTTCCTTCTCTCTGCCTTCGGTGACGTCAATGAAAGAGTCTCTGCCTCTGATGTCATCAGGAAAGGACGAGGTGGCCAGGGAGCCCTTATCCTTGGAAGTGAGGTCACTGGCGTTGGTCTCTGGACAGGGGTCATGACCAGCAGGGTCTGATTTTAACATGGAGCCCCAAGGCGATTTGCTGACTGGAGGCTGCGCCCATGCCACGCCCTCACGGCACTGGAGTTCCCCAGAAACCTGAGCCTGGGATCAGCTTTAGCACGTCTAGAGCTCAGCTGCATTAAGGAATTAGAACTCAGCTTCACTGACCAATCAGACTCAGCCACGTGGAGCAATCACACTCAACTGCATTAACCAATCAGACTCAGCTGCATTGACCAAACAAGACTCAGCCACACTGACCATTCAGACTCAGCTGCATTGAGCAATAAGAAATAAGCCATACTGACCAATCAGACTCAGCTGCATTGACCAATCAGGACTCAGCTGCACGGACAAATCAGGACTCAGCTGCATTGACCAATGGAACTGACCAATCAGATTCAGCCACAATGACTAATCAGACGCAGCCGCTTTGAGCAATCAGACTCAGCCACTTTGACCAATCAGAACTCAGCTGCACACACCAATCAGATTCAGCCACATTGACCAACCACATTCAGCCACACTTACTACTCAGGACTCAGCCACACTAACCAATCAGATTCAGCTACACTGACTAATCAGGACTCAGCTGCATTGACCAATCAGACACAGCCGGATTGACCAATCAGATTCAGCCACATTGACTAGTCAGGACTCAGCCACACTGACCAATCAGATTCAGCCACACTGATTAATCAGATTCAGCTGCATGGAGCAATCAGACTCAGCCACGTTGTCCAATCAGATTCAGCGACACTGACTAGTCAGGACTCAGCCACACTGACCAATCAGACTCAGCCGCACTGACCAATCAGGTTCAGCGGCATTGACTGGTCAGACTCAGCCACACTGACCAATCAGGACTCAGCCACGCTAACCAATCAGATTCAGCTGCTTTGACCAATCAGACTCAGCTGCATTGAGCAATTAGAAGTAACCCACAGTGACCAATCAGACTCAGCTGCATTGACCAATCAGACTCAGCTGCACGGACCAATCGGACTCAGCTTCACCAATCAGACTCAGCTTCACCAATCAGATTCAACGACACTTACTACGACTCAGCCACACTGTCCAATCAGATTCAGCCACGCTAGCTATTCAGGACTCAACCGCATTGACGAATCAGACTCAGCTACGTTGACCAATCAGGACTCAGCAGCACTGACCAATCAGATTCAGCCATATTATCCATTCAGGATTCAGCCCCACTGACCAATCAGATTCAGCTGAATTGGTCAATCAGGTTCAGCCGCACTGACCAATCAGATTCAGCCACACTGACCAATCACATTCCGCCACACTGACTAATCAGACGCAGCCGCATTAAGCATTCGGACTCAGCCACGTTGACCAATCAGGACTCAGCCACACTGACGAATCAGATTCAGCCACAGTAACCAATCAGTACTAAGCCAAATTGTCCAATCAGACGCAGCCGTAATCAGCATTCAGACTCAGCCACATTGACCAATCAGGACTCAGCCACTTTGACCAATCACATTCAGCCACATTGACTAATCAGACTCAGTCACATTCAGCAATCAGACTCAGCCACGTTGCTCAATCAGTACTCAGCGTCACTCAGCAATGAGATTCAGCCACACTGACTAGTCAGGACTCAGCCGCATTGAGCAATCAAACTCAGCCACGTTGACCAATCAGAACTCAGCCACACTCACCAATCAGATGAGGCCACACTTACTAGTCAGGACTCAGTGACACCGACCAATCAGATTCAGCCACACTGACCAATCAGGACTCACCCGCACTGACCGATCAGATACAGCCACACTGACCAATCAGATTCAGCCACACTTACTAATCAGACGCAGCCCCATTAAGCATTCAGACTAAGCCACGTTGACCAATGAGGACTCCGCATCATTGACCAATCAGATTGAGCCACACTGAGTAATCACACGTAGCCGCATTAAGCATTCAGATTCAGCCATTTTGAGCAATGAGGACTCCGCAGCACTGACCAATCGGATTCAGCCACACTAACTAGTCAGGACACAGCTACAGTGACCAATCAGATTCAGCCACACTCACTAATCAGAGGCAGCCGCATTGAGCATTGAGATTCAGCCACGTTGACCAATGAGGACTCAGCAGCACTGACCTATCAGATTCAGCCACACGGAGTAGTCAGGACTCAGCCACAATGACCAATCAGATTCAGCTACACTCAATAATCAGCCGCAGACACGTTGACCAATGAGGACTCTGGAGCCCTGAACAATCAGATTCAGGCACATTGACTAATCAGACGCAGCCGCATTCAGCACTCAGACTCAGCCACGTTGACCAATGAGGACTCGGCAGCACTGACCAATCAGATTCAGCCATACTGAATAGTCAGTACTCATCCACACCTACCAATCAGATTCAGCCACAGTGACTAATCACACGCAGTCGCATTGAGCCATCAGACTCAGCGACGTTGACCAATGAGGACTCAGCAGCACTGACCAATGATATTCAGCCACACTGACTAGTCAGGACTCAGCCACACTGACCAATAAGATTCAGTCACACTGACTAAGACGCAGCCGCATTGAGCCTTCAGACTCAGCCACGTTGACCAATCAGGATTCAGCAGCACTGAGTAATCTGACTCGGCCAAATTGACCAATCAAATTCAGTTTAAGTGGCCAAACAGGACTCAGCCGAATAAACCAATCAGACTCAGCTGCACTGGACAATCAGACGCAGCCGCATTGAGCATTCAGACTCAGCCACTTTGACTAATGAGGACTCACTCTCACAGACCAATTAGGACTCAGCCCAAGTGACCAATCAGATTCAGCCACACTGACCAATCAGATTCAGCCACACTTACTAATCAGACGCAGCCACATTAAGCATTCAGACTAAGCCACGTTGACCAATGAGGACTCCGCATCATTGACCAATCAGATTGAGCCACACTGAGTAATCACACGCAGCCGCATTAAGCATTCAGATTCAGCCATTTTGACCAATGAGGACTCCGCAGCACTGACCAATCGGATTCAGCCACACTATCTAGTCAGGACACAGCTACACTGACCAATCAGATTCAGCGACACTCACTAATCAGACGCAGGCACTTTGACCAGTCAGGACCCTGCAGCCCCGACCAATCAGATTCAGCCACACTTACTAATCAGCTTCAGCAACATTGACCAGTCAGGATTCAGCCACACTGACCAATCAGACTCAGCTGGACTGACCAATCAGGACTCAGCCACACTAACCAATCAGACTCAGCTGCATTCAGCAATTAGAAGTAAGCCAAAGTGACCAATCAGACTCAGCTGTATTGACTAATCTGGACTCAGCTGCACTGGTCTATCAGATCAAGCCAGTTAATCCCTCATTTGTATAATGAACCTGACTGGAGCCTGGGTGGGAACTTCCATTGTGTAACCTGAGCCTTCCCTGTGCCCTCTGGAATGAGTCTCTTTCCTCCAGACTCCGTTTTAGAGAACTTCTGTTCGTGACACGCACACGGGTCCCAGTCCCGCACACCTTCCCCCAGCTGTCCATACCCGCGGGCCTGGCAGGCCCCGCCCTGCACCCTCCCCAGACCTCCCGCTCAGGCTGCAGCTCATCCTTGCGGCCCCTCCCCACAGGAGCTACTGGAGCCCTGAGGGCACGGACCTCTCTCGCTCGGCAGTGGGCTGCATGGTCGCAGTGCCCGGCTGAGGCTGCTCAGCTCCCGTTCATCAAAGGGCCCATCCTCTGGCCGCCTGGGACACTGGGGAGCCACCGCACCCCAGCTGAGAATCCTTGCTCAAGGCCAGAGACCCTGAGTCCCCACTGGGATCCCTGCTGGTGGCCTTTGTGATGCAGCTTGAAAGCTGCCAGCTGTGCCAGCTTCCTCTGCCATGTGGCGCCCCTGCCTGCAACCCGCATAGCTCCCCACTGCCTCCTGCCGGTGTCCTTGGCTGGACTTTGGAACGTCCCAGGGGCCACTTCCCCTTGCTCCCCAACACCTCTGCTGCTTCCCGCCAGGACCCTGCTTGGCCAGGCCGGCGCTCTAGCATAGGTAGCTTCCTCTCCAGGGGCCTGGGCATCTTGAGGCTGGCAGGCGTCGGGCCAGCTCGCAGTCCCGGGCACGTGGGGAGCTGTTGGCCTGCTGTGAGCCTACTGCTTGTACTCTGCGCCTTCCGATGTCCAGGGTCAGCCGTCTGCCCTGCGGCCAGCCAGTTCCCACTAAGTCCCCGCCTGCCAGGGTCAGAGGCCCCCACGTGTGTCTCGAGTGTCTCTTGAGTTTGGCTTTTGTGTCCCTGGTGGATTTTGAGGTGCTTCGCAAGGTGCTCACAAGCAGGAGCTTTGATCACTGCCATATTGCCTCAGCCCCCCGACCCCCAGCAGCTGCCCACTCCAAACAAAATGATGAGGCACGTTGGGGAGGCCCAGGAACAGGCAGGGCTGGGACCAGGCAGGCGAGGCGCTGAGCTGGGTGGTTCTGTGCCCAAAACAGGAACCAGTTTGAGAGGCCCCTGTTCTGGCATCCGGCTGCCCATGTGGCTCCAGTGAGAAGGCCCTGGCACTGCCGCTTGAGGACAGAGCCTGCCCTGGGCCAGGACCCCGGAAGGGGCTCAGCAGGCCCGAGGCTGCGGGCAGCCAAACCCCAGGGCCAGGGGCCAGATGTGCTGTGGGCCGGGTGGTGTCTGATGGGGCCGGTCCTGCCTTGGCTCTGCGGAGGGGGAGGGTGTGAATGGTGCTGCCTCTCCAGGGAGAGGCTGAACAGACATCCAGGAGTTGCTGAGGCCGAGCATGACCGACCGCCCACTGCCAGCAGCCCCAGGCCACATGGAATGAAACTCCAAACCCCGGAGCCCACCAGCGGGGGAGGGAGGTGAACACTGAGGGAGGAGTCGGACCATGCAGGAGGGACAGAGAGGGGCCTGCAGGACCTGGGGGGCGGACAGAAGCCCCTTAGCCCCTGCACAGTCCCATACCTGTGGATTGGACACAGGGAGCTGCCCAGGAGCCCTGTGTCCCCGAGACTCCTGCACCCCACAGCCACACCCCACCCCGCTGCCAAGTCAGCATCCTGACACCCTCCTGGCCCAAAGCAGTAGCGCAGGGCCTAGTCAGCCAGAGAGGCTTCCAGGAGGGAGAGCTGCCCCCCTTCCCCACCCCACTGCTGCAGAGGGTGGAGGGGTAGGACAGGTGTGGACACAGGTCTCCCAGCTCCCCTCTCTGGGCTTCCCTGGGAGGCTTGGTCCCACCAGGGCCTGCCCCACACCTGGCTGTGTAGATCCCGCTGGTTCAGGTTGGCCCTGGGACTTTCTACCAGGTTCACATGGTTGGGGAGGACAGCGGGGCTCCGTGACCATCCTTTGGTCAAACTGAGTCCGTTCCATCCACTGAGCTCCAGGGCAGGTGGCACTCCCAAGATGTTACGTGGTGTCGCTGTGCCACCCAGGTGGCCACACCTCCTACTTGCCCCCTCCCTCCTCTATGTGTGTGTCCATCTCTGCCTCTTTGTCTCCCTTGCTCTCTGTCTCTGTCTGTCTCTGTCTCCCTCACTCTCTTGTCTCTGTCTCTCTCAGGAGGAGCAAGGCCAGCCGCAGAGTCCAGAACCTGACAGGCAGGGAGTGGGCCTGGCCAGCCAGCTCAGGTGTGAGCAGAGGGCAGGGGAATGGGCACCCTTGAGAGCCGGCCTCCTTCGGGGACCTCTGAGCTCCCAGCTGTGCACAGGGACCCTGGGCAGGGAGCTGAGCAGGGAAATTGGGGACCTAGCCCTCTGGTGAACACCCCTGGCAACTGCTCGTGCCACTGGTAGAGCTGGTGTGATAGCGCCCCCCAAATTCGCATCCACCAGGAACCTCAGAATAGGAACTTATTTTAAAATAGGGTCTTTGTAGAAGTAACTAAGTTAAGGATCTTGAGATGGGGGCCCCTAAATCCAGTGACAAGTGTCCTTATAACAGACACCCCAGAAGGAGACCCCATGAGGACAGAGCAGAGGAGGAGCTGGCGGCCACAAGCCCAGGATGCAGGGAGCCACCAGACGCTGGAGACAAGGAAGGGTCCTTCCCTGGAGCCTCCAGGGGGCACATGGCCCTGGACGTCTGGCCTGCTGGCCGGAAGACAGGAAGATCCTGTTGTTTAAGTCACCCAGTTTTACAAACACAACTTCTGTGAAGAAGTTCATTCACTGATGGCGAATCGGTCCTTAAAAACTGGAAGGTAAATCCGTGGACGTTGTCCAGGTCTTGTCAATGGACCAAGAGCCTAGAGCAGGGTCAAAGGGCGCACTGGTCAGGTGGCCATGGCTGGTGAAGGGCCACGAATTCCCAAACCAGGATCTAATTTTCCTAGCTGAGCAAGACCCTATGCCACTATTTTAGGTGATTTTCTAAGTGCAGACTGAGCTGACTGCCAGCTAGGAAATGACACACCTGCCATCTAAAATCAATTCCGTTCGCAGACAGTCAGGAATGGTCTTCATGAGCTGGCTGCTCCTGGCGTGGCACCGGGGAACCTGTCCAGGAGTGGGGTCAGGCTTTCAGGGGTGCTGCACGGCCGGCCTGGTTCTGCTCTGGGCAGGGGACTCGCTTAGCTCCCTGGACGGTGACTGCCTGCCTGCTTGTCCTGGAATAATTCTGCTCCCGAAGCGGAGGCCACCTCTAGCTGTGATTCTATTGATAACATCACTGAATTTATGTCAAGAGCATTTGTACTTGTTTTTAAAAACGGACTAGTGAATCACTTTTTGACTAAAATGGTAAAAAGAAAACAACCAGGGTGATGTTTTCACTACCTGGTTTATATCATCAGTACTAACTTCCAGAAGGCAAGTGCCCAGGGCTCCGTGGGCCATAAAGAAAGTGCAGACAGCCTCAATGGATGCAAAAAGAAACTGAGTCACAGGACTGGCCCGGTGTGACCCCACCCTCGAGCACTCTCCTGCTCTGTGCCTTGCCTGCGCTCTGGAGGGGACTTCTCAGAACAGCAAGACTTAGGGTCAGTCTGGGCGGCGGCTGCAGAAGCGACCCCAGAAGGACTGAGAGGAAGCTGAGGCCCGGCCACTGTGGGGGCCACGCTGCCCCCAGGTTCCCAAGGCATCAGTGCTGGTCCTCGCAGGCAGCATGGCCTGTTGGACACCAGCACCCCTCACCCCTTCTCCGGTTCAGCATCCAATCATCCTCTGCTGCCTTTGTGGGTCTGGACTGCGGGACCCGGGGCCGTGGTGCCACCTGCAGACAGGTCTTCTCACTCTCTTGCCGCTCCGTCCCCTCTCTGTGTCCAACTAGTGACGTTAACAGGTGCTCCTGGGTGTCCCGGGTGCCCAGGCATCTGTGGGCTGGATAACAGGCCAGTGAGGACAGCCTTGGTGGGTGACTTGAGTGCTGGAATGTTCCACCTTCCCATCCTGATGCTCCCACGCAGGGACAGGGCATTGCCATGTGACCTGGCAGGGTCTCCTCTCTGCCCCCCCAACCTGAGAAGGAGTGGCTGTCCTTGCTTTCTCACCTTAGGTCTGGGTGCAGGTGGCTCCAGCAGTCACCCCTGCCATGAGCCTGTTCTCAGCCCCAAGTGCGGTTCCTGGAGACTGAGGGCGCCCAGGCGGCTGGGTGCTGGGAGGCCTCTGTGGGCCAGGGAAGCCCTGCGCATCCATATCTCCTTCCGAGGGGCTGGAGGTGGAAGATGCCCACCAGCCGCCCCTGCCGCAGGCCCTGCCTTCCTGCCTTCCTCAGTTTCCCTTCCTGGAAGTCTCCTTGCCTGGACTCCCCTCTCCCGCCTGTCCTGTCCCGTCCACTGCCCACCCCTGGTCTCCAAGAGGGTCCGAGGCCACACGTGGTTCTGGCGAGCAGTGGGGTACCGGGGTGTGCTCCCTGGCGAGGGCTGTCCTTCGGAGTGTGCAGATGTCCTGGGGACACCTGCTCGAGACACCAGCTCCGCCCTTCTCCTCTCACTTCCTCGGGAACAGTGAAGGAGACCTGCGGGGCTTCGTCCCTTCCAGCCTCCAGGTTGCCCGAAGGGCAGGCACACCCGGCACCTCGCAGGGCTGGGGCCTCACTGGGGTCCGAGACCCCATCCCAGCGACCTGGGCAGGGAGCAGCCTGAGGTGCGTGTTAGTGTGGCTGCAGGAGGCTCCCAGGGGGACGTGCAGCTGCGAGGGGTCTGGCCCCATGGTGCTGGGACGGGCGGTGGCCTGTGGCTCAGACACGCAATGTCGGAATGAAGAAAGGGCTCCCCGAGGCCCCGCGGTGATCGTGTGACCCCTGAGTGGGGTCAGAGAGCAGCCCCCGGCTCCATGGGGCAGGGGGTCCCGCCGCGTGGAGCCCCCCACGTGCTCCGGCCACCCCCAGCCCAGGCCTGGCCCCTCCTAGGCCACCGTGGCCTCCCCAACGCCCCCGTCCCTCCTGGTGGGTGTGACAGGCCGTGTGCAAGGCCACACGGCTGTGGGGACCCGCCCCCACCGGCACAGCCGCCTGGGTCCCGCCCGGTCCCTCCACGGGGCCCCGGCTCAGTCCGCACAGCCCCATGCCCAGCGGGCACCAGGCGGGCTCCGCGAGAAGCCTGTGCGGCCGTGGCTGGGCCTCGGCTGGGGCATGGGGAGCCCAGGGTCCTCGCCCTCCTCCCAGGCAGGGCTGTGTCGGAGCCGCCCCAGGATCCTCCCTGGTCTCACCTCTCACAGTCATCCAGCACTTTCCAGACATCTCTGATTTCCTTCCTAAGCAAGAGGGGTCACTTCAGACACCTCATTCGCCCACGCGAGGTGCCCGGTGGGGATGGGCACGCGTCGGTCCTGGCCACACGCGCCCTGGCGTGGCTCACTCGCCTCTCGGGCCGGCCTGGCCACGGGCACTGGGGCTGGCTGCCCCTGCCCCCTCGGAGCCGTGACTGCTCCGTGAGAGGTCCCCACCCTGCCCAGAGGCAGTAGAGGGACCCGTAGTAGCCGTGGCAGCTGCAGCCTCTTTCCTGTCACCACGCGCTGGGGGCCAAGCCCAGCCGGTGTCGCGGGGGAAGGAGCCGAGAGAGCACAGCCAGGACTGACACCGCAGGGCTGGGCCAGCGCCTGAGGCTAGCGGGGGACAGGACTGGGGTGGACAGGAAGGTCACCTCGCTGCCCCGCGGGCAGATGTCTCAGGTCTCGGTCTTGGTCGGTGCCTCCCTGGGAGGAGGCCGCTTTCCCAGGCGGCTGGGGGGCCGGCGGGGCCACGGGGGCAGCGGGGTCTGCTCTGCTCTGACCGTCACTCTGGCACCAGCACACACCCCGGCTCGGGTCTGCAGCAGCTTCAGCCTGCGCTTCCTCCTGCACCTCGGTTTCCCCACGTGTAAATCCGGGACCACGGCAGAGCCAGGTGCAGTCTGGGGGTGAAGCCGGCAGGTGTGGGCTCTTTGGCCCTCCCGGGACCCCCAGCTGTGGGCAGGAAACGCCACCGCTGGTCACATGGGCCGAGATAGGGGCTCCTCTTCTCCCGTGTGCCAGAGAGCACATGTGAGTAGGTGAGGGTAAGCGTGAAAGGGCGTGAGCACACGTGGGCGGTGTACGTGTGTGTGAGCACGCGTGGGCGGTGTGCATGTGTGTGTGAACACGTGTGGGCGGTGTGCGTGTGAGTGAGCACGCATGGGCGGTGTGCATGTGTGTGTGTGAGCACGCGTGGGCGGTGTGCATGTGTGTGTGAGCACGCATGGGCGGTGTGCATGTGTGTGTGCACACGCGTGAGTGTGTCCACGAGGCAGCGTCCTTGGCGGGAGAGCAGCCACCACCACATCCTCATGAAGGGGGCTGGGATCGTGAGGCCCCGTTGCCGTCACAGGAGCGTGATGGCCCTGCTGAGGACTCCCTTCCCCAGGGTCCCAGCTCTGAGCTTGTCCTGAACGCAGGGCAGAGGCTGGGCCCTGAGCCTACCACGAGGACCCACTGCCTCCAGGTTGGGGTCTCCATTCAACCCCCCGTCGGCCCCCCAGAGCAGATCAGACGGGCCAAGGGCAGGGAACCTAAGGGTCAAGGCCCAGGCGGGCAGAGCTGGGACATGCGGGGTCGGGCCCTGCACAGCCCTCTCTGGGCGCCTGGAGCCTAGAGGGGAGGGGGAGGCTCCTGGGGAAACAGGGTGGGAACAAGCCCCGAATCTTGGGTCTCAATGAAGTCGAAGGAGAGCGCCCGCCCCGAGGGCCCTGGCCGAGGGTCCGCCCAGGATGCTACCGGGCTGAGGGAAGTTGGGGGTCTCCCCGGCTGCCCAGCCCCTCCCTCATGCTGGGCTCTGCTCCCTCTCCACCCCTCAGACGCCCCGACAGGCCCCTCAGCTTCTCCCCCGCCCGGCTCTCGGTGCCCGAGGGGGCCAACGCCACCGTCACCTGCAGCTTCGCCAACACGTCGGAGAGCTTCGTGCTGAACTGGTACCGCACGAGCCCCAGCAACCAGACCGACAAGCTGGCCGCCTTCCCCAAGGACCGCAGTCAGCCCGGCCAGGACCCCCGCTTCCCCCTCACGCAGCTGCCCAACGGGCGCGACTTCCAGATGAGCGTGGTGGCCGCCCGGCGCAATGACAGCGGCATCTACCTCTGTGGCTCCATCTTCCTGACCCCCAAGACGCAGATCAAAGAGAGCCCCCGCGCAGAGCTCACGGTGACAGGTGCGGCCCCCGAGTCAGGGCCGGGGGTGGGCGCCCCCTCCACCCCCACAGGAACAGGAGCTGCAGGGGTGTGGGGGGCAGGGGCTCTGCCAGCCACTCAGGGCCGCAGCGACTGACCGCTGATGGGGCAGGTATGCCAGGTGGGCACTCTTCTGAGGAACAGGCCAGGTAACGGCTGTCACTGCACAGCTGAGGTCCTGCAAGGCCCCTCAGGTCAGGGAGTGCGGGGCAGGTAACCCTAGGGGAAGAGAGCCCGCCTGTGGGTGCCCCTGCGGACCCAGCCCCCGAGGACCTTGCCCCAACCTTCGTCCTTTGTGCCCTTTCAGAGAGAGCTGCGGAATCTCCCACACCGCACCCCAGTGCCCGCCCAAGCCCGGGGGCCAGTTCCAAAGCCTGGTGGTCAGTGTCACCAGCGTCCTGGTGGGTGTCCTGGTGCTGCTGCTACTGGCCTGGGTCCTGACCGCTGCCTGCCCCGGGGGCCACTCGAGGTAACAGCTGCCACAGCCCTGCCTGAAGCATCAGCGCACAGTGGTGGTGTGGGAGAGCAGTGACGGGTGGCCCTGGAAGGAAGCACCTGCAGCCCTGTGTCCCCAGCATGGAGGGACAGACCAGGGACAGCAAGCCAGCCTGGAGGGGTGATGAGTTCACAGGGACAGATACCGTGAGATGGGAGGACCGTCAGGGACTCAACCCGGCAGGGCTCAGTGGCCGGGGGGTGGGGGTCGAGGTGAGGGTGGGCAGGCTGGCGTGGGGCCCGCTCCCCCTGGAGACGGAGAACAGCCCAGTCAGGGCGGCACACACTGATGTCAGGGTGTTTGGACATCGGAGAATAGATTTCCAGGACAAAGTTGATGTATTAGTTACTGTTAGTTGCAGTAAAACTACCCCAAAATGTAGCCGCTTAAAACTACACCTGTTCATTCCTCAGCAGTTTGCGTGGTCAGGAGTCCAGTATCACGGAGCGGGGCCTTCCACACAGGGCCCCTCACGAGGCTTCCACCAGGTGCCGGTGCGGTCACCTTCTCACCTGCGGGCAGGGGTCTGAACCCCGAGTCCCCACAAGGTGAGGGCCAGTGCAGGTCCTCGTGGGCCACTGGCCGGGTGCCACCTTCTCCTTCCACTCCAAGCCGCGTGGGCTCTCCTAGGGTGAGCGGCACCAGGGCGACAGCCCATGGGAGGGAGCGAGCGGGAGGTCAGAGAGCTCCAGCCAGGGCAGCGTGGTTGGTCTCCTGTGCTGCTCTCCCTCTAGTCCCAGCACCGCCTCTGTGTCCGCTCCTGGGGCTGCAGTCGCTAGGCCCAGCCCCCACTCCAGGGCGTGGGGCCACAAGGCCTGAGCACCCAGGGTGGGCTGTTGGGAGCCACTGAAGCTTGGGGGACAGTCACCCCAGTGAGTCCTCAGCTCGGCATGGTGAGGACGCAATCCCGTGGGAAGGTGTGTGCCACCCCGGGTGTGTGCCCTCCAGGGGAGAAAACCTGCTGGCCGAGTCCAGGAAACCCAGGGTTTCCCAGTCGCTGCAGCCGGAGTAAGCGTCCAGTCACTCTGGGGGACAGTCGCCCAGCTCAGCAGCGCTCTGGCCTTAGGTTCCTGCTGGAAGGTCTGCAGTTTTGTGGCTGTCTCTCACCCTCTGCCTAATCAGGTCAACACACTGACAGCCATGTGAATTGCATTTAACTCAGGCTAGTTTTGAGCCCAGGTCTGTGTGAAGCAAAACCCTGCAGTTGGTTCACGAAAATCTTGATGTTCTCATTGTTACAACTAATACTGACAATTTAATTCAAAAAATGTGGGTTGAGTTGCATATAACCCATGCACAGAAAACAATAAAAAATAAGAAATTAGAATGGATCGTTTAGTTTTAATAAAACACCATGGCCCCAGGGAAATTTTTTTTTTTAGTGTGGCAGTCAGGTGTTAGATGTTTCACATGGAACTTACCCAGGCAGAGCACAGCATCCAGGAGGTTCCAGGGCGTCCTTACCATCTGGTTTTGATGGTACAAGTGCAAGTTTACGTGCTCAAGCCATGACACAGGTTCTGAGGGGCTGTGGAAGAAATGAGAGCCCGGGAGTTAATCAAGACAGACAAGTGAGGCCCAAGAACCTTTGCAGAAATCCTCCAGGCCCAGGCTGAGCTGCTGGCTGGGCCGGGGCAGCCCAGGGCCACCTCCATCTGCTCCCTGAGCTGCAAATAGGCTTCCGTGGCTGGCCCTCTTCACTATCTAGAGAAAATTATAAACCATCTGTTCTCACGTTCATTGGTTTTTTTTTTTTTTTTTTTTTTTTTTTGTTGAGACAGAGTCTCACTTTTTTGCCCAGGCTAGAGTGAGTGCCGTGGCGTCAGCTTAGCTCACAGCAACCTCAGACTCCTGGGCTTAAGCGATCCTACTGCCTCAGCCTCCCAAGTAGCTGGGACTACAGGCATGCGCCACTATGCCCGGCTAATTTTTTCTATATAGATTTTTAGTTGTCCATATAATGTCTTTCTATTTTTAGTAGAGACGGGGTCTCGCTCAGGCTGGTCTCGAACTCCTGACCTTACGTTCATTGGTTTTTAAGGGAAGAAAAAGGAAAAGTTTGGCTTGTCCAAGGAAGCACATGGCTGCAATAGGCACAGACCCATTTTTACCAACATTGCTCCTTTATTGATAAACACGTCTCACGCCCTGGGGTTCTTCTGCCCCCTCGGGACGCAGAGACCAACCTGGTGGCACTTTCCAGGGTCCAGACTCACCTCACGGGCCTGCGTCTGCTCTGCCACCAAACCCAGGGGGTCGGCCTGGCCTGTGCTGTCCACACAGAGAGCCGACGAGTGGGGCCAGGAGCACTGCTGGGGGGGAGGAAGGAAGCTTTGATGCGAGTGATATCAGCCGGAGCCGGGAGGGGAGGGGAGGGGATCTGCAGCGGGCCACGTTTCGTGGGGCTGGAAGGTGTGGGGTCTGCGGGTGTCCTGTTGGAGAGTGGGCTGCTGGTGACGGTGGCGAGTCACCAGGGTCCTGTGCAGAAGTTGGTCAAGTCTGCTCTTTAGGCTGCCCCGTCTGAAAGGCTCAGGTACTGGGGAGAGAACAAAAAGTGCCTTAGGGAGGGGTCACTTTGCAAGGCCGAGTACACGAGCACCCGCAGGGGTGTGTGACCCGAGGACCCAGCGGTGTGGCCTCAGGCTGGTGGCAGCACCTGTGCAGCCAGCCCCACCCCACACTCCTCTGTCCACGCATCCCCAGTGCACAGCACGGAGTGTCCAGACGTGAGGACCCCCACCAGCTGCCTGGACCCTCGGACAGAGTGGGCCTTCCGAAGCTGCCCTCCAGTGCTGCCCCCCACACTGGCAATGCCCGTCAGGCGTGGCCCTGCGTGGGGTGGCAGGCACAGAAGAGCCCCTGCCCCAGGCCGCCCGTGTGCCCACTTGCCTACTCAGATGGCAGCCAGCAGGGACCACAAGGCACTTGCACCCTGTCCTGGCCTCGAGGGGCCTCGCGGGGCCGCATGGCGGGCAGAGCTGAGCTGTCGTGTGGGTGCTGTACACACGGTTGATGACCCTGCCCTGTCCTCCTTCCCCAGTCTCGTGTCCAGGAAGTTGAGCACATTTGACTCTATCACCCAGAACAGCAGAAAAAGCAATTAGAGAGCAGCAGTGCACGTGGAGGAAGGACTTCACCAGGTACTGCTGTCCCTCTGCCTCAAGTCTGTCAAGGGCTGGGGACCCCACAGCCACACTCCTTTGCTTCCCTCCTGGTGTGGCCCTAGGACTCTGTGATGTGTGTGCAACTGTCTCTGTGTGAGGCTGCGTGTGTGTCTGTGTGGTGTGTGTGGTGTGTGAGGTTACATGTGTGGCTACAGCAGTTTGGTGTGTGCTCACAGGGAAGACTGAATGCTTCTCCTGGGACTGGGGACAGCGAGAGTGTGCCCTCCCACCACTTTTGATGTTGCACTAACGTTCCAGCCAGCACAGCAGAGCAGGAAAAATGAAGGCATACAGAACACAAAGTAAAACTATGTTTATTTTCAGGCAATAAAATCCTGAAAAATAAATTTGAAAACTACTTGAAATAACAAATTAGCTTAACAAGGTGCAGGGCATAATATCATGATACCACACTTAGTCATTTCTGTACACTGGCAATGAAAAATCTAAGTTCTATTGGAAAGCTATTCTATTCATAATATTACCAAAAGAATCACTTTAACAGAATTGGTGGAAATATATACCCTGAAAGCTGTAAACCATGGCTAAGAGAAGTTGAAGACAGTCTATTAAATGGAAAGATCTACAGTATTCACAGATTGCAAAAAAATATTGTTAAGGAGCAGTTTTCCCCTAAACTGATCTACAGACTAACCAGGATCCTTACTGAACCCTGGCAGCGCCTTTTCTTAGTGGAAATGACAAGCTGACCCTAACATGTGTATGGAAATTCAGAGCATCTAGACAATATACCAGCCGAAACAATTTTGAAAAAAGAATAAAATTGAAGAACTTACACAACCAGACATCCAATTTTACTACAAAACTATGGCAATAAAGACAGTGTGATGCTGACATAAAGATGGACCTACAGACAAGTGGAACAGAATAGAGGTCCAGACTTAAACCTTTCATTTATGGTCAATCAATTTCAAACAAGGATATCAAGATAATTGGATGGGGAGAAATGACAGCTTCAACAATTGGGACTGTCTACAAAGGTCTGTTTGTATATCGTCTATAGTACCAAATTGGCTTATAAATAAATGAGTATTCGTAAATTGTGCAAATAAGCCCAGATGCTATTTAAATGCACAGGACTTAGTAATCTTTTGGCAGATGAGACTGGTCTAATATTGGTTTGATGGGAATGGCTAGGTCTTCAGCTAAATATGCATATATTTAACTTTAAAGTTCTTACTTTTATGATGCTTTCTTGGCATGAAAATTTAGCCTGGGACGATGGCTACATTTGTCTGATGTCTCATACAATTTTCCAGGCATAATTGTTAAGAATGAATAAATTGGGTAGATGTGGCTAGGAAAAAAGTTTGTAAATAAATTTTTGATAATGGTTATATTTTGTAATATGTTTCCTTGGGGAGGTTTCTCAAATATTTTAAGTAAATATACCCTTAGAGTTTTACTAAGTGAAGTTAAATGATGAATATTCATTGAATATATAGATATTGGCCGGGCGCGGTGGCTCACGCCTGTAATCCTAGCACTCTGGGAGGCCGAGGCGGGTGGATTGCTCAAGGTCAGGAGTTCGAGACCAGCCTGAGCGAGACCCCGTCTCTACTAAAAATAGAAAGACATTATATGGACACCTAAAAATCTATACAGAAAAAATTAGCCGGGCATAGTGGCGCATGCCTGTAGTCCCAGCTACTCGGGAGGCTGAGGCAGTAGGATCGCTTGAGCCCAGGAGTTTGAGGTTGCTGTGAGCTAAGCTGACGCCACGGCACTCACTCTAGCCTGGGCAACAAAGTGAGACTCTGTCTCAACAAAAAAAAAAAAAAATATATAGATATTATCCAATAAGATAATTCTAAAACAGTAATTGAACATTAATTGAATAAGAGTTTAGAGTCATATACTTTTTTTTTTTTTTTTTTTTTGTTGCGACAGAGTCTCACTTTGTTGCCCAGGCTAGAGTGAGTGCCGTGGCGTCAGCTTAGCTCACAGCAACCTCAAACTCCTCGGCTTAAGCGATCCTACTGCCTCAGCCTCCCGAGTAGCTGGGACTACAGGCATGCGCCACTATGCCCGGCTAATTTTTTCTATATAGATTTTTAGTTGTCCATATAATTTCTTTCTATTTTTAGTAGAGACGGGGTCTCATTCTTGCTCAGGCTGGTCTCGAACTCCTGACCTCAAGCGATCCTCCCGCCTCAGCCTCCCAGAGTGCTAGGATTACAGGCGTGAGCCACCGTGCCCGGCCTACTTTTGACTTCTTATTTCAAAGAAACAAAAGTTATCTGAGTCTGTTAGTGACCCATGACTCTGTTTAGTGAAGTACCTCAAACCTTTTAACATCTTTGGCAGGTTTTCCTGGGATCAAAATCCTAAATTAAATCTTTTTGACCTAAAATTAACTTTGGGATTTTCCAGTTGGACTCCAGGAGAGTATCAAAGAATGTATATCTCTTCTTCTGGAGATATTAAACTATTAGGCTAATTTGGTAAATCGTATAGGAAGCATTGCTAAATAAGAAATGATATTTAACTTGGTCATATTTGTGTAAATGTGTTACTAAAATGTATTCCAAAAATATGTGATTCTGAAAATTCTAATGTGTTGTGTTATGTGCTATCAGTCATTATGATTACTATGTTAAACTGTTATATGCCACAGAAATATCTACATTTTCTTGCCAGTTGTAAACTCTCATCAGACTTTTGACCATGGCTGTTCTGGGTTTCCACAGTTATTATTTTAAATTCTTTGATGGAAGCATTTTCAATCAGCTATAGTCCAAAATTGTTAATCAAGATTGAGAAAAACAATCTTGATTACATGAAACTAAGTAATTGATAACAATACTGCTTTTATGCCTTTATTTAAAATGTTGGTTCTTTACCTAAATGTTTTCCAGAGCCAAGGAAATTTTCTTTCATAAGCTCTGTGTAGTTTGCAACAATTTCGTAAAGTATCCTTTTGTGAACAAAGATGAAAGCATTTGCTTTTTCTCCCTACTTGATTCCTTCAAAATTCCAGAAGTATTTGTGAATATCCTTATCTTTATTTATATAAGTTCAATAAAAATATGCTGTCTCTTTACAAGCAGGATACAATTGGAAACACTGGCCATATTGCCAAGGATTTGACTGAAGTGTCATATTTAAGAATATGCATAAAATGCCAGTGTCCCCAGCCTTACAGTGAATGAGTAAAAATTTGTCACTTCCTGGCAGTGACAGACCTTAAGACTATAAGTAAAGAGAACTATAAGTAAAGAGACTATAAGTCCGAGAATCTTAAGACTATAAGTAAAACCTAAAGCCTGCCTTGGTTTGGCTTCCTCCTCTCAAAAAGTTCTAAAATCTGAGATTCCTATATGATCAACGTGGACAGAGAAAACCATGCTTCTAAGGAAAACTGAAGCACACCTGCTAGTAGATTGAAGCCCTGTGCACTGTGTTCGAGTCCTTGTTATCTACCCGTAGCCTGGAATGGATCCTAAATCCCCTGATTTCCTCGAATATTTGGCTACAACTAAATCCTGCTAAAGTCCCCGGGACCTCTCCCACAAGCAAACCAGGGATACTCCAGGGACATTCATGGAACATGACCCCTATCCAGATTAACCAACTAAGAGAATTAAATATTAAGATTGGAGAGGAGTTAGATATGAAGACTGGAGATGTGGGTGACACTGGGGCTACGCTGTCTACCCTTAGCCCCGGCACACTGTCTCTGTGCCCTCCCTGGGGTTCTGAATTCATCCAGATGGTTGGAGTGGCCAACGAATCTATGACAGTTCCTAAATCTCTACCTATCCTCCAACTAGGACCCCTCGTGACAGCCGTGGCCTTTTGCTTGTCCCGTCAGCCGCCATACATCTCCTGGACAGGGACTTCTTAAAAACCTACCAGGCCCATACGTCCTTCTCCCAACAGGGGAAATAATGCTGGAGTTATTTTCACCAGGAGACTTTGCCACACAATGGCTTTTACCCAAATTCCCATCCATTCAGTTAGCCTCGCCACCACTACCCACCCTGCTCCGTAAGAGCCACGTGGGAGTCTGGGCACAACCCAACACCGAGGAAACCCTCAGGTTGTGAAGACGACAGTTGTGTACACTCCCGAGGATGCGATTCACCCCAGGAGTCGACCCCAGTGAAGGAGCGAGATGGGGAAGGTTTCTGTGGTCCTGCGTTGCACGAGGTTCTGCTTGGGATGATCGTGTGGTCAGAAACCTTTCCCATGCCGTGAACAGAGCTGCGGAAGCCACCAGGGCGCAGCAGCGGTCCCCAGACGCCCTCCCGGCTCGTGCCGCTGCGTGCGTTAGAGCAGCCCCGCTGCGCAGGTGGCGTCGCTGCCGCCGCCCACACTCCCGCCGCACCTGCCTTGCGTGAGAAACCTAAGCTCTTGCGGCAGCGACGCTCTGACAGATGCGTCTTCAGAAAGCCTCCGACCCGACGCACTGGACTCAATTTCCCATTCTCAGCAGTTTCCAGGTCCCGTCCGCGCCCCACCCCTCGGGCCCTAATGAGCCTCCTCGCATCCCGGCTGGGCTGGGCGTCCTCCCCACCCTGCCTCAGCCGTTCTCACAGGCCTCTGCGGGAGGCTCCGGACAGCGCCAGCCGACTCTCCGCAGCCGGACCCGCAGCCGACGCGACCCAGAACCCATCCGTATTTCACAGGCGCTTGGGCGCTTCCCAGGCACAGGGCTGGTGGCGCTGCCTGGCCCCTCCGCTGCCCCTGGGGTCCCGCGTGGAATAGGGGGACCAGGCCGGCTGTAGCCGCTGCCCCGGACGGTCCGGCTCAGAGGCAGAATGCGAACAAATGTGTACCTGAAAGCCCATCCTTCAAGACAGACCCGAGCAGCCACAGGGTCTGATTTTAACATGGAGCCCAGAGGTCATTTGTGACTGGAGGCCGTGCCGATGCCGCGCCCGCACCGCACTGGAGTTCACCAGAAACCTGAGCCTTAGATCAGCTTTAGCACGTCTGCAGCTCAGCTGCATTAAGCAATTAGATCTCAGCTGCACTGACCAATCAGACTCAGCCACACTGACCAATCAGACTCAGCTGCATTGACCAATCAGACTCAGCCTCACTGACTGATCATGACTCACCTTCACAGACCAATAAGACTCAGCTGAATTGACCAATCAGACTCAGCCACGTTGACCAATCAGGACTCAGTTACACTGACCAATCAAATTCAGCCACACTGACTAATCAGGATTCAGCCACATTGACCAATCTGGATTCAGCCACAATGACCACTCAGATTCAGCCACACTGACAAATCAGACTCAGCCAAATTGACTAATCAGGACTCAGCCAAAATGTCCAATGAGACTCAGCCACACTGACCATTCAGGACTCAGCCGCACTGACCAATGACATTCAGCCACACTGACCAATCAGGACTCAGCCTCACCGACCAATCAGACTCAACCGCATAGAGCAATCAGACTCAGCCACGTTGACCAATCAGGACCCAGCCGCACTGACCAATCAGAATCAGCAACACTGACTAATCAGGACGCAGCCACATTAACGAATCAGATTCAGTCAAATTGACCAATCAGGATTCAGCCTCAGTGACCAACCAGGCACAGCCACACTGATGAATCAGACTCAGCCAAATTGACCAATCAGGAATAAGCCAAGTTGTCCAATCAGATGCAGCCACACTGACCAATGACATTAAGCCACATTGACCAATCAGGACTCAGTCGCATTAAGCAATCAGACTCAGTGACATTGACCTATCAGAACTCAGCAGCACTGACCAATCATATTCAGCCACACTGGCTAATGAGGACTCAGCCCCACTGACCAATCAGATTCAGCCACACTGACTAATCAGGACTCAGCCACATTGACGAATCAGATTCAGCCCCACTGACCAATCAGAATTCAGCCACACTGACCAATCAGATTCAGCCACACTCACTAGTCAGACGCAGCGTCATTGACCATTGAGGCTCAGCCACCTTGACCAATCAGGACTCAGCAGCACTGACCAATCAGATTGAGTCACACGTTCTAATCACACGCAGCGACGTAGACCAATCAGCACGCAGCATCGTGGACCAATCTGATTCAGCCACAATGACCAATCAGGTTCAGGGACTGTGACCAATCAGATTCAGCCACACTGAATAGTCAGACACAGCCGCATTGAGCATTCAGACTCAGCCACGTTGACCAATGAGGACTCAGCAGCTCTGACCAATCAGATTCAGCCACACTGACTAGTCAGGAGTCAGCCACACTGAATAATCAGACGCAGGCGCATTCAGCGTTCAGGTTCAGCCAAGTTGACCAATCAGGACTCAGCAGCACTGACCAATCAGATTCAGCCACAGTAACTAGTCAGTACTGAGCCACACCGACCAATCAGATTCAGCCACACTGACTAGTCAGGAGTCAGCCACACCGAATAATCAGACGCAGGCGCATTCAGCGTTCAGGTTCAGCCAAGTTGACCAATCAGGACTCAGCAGCACTGACCAATCAGATTCAGCCACAGTAACTAGTCAGTACTGAGCCACACCGACCAATCAGATTCAGCCACACTGACTAATCAGACTCAGCCGCTTTCAGCCTTCACACTCAGCCACGATGACCAATCAGGACTCAGCAGCACTGACCAATCAGATTCAGCCACACTGACTAGTCAGGACTCAGCCACTCTGACCTTCCGATGCAGCCACACTGACCAATCAGATTCAGCCACACTCAGCATTGCCCAAACAGGACTCAGCCACAATGACCAATCAGACTCAGCTGCATTGAGCAATTAGAAGTAAGCCACAATGACCAATCAGATTCAGGTGCACGGACCAATTAGACTCCGCTGCATTGACCAATGAGACTCAGCTACGTTGACCAATCAGGACTCAACAGCAGTGACCAATCAGATTCTGCCTCAATGACTAATCAGACTCAGCCACGTTGACCAATCAGGACTCAGCAGCACTGACCAATCAGATGCAGCCACACGGAGTAGTAAGGATTCAGCCACAATGACCAATCAGATTCAGCAACACTCACTAATCAGACGCAGCCACGTTGACCAGTCAGGACTCTGGAGCCCTGACCAATGAGATTCAGCAACACTGACTAATCAGATGCAGCCGCATTGAGCATTCAGATTCACCCACGTTGACCAATGAGGACTGAGTAGCACTGACAAATCAGATTCAGACACACTCACTAGTCAGGACTCAGACACTAACCAATGAGATTCAGCCACACTGACCCATCAGGACTGAGCCTCACTGACCAATCAGACTCAGCCGTGCTGACCAAGCAAACTCAGCAACATTGACCAATCAGGACTCTGTACCACTGACCAATCAGATTCAGCCTCATTGACCAGTCAGCATTCCGCCTCACTGATCAATCAGATTTAGTTACACTGACTAGTCAGACCTCAGCCACACTGACCAATCAGATTCAGCCACACTGACTCGTTAGGACTCAGCCACACTGACTGGTCAGGACTCAGGCACACTGACCAATGAGATTCAGCCACACTGACCCATCAAGAGTCAGCCTCACTGACCAATCAGACTCAGTATCATTGAGAGTACATACTCAACAACGTTGACCAATCAGGACTCAGCCGCACTGACCAATCACATTCAGCCACACTATATAGTGAGGACCACACTTACCAATCAAGATTCAGCCACACTGACCAATCAGACTCAGCCGCACTGACCAATCAGACGCAGCTACACTGACTAACGAGTACTTAGCCTCACTGACCAATCAGACGCAGCCACATTGAGCAAGCATACTCAGCAACGTTGCCCAATCAGGACTCAGCCACACTGACCAATCAGAATCAGCCACACTTACTAGTCAGGACTCAGCCTCACTGACCAATCAGATTGAGCCACACTTACTAGTCAGGACTCAGCCACATTGACCAGTCAGGATTCAGCCATACTGACCAATCAGACTCAGCCACCCTGACCAATCTGCATCAGCCACAGTGACTAATCAGCTTCAGCCACATTGATTAATCAGGATTCAGCCACACTGACCAATCAGACTCAGCCGCACTGACCAATCAGACGCAGCCACACTGACTAATGAGTACTCAGCGGCACTGACCAATCAGACGCAGCCACATACAAAGTCGACTCAACCAAATTGACCAATCAGAACTAAGCCAAATAGTCCCATCCGACTCAGCCACACTGACCAATCAGGTCTCAGCCGCACTGACCAATGAGATTCAGCCACACTGACCAATCAGGACTACGCTGCACTGACCAATCAGCTTCAGCCACAGTGACCAATCAGGACTCAGCCACACTGACCAATCATAATCAGCCACACTGATTAATGAGGACTCAGCCACACTGACCAATCAGATTCAGGCACACTGACCAGTCTGGCCTCAGCCTCACTGACCAATCAGACGCAGCCACATTGAGCAATCATACTCAGCAACGTTGCCCAATCAGGACTCAGCCACACTGACCAACCAGAATCAGCCACACTTACTAGACAGGACTCAGCCTCAGTGACCAATCAGATTCAGCCACACTTACTAGTCAGGACTCAGCCACATTGACCAATCAGCTTCAGCCACATTGATTAATCAGGATTCAGCCACACTCACCAATCAGACTCAGCTGCACTGACCAATCAGGTTCAACCACATTGACCAATCAGCTTCAGCCACAGTGACGAATCTGGACTCAGCCTCCTTGACCAATCAAACTCAGCTGCACTGGCCAATCAGGACTCAGCCTCACTGTCCTATCGACTCAGCTCATTGACCAATCAGGACTCAGCCACGGTAACCAATCAGACTCAGCTGCATTGAGCAATTAGAAGTAAGCCACACTGACCAATCAGACTCAGCTGCATTGACCAGACTCGTCTGTATTGACCAATCAGGACTCAGTCACACTGATCAATCAGACCAAGTCAGTGAATCCCTCATTTGTATAATGAACCTGACTGGAGCCTGGGCGGGAACTTCCGCTGTGTGACCTGAGCCTTCCCTGTGCTCTCTGGAATGGCGACCCTATCACACGGAAGGCGGGGTCTCTGGAATGAGTCTCTTTCCTCCAGACTCCTTTTTAGAGAACTTCTGTTCCCGGCATGCGCGTCCTGCAGACCTTCCCCCCAGCTGTCCATACCCGAAGCCCAGCCCGGCTCCGCCCTGCACCCTCCCCAGACCTCCCGCTCAGGCTGCAGCTCATCCTTGCCGGGGCCCCAAGGAGCTACTGGAGTCCCCCGGGCACGGACCTCACCCGCTCGGCAGTGGGCTGCATGGTCGCGGTGCCTGGCAGAGGCTGCCCAGCTCCCGCGCATCAAAGGGCCCATCCTCCGGCCGCCTGGGACACTGGGGAGCCACCGCACCCCAACTGAGAATCCTTGCTCAAGGCCAGGGACCCTGAGTCCCCACTGGGACCCCTGCTGGTGGCCTTTTGCCATGCAGCTTGAAAGCTGCCAGCTGTGCCAGCTTCCTCTGCCATGTGGCACCCTGCCTGCAACCCACACAGCTCCCCACTGCCTCCTGCGGGTGTCCTTGGCTGGACTTTGGAACGTCCCAGGGGCCACTTCCCCTTGCTCCCCAACACCTCTGCTGCTTCCCGCCAGGACCCTGCTTGGCCAGGCCGGCGCTCTAGCATAGGTAGCTTCCTCTCCAGGGGCCTGGGCATCTTGAGGCTGGCAGGCGTCAGGCCAGCTCGCAGCCCCGGGCACGTGGGGGGCTGTTGGCCTGCTGTGAGCCTACTGCTTGTACTCTGCGCCTTCCGATGTCCAGGGTCAGCCGTCTGCCCTGCGGCCAGCCAATTCCCACTAAGTCCCCACCTGCCAGGGTCAGAGGCCCCCACATGTGTCTCGAGTGTCTCCTGAGTTTGGCTTTCGTGTCCCTGGTGGATTTTGAGGTGCTTCGCAAAGTGCTCACAAGTGCTCACAAGCAGGAGCTGTTGATCGCTGCCATATTATCTCAGCCCCCCGAACCCCAGCAGCTGCCCACTCCAAACAAAATGATGAGGCACGTTGGGGAGGCCCAGGAACAGGCAGGGCTGGGACCAGGAAGACGAGGCACTGAGCTGCGTGGTTCTGTGCCCAAAACAGGAACCAGGTCGAGAGGCCCCTGTTCTGGCATCTGGCTGCTTAAGCCCCACGTGGCTCCAGTGAGAGGGCCCTGGCACTGCCGCTTGAGGACAGAGCCTGCCCTGTGGGGCCCTCTGGTGGCCGCCGGCGGCAGGGCAGGCGACCGCGGCGTCTGCAGAGTGGAGGCCCGGGGGCGCCATGGCTGCGCGGGCAGGTCTGTGGCAAGGTCTGGGCTGGTGGCCCCCTGGCCTTGCAGTGAAGGCTCCTGGGAACCTGCGGCGGCTCGCTGGGGCAGGGTTGGCAATGCTCCGTGCTGCTGTCCGGGGACAGTTCCCGCTCCCTGTCGCTAGCCTGGCCGCAGAGGCCCCAGGTGTGTAAGAGGATGACCTTCCGCAACAGCCAGCGTCTGCCTGGACGACCTCAGGCATCGGCCCGCAGCGCACCCCGGGCCAGGGCAGCGGCGGGGACACGAGGCCGGGCCAGGGCAGCGGCGGGGACACGAGGCCGGGCCAGGGCAGCGGCGGGGACACGAGGCCGGGCCAGGGCAGCGGCGGGGGCGCAGGGGCCGGGCCAGGGCACAGCGGGGGCACGAGGCCCCCCTGGCCTCCAGCCCGGGTCCTGCTGCGGCCACGGGCGAGCGACCACACAGAGGCACTAGGCAACGGGAAGTTAGGAGCAGCCCTAGGGCGGCCGCTGCCCACTCGGAGGGAAGTAACTGGACGCTGTGGGCAGAGACCGCGGGGCAGGTCCGGGCTCGGGCGGTGGAGCCGGGGCAGCCGGGTGCGTGTGCCTGGGCGGCCAGAGCAGGAGGACGGTTGTCGGCTTCCCGGTCAGCCCCGGAGCTGAGCTGCCTGTTCAGCGGGCGTCTCCCGCCATCAGCTGAGCCCACAGGGGCTTCAGGAAGGGGCTCTGGTCTCCTGCGATGAGGACAGAAGCCCTCACAGGTGGCCGATGTCCAGGCCCTTCCAGGCCCTGCGTGGGCAGAGGCCACCTCCCCAGCCCCCGAGGGGTTTCTGGGATCGCCGGGAGCTGGAAGGGCCCGGGGGGCAGTGGCTGCTCGGGGGTCTCAGCGTGGGCGTCTGGTCCTGCTGGGGCCCGGGGGACGCAGGGCGGTCAGCGTGCACGGGACAGCCCTGGGCAGGAGGAGGCTGCAGTGCGACAGTGCCGGGAACCGCTGCGCCCTCCTCGGGAACCGCTGCGCCCTCCTCCAGCCGGGACAAGGCGGAGCTGCCGGTCCAGGTGAGTGGCCGGCCTGGGGCCGCCTCCGCCCTGGAGGCACAGGCCTGTCCTCAGAGCGCTGTGCTCCTGGACAGCCCTGGCCAGGCCCCGAGTCCCCAGAGACTGAGCGGGGTCCCCTGCCGGCCCTGGGTTCTGCCCTGAGGCCTGGAGGACACTGGGCCTGGGAAGCAGACCCCTCTCCCGGGCACTGTGTGCATGAGCAGTGGCCACATCTGCCGGGCTGGGTTTGGGGAGAACCGCATCTTCTGAGCAGGGTGTGCTCCCAGGACGCCCCCTGCCCTGTGGGCTCCAGAGAACAGGCCAACTCTGTCCCGGGAGCCACGGAGCAGGGCTGGGTGTCTCGGGGAAGAGACGGGCATTGTCTTTCCAGCACTCACTGGGGACTGCTCTGGCAGAAGGCGCCTGGCTCCTCCAGGGAGAGCTCCTGCGGGCTCAGGGCAGAGACCAGGGCTCCCTCTCCCCAAGATCACAGGGACACTTGGGGACATGGGCCTGGCCAGTGGCTCTTGGCACAGGCATCCACCCCAATCTGAATGTGATCTCTGATAGGGGAGCCCCTCAGCCACCCGCTCCCCAGACCGAGGGGCTGGCACTGGTGGTGCCTGGAGCCGAGGCCGCCCAGAGGGGGCTGCATGCCCCAGTGCCGGTCACCAGGCTGGCAGTCAGGCCTGGCGTCCCCATGTCAGCCTGGGCAGGGCTGTGACTAGGAGACGAGGCACCTTTGACAGCACAGGACAGAGAGGCCCCATAGGGCCTTAGAGAGTCAACACACCCCGCGGTCCCAGCGGGAGAAAAGGGTGGCTTTATGCTGTCCGTGCCAGGCACCGCTGGGGGAGGCCCTGGCAGGTGTCCCGCTGAGAGCTCGGAGGGGCAAGAAGCCACTGCCCATACACTGCACGTCCCCCGAGTCCCCCAGCCCCTCCTGGGTGGAACAACAGCTGGTTGGACACTGTGCCGTGGGGCTCTGGCCCCAGCATTGCCCCCTCCGGCTCAGCTCTGCCCCAGACCGGGGGTTTGGTTGGAATGTCCCGCATCTTCGGGACACATGTAAAGTGTGTGTGGATCCTTTAGCTGCTGTGTAAAACTCGGGCTCTGGGAGCCGCACGGGGGCGGCGTCTTCGTATCTGCCTGGCCATGGAGCCCACTGTGCCTTGTCTCTCGCTGGCTCGTTCTCGAGTTGCTGAGCATTGTGGGCACACATCACTGTGTTCACCCGGTCGCTGCTGAGGGACATTTGGGTTGTGGTTAGGTTCTGGTGACTATGAGTGAAACTGTGATACAATCCCATCCAAGTTCACGTGTGAGCTGACGTTTTCATCTCCCTTGAGTAGGACCCGGGGGTGGGGCCTCGTGGCAGGTGTCTGTCTTGGTGAGACCCTGGGCAAGACACCGGCAGTGAAGGAGCCCGCCAGCCACTGCAGCCACCTCAGCCTTGGGACTGTCCTTTTCCTTACTGTACTGGCTGCAGCCACCCTGGGTGTGCAGTGGCGCCTCGCTGTGGTTTTCCTGACGACGCTGAGGGTCTCTCCATGTGCTGTTTGCCATCCGTGTGTCTTCACTGGGGACGTCTCTGGCTTAAATATTTTGCCCATGTTTTCACACTGGGTTTTTCCTTATTGTCGAGTTTTCAGAGTTCTCTGTGCATTTCAGCTACGAGTCCTTCGTCAGGTGTGTCCTGCAAATATGTTCTCCCAGTCGGTGGCCTGTCTTTCCTTCCTCTCAACAGTGTCTTCTGAAATGCACCGTTTCCAGCATGTTGGTGAAGTCCAATTCATCCAGGCTCTGCCCCAGGTCCCCAGGCTCTGCCCTCTGCGCTCCTTGCTCACACGTAGTGGCTGGTCGGGGCTGGGGGCTCAGGTCCTGAGGTGGGTCCTGCACCCACCCTGCCAAATGCCCCGGGGGACACCACGCCCCACCCAGGGGCTGCTCAGCCCGGGCCCCTCCCACACCGCAGGGCCCTGGGCCGGGGAGGGCTTCCTCCCAGACGGGGCGGGGTGTAGCTCGGGGTCGCCACCTGGCCCCGCCTTAAGCCGCCACCCCCCGCAGGGGAAAGTCCTGCTGGACCCTCACCTTCCAGCAGTTCCAAGAGGCGCTGGAGGAGCTCGGCAAGAAGCGGTTCAAAGACAGGAGCGCCCGGGAGGCGGTCCACGAGGTGCACCGGCTGGTCGAGGGCAAGGCGCCGGTCATCGCAGGCAGGAGTGCAGTGGCACAAACACAGATCACTGCCACCTTGAACTTCCAGGCTGGAGAGATCCTCAGCCTCCCAAGTAGCTGGGACTACAGGCATGAGCCACCACTGCCAAATAATTTTGTGTATGTGTACAGATGGGTCCTTGCTATATTGCCTCAGCTAGTCTTGAACTCCTGGGCTCCAGGGAGCCTCCTGCCTCGGCCTCCCAAAATGTTGGGATCATAGGCATGAGCCAACATGCCCAGCCCAGCATAAGGATTATTTTGAGCTGATTATTTTGAGACACTGCAGACACAGGAGAAGCTCTGAAAACAGGCCAGAAGTTACCTTTTTGTCAGGGAAATTTACGTCTGTGAAGGAGACCTACTTCCATTTGTAAACATGTCTCCCTCTCATACCAACAAGAGAAGGATGACTAAATCATGAGGGATTCTTAAGCACTGCGGAAGGCACCACTTAAGTCTGAACAACAATGCTTGCTCTTGCTTACCTTGCTTTTCCTGGTTAGCTCCCCACTGCTCACCCCCATGACACCCATTCTTTCTTTGTTTCACTTGAAGACAGTATGTAAGCCTGAACTCAGAGCCACTTCTTGGAGATTTACTCATTTTTCCTGGCTGTTTCCTCCCATGCATACATAAGAAAGCATTACTAAATTATACTAGTGAAAGCATGGTAATGTAAATTAAAATAAAACCCTAAGCCCCATGCCAACTGAATGGACCCCCTCTTAGCCAAGCAAACCTCAGAGAAACCTTACGACTGAGTTCCAGGAGTTTAGATACAATTCACAAGTATCTCTGTTTAAAAAAAAAAAAATCAGAGATGATAAGACTAACAAAACAGAATCCTTGTGACAATAAGATACTAAGTTATTAACAGGACCCAACCCCAACTCTAGCACTAACCCTAACTCTAAAAACCCTAACCCCTAACCACAGCTTTTGCCGCTAAGATCAGGGACAAAGCAAAGATGCTCACTTTCACCTCTGCATGCAACATGATACTGAACAACAAATCTGGAGGTGTGACATTACTTGACGTCAAATTATACTACAAGGCTATAGTAACCCAAACACCATGGTCCTGGTGTAAAAAACTGTGACTAATCCAAGGGAACAAAACAGAGAACCCAGACATAAAACCATCTACCTAGCACCAAGTAACTGATTTTTGACAAAGTAGAAAACATACACTGAGGAAAGGAAGCCCTATTCAATAAATAGTGCTGGGAAAATTGGATAGCCATATGCAGAGAAAGGAAACAGGGTACCTCTCTCACTATATATAAAAAATTAATTCAAGGTGGATTAAAGAGTTAAGTGAAAAGCAGGAAACCATAAAAATTCTAGGAAAAAAGTAGGAAAAACTTTTTAGACATCAGCCAAGTCAAAGAATTTATGACTAAGACTCCAAAGCCAAATATAGCAATAACAGAAATAAATCAATGGGACTTAATTAAATTAGAAAACTTCTGCACAGCAAAGGACATAATAAACACAGTGAATACATAACCTACAGAATAGGACAAAGTATTTGCAACTATGCATCTGACAAAAGACGATATCCAGAAGATGCAAAGACCCAAACAAATCAGCAAGAATAAAATAAACACCCTCATCAAAAAGTGGGCAAAAGACCAGAAGTTTCTGAAAAGAAGATAGACAAATTTCCAAAAAACATGAAAAACTGCTAAACATCGTTAATCACAGAGAATTGCAAATTAAAACTACAGTAAGATACCATCTCACCCTAATCAGAATAGCCATTATTAAAAAAACAAAAAACAACAGATGCTGCCACAGAAGCATAGAGAAAGGAGCGCTGATACTCTGCTGGGTTTGCAAACTAGTAGAACCTCTATGGAAAACATTATGGGCAATCCTCAAAGAAAGAAATGTAGACCTCCCATTCAATCCAGCAATCCCACTCCTGGGTAACTACCCAAAGGAAATGAAGTCATTTTATCCAGAAGACACCAGCACTCGAATGTTTAGCACAGCACACTTCACAATTGCAAAGATGTGGAATCAACCTAAGTGCCATTCAATTCATAAGGGGACAAAAATATGTGTACGTGTGTGTATGTGTGTGTGTGTGTAGACACATACATGTATAAATATCCCGGTGTACCACTCAGCCATAAAAAGGAATGAAATACCAGCCTGAGCAAAAGTGAGACCCCGTCTCTACTAAAAAAAATAGAAAGAAATTAGCTGGGACAACTAAAAATATATTTAAAAAAATTAGCTGGGAATGGTGGCACATGCCTGTAGTTCCACCTACTCAGGAGGCCGAGGCAGAAGGATCACTTGAGCCCAGGAGTTTGAGGTTGCTGGGAGCTAGGCTGATGCCATGGCACTCTAGCCTGGGCAACAGAGTGAGACTCTGTCTCCAAAAAAAAAAAAAGATAGCGATTGAGGCATTACCGTTTTAGACAGGGTACTCAGGGAAGACTTTTCTGATGAGGTGACATGTGAGTAGAGCTTTAAATGGAGATACCTGGAGGAAGAAAATAATTGTTGGGTATTTCTCTTTGGGGCTAGGCCACACATTCCATGGAGGCAGAAGGCCAGGCTTGGTGTCTCATTCACTGCTGTGCCCCTGAAGCCTTTGCGAGTGCCTGGCAGTTGGTGCTCACTCACTATTTGTTAAGTGACTGGTTACAAACCACTGACCTAAAACACAGGAAAATATCTCCATTGCACCACATATAGACAGTTCATCCCACATACATTTCTTGCAGATTAACTGTGTACTAGGCGCTGGCCTTTGCAGCTTTTAGAGGCAGAAAGGGCAAAGATGAATTATAGCCCTAGGGAAGGATTTTTTTTATCCAATGAGATTATAAACCCAGTGATATCACAGATACTAGCATGAGGATACACAGATAGATCAATGAAATTTAACTGAGAGTCCAGAAATAAATCCATGCCTCTATGGTCAATTGATTTTGGACAAGAGCTGAGGCCATTAAATGCAACAAGTGATGTTACACAACTATCCACATGTACAGAAGTGAAACTGTACCCTTACATCATACCACACAGAAAATTTTAACTCAAAATGGTCCAAAAGCCTAAATGTAAGAGATAAAAACATAAACTCTACAAGAAAACATGGACATAAATCTTCATGCCCTTGTATTTAACAATGGTTTCTTAGGTCTGACACCAAAAGCACAATAAAAAGGAAAAATTTTCCTCAAAATTTCAAACTTTTGGAAATGCAAAGACACCACCAAGAAAGTAAGATGATAACCCACAGAGGCACGTTATATATCTGATGAGGGTCCATGATCCACAATATAGACGGAACTTTTAAGACTCAACAGGAAAAAGACAAACAACTCAATTACAAAATCAATGAAGAACTTAAAATACACACTTCACAAAAACAGACAAGCAAATGGCCAACAAGCCTATAAGATGGTACACATTATTATCATGTAAATTCACTTTACAATCACAATGATATTTGTGATACCCACTCACATGCAGTAGAAAGGCTATAATAAAAAAAATAAGTGTTGGCACAGGTGCAAAAAAAAAAAAACAAAAACTGGAAACCTTTAAACACTGCTGTGGAAACACAAAATGGTACAGCCTTTGTGTAAAATATTTTTATGTCTCCTTAAAATTACAAATAGAATTACCATAGCTCAACAATTCCATTCTGAGGTATATACTCCAAAGATTGGAAAATAAGTCTTCAAACAAAAACTCATACATGAATATTTACAGCAGCTCTGTTCACAGTAGCCAAAAGGTGGAAACAACCCAAATGTCCATCAATAGATGGATGGATAAACATAATGAGGTATATCATAACCTGATATATTGTTCAGCCAAAAAAAAAAAGGAAAGTGAAAAGTAAAATGGTACAGTTGCTATGAAACATGATATGAAAGTGCCTCAAAAATTAAACATAGAATTAATTTATAGACAAGCAATTCCACTTCTGGATATATACTCAAAAGAACTGAAAGCAAGGACTTCAACACCCATGTCCACGGCAGCATTATTCACAATACCAAAAGGTGGAAGCAACACAAGTGTCCACCAACAGAGGAGTAGATAAACAAAATGTGGTCCGTCCATACCATGAAATATTATTCAGCCTTAAAAATGAGGATATTCTGGTACATGCCACAACAAGGACAAACCTTGAGTCATCATGCAAAGTGAAACAACCCAGGCACAGAAAGACAAACATGGTATTCTTCCACTTACGAGGTATCTAGAGTGGTTTCCAGGGACTGGGGATAGGAAATTTATGTTTAATGACTCCAGAGTTCCAACTGGGGAAGATGAAAGAAATTCTGGAGGTGGATGAAGGTGATGCTTACACAACAATGTGAATGTGGTTAAGGGCACTGAACTGTGCACTTAAAAATGGTTAAAATGATGAAAGTTGCATGTATTGAATTATAAATAAAAAAGAAATGAAGTACTGATGTATGTTGCAACATGGATGTACCTTGAAAACATCCTAAGTGAAAGAAACTGGAAACAAAAGAACACATGAGTCCATTTGTACGGAATGCCAAGAACAGGCAAATAATCCACAAAGACAGAAAGTAGATTGGTGGTTGCCAGGGGCTGGGGGGAGCAGGAAGGGGAAGTGACTTCTTAACGGGTCTGAGTTTCCTTCAGAGATTAAAAAAAAAAAAAGACTCTGGAACTAAATAGATGGTTGTACAACACTGCCAATGTACTACTTTTCACTGAATCATATACTAAAAATAGTTAAAATGATGAAATTTTAAATGGTGCTTTCAAATAATTATATACATTGTCATGGTGTGGAGTAAGACTTTAATTACTTAACTAGATTGATTGATGATGTAAATATAAATATTTAAACCTGACATACCTTGCAACTGGTGTACATACACACACACACACACACACACGGCTAGGGAATATAGTAAGGTAATATTTGGTTCAGCAAATTCTTATGAAATTTGCATGCTCAATTATACCACTTGCCTTTCATTTAGCAATATTTCACTTTTCTTTACTAATTATCCCAAATATGAGCTCTGTTTTTAGCAACTGTTTCCTTGACTTATAAACTGAGTGTGATTCTCACAGATGATATACCACATTTTTTGTCCTTTGAAAAATCATGTTATGAACTTTTCTACGGTTATATAGCACAACTGCCGTGACTTTAACAATGTAGCTGGACAGCCTTGAAAAATTTGCTAAGAGTGTGCACTGGATGGATGGGTTGAGGGAACCTGTATAAAAATCCCTGAGACACCCAAGACCCTGCCGTAACCCCGAAAGTGACAGCAGAATAGACTGCTGGCGCCACCCAATCGCATCCCGCCGGGCCGCGCCGGCCCCGCCCCTCGGGCCGAGGCCCCGCCCCACGCCGACTGCCCCCGATACTATGCCCGCGGCGGCCCCACCCCTCGGGCCGAGGCCCCGCCCCACGCCGACTGCCCCCGATACTATGCCCGCGGCGGCCCCGCCCCTCGGGCCGAGGCCCCGCCCCACGCCGACTGCCCCCGATACTATGCCCGCGGCGGCCTCACCCCTCGGGCCGAGGCCCCGCCCCACGCCGACTGCACCCGATACTATGCCCGCGGCGGCCCCACCCCTCGGGCCGAGGCCCCGCCCCACGCCGACTGCCCCCATACTATGCCCGCGGCGGCCCCGCCCCTCGGGCCGAGGCCCCGCCCCACGCCGACTGCACCCGATACTATGCCCGCGGCGGCCCCACCCCTCGGGCCGAGGCCCCGCCCCACGCCGACTGTACCCGATACTATGCCCGCGGCGGCCCCATCCCTCGGGCCGAGGCCCCGCCCCACGCCGACTGCACCCGGGACTATGCCCGCGGCCCCACCCCGTACCGGCGCCTCCTCCTTTGGCCGAAGTTTCGGCCCCCTCCGCGCGCGGTTTCCGGTTGACCCGGAAACGATTCTCTGGAGCCGAGGTCCACTCTGGTGAGTGCGCTCTGCTGTCTGTAGTCGAACTCTGTACTGCAGCCCCCTCTCCGCCCGGTCCTCCACACCGGGTGTCGGGAGTCCCCGCGGACGTCTCGGGCCCCGCATCCGCCCTTCCGCCGGCGCGCAGTCTGGCGGCGCCCCGAGGCGCTCCAAGGCCTTTTGCGCCGATGATGTGGCAGCGTCTGTGTCCCATTCTGGTTGCGGTTAAAACGCCTCGGGGTGGTCCTCGCACGGCCTCTCTGCCCTCTCTTTACCGTCCGCCCGCCGCGTCCCGCGCCGCGTCTGGTCCCCACTCGGGACGTGGACTGTCGCCCTTCGCCCCCCGCCTCGCCCTTCTAGTCCCTCAGGGCAGTCCTGGGACTCTGCAGAAGCCAGTCCGCCCTGAGGCACCTCCCCATCCGTGGCCCCTTGGGGCTGGGTTCTGCGGCCTCCCCAGACTTCCCCTTCGGGGTCACCGCCTCAGGGAAGCCCCTGAGCCCGGGGCTGAGAGAGGGGACCAGGCCTGTCCTGTGACCCCCCCTTGTCCGTGCACAGTTCCCTCCCACGGGCTCTGTGTGCCGTCCCCGTTTGCATTCCTGTGGATGTGGAGGTGGCGCAGGGGATGAGGAGAAAGGAGACAGAGCCAGCTAGGGAGGGAGAGAAAGGGAGGGAAGTTTGGAAGACGGGAAGTGGGTGGGTGGGAGGAATGTGGAAAAATAGCGTTAAGGAGAGTAACCTGGACAAGGAGCGGTGGGATAAGTGAAAATAGAAAAAAATGAGATCAGCAGAGAGGTGGGGGAGGAGGAGGCCTTGACCCCCAGTAGCAGAGGGCGTCAGAAGGGTAATTCCCAATTCATCAGGTGGTTTTCTAATTCCCAAATTCATTTTACTTTTTAGATTTATTGTGTCAGGTTCAGATCATGAAGCCTCAGTACTGCTCTAGTCTTAATTATATATTGAAAATATTTTTTGTTGTTTAGTAAATACTTTTATATAACTTAGTGTGTATTTGGTAAGAGTATTGATGATTTTTTTATCTTAACAGTCAAAACAAAGTTTAAAAAGTCTAATATTCAATAACTTCCTTTCTTCTCATATGATCTTTTAATTAAGTAGGCTGTGGGCAGAAGTTTCCAACTAAGTATATGACCTCTTCCAGTTTTTTGGTCCTGTTTTCTGCAAATATTAAAGGATGAGCTGGATTGTACTGGAACTTAGTTCCAGCAGATCCTGTATGTTCATAATGAATAAATTGCTCAGAGATATTACCAAAGCTGACCTTTGTTATGTTTTTCGGTGCCAATAATTAGGCCTTTAAATGTTCATATTTTTGTTGGTTTAATGTAATGTTCTGGGAAAGAGAAGTTAAATGCTTTTGATGAATATGATTAAAACCATGAAAGACAAGTTGCTTTTGATCAGGAGTACGACATATGATCTGGTATCTTTAGGGGCAGGGATGATAAGGGCAAACTCTGCCACTCTTTCACGCAGACTTTGTCATTCCTGTGAGGCCAGCGCTGGTTACTGTCTACTAGCCTTTCGATTTTACCTTTCCACCTGACCCGAAACACACACATGCTGATACAAGGCAGCTGGACAGGGAGGAGAGCAAGATTCTTTAGGCATAGAACAAAGCTCTCTCTCCACTGAAGAGCTGGCACTTCCTTCTGGGAAGGGAGCTTGGAGAAGGAAGGGCAATGCAGTCTGGGTATTCAGGATCCAGGGACAGGAGAAAGCCTGGGAAGCCCAGGGAACGGAGGAAGGGAAAGCCTCTCCCATTGGTACCTGGTGACCTTGTGTTTCGTCGGCACTAGCAGAGACCGTGGGCTCTGACTGCAAGGGTCGGCCCGGCTCACATATATACAGCTGCTGAGTAGAGTGTGGGCTTCACTGGGGCGAGAAGGCATGACGAGGAACGGTGCAGGAGTTTGCTGTCTGGAATCCCTGATGGTCCCCTGGAAAGCAGAAGACTGTCTGTTTCACGTGTTGCGTTCTGTCCCGTGTGTGTGACGGTGGTAATGGAAGGGGGCATGTTGATTGGAAGCCCTGAAAGGCATATTCTTACTACTCAGGAATGACTTCTCAAGACTGAGAAAGAAGATCAGAGAAGGAAAGTGAGAAACAGGAATGACATTTTCACTGAAAAAAGTTGTCATTGATTGTTCTGTTCTTTCCTTCCCAGAATGGTGTTTGTAGAGTGTGCTAATCTCTGACTCTCAAGTATCCTGGCCTAACACGTTTCTTAATTCACGCATAGCCTTCCCTTAACCCCCGTCTGTTGTCATACCAATACCATCGTACTGTGAACCAGTGACATAGAACTGGTGAAGTTCCATTTGTGGGGTTGTATGGGAACGGCTTCACACCCCAACATGGATTAGAGAGGAGGCGCGGGCCCCATTGTGTCAGTGAGGTTGGACAGTAGGGGTTATTTAGGGGGCCCTGGATGTGCTGTCAGATATCTGTGGACCAGGATTAAAGAAACCACACATATCAGTAGTGAGTTGTTAAATAATAGGACAACTGGAAAAGAAGGTTGATGAGGGGAAATTTGTTCTACCTGATTGCATGATACATTTCAAGCTTAACAAAGCGAATCAGTGTGGATCTGGCCTCAAAGTATTAATAATTTGGGATAGAAGGAACGTTTAGAAACTGATAGCCGTAGCAGATTAAGGTGATATTTCGTCTACATTATAGAGTATGTTTTATTCCATAATTGCTTTTAAAAAATGGAATCAACCTAAATGTCTAACAATGAAAGTTTTGTGAATTGTTCATAGCACATCCATTCCAAGGAGACCTTGATGTTCATGGATTTGTAAAGAATGTTGCGTTGGCTGTTTATCAGCACCCTGACTGCCCTGCAGATGTCTGAGGGTCCGTCCGCTTTGGGTAAGTTGAGTTTTGATTGCTGGGTCAAGGAGTAGCGCATTTTGTATTGTAATATAGTCTAGCAAGGGGCACCCCAGAGCTGCATGGATACCCTAATCTACCACCAACACGTGAAGTTTCCCTACAGCTTTAACCAGGGCTTTATACTATATGTATATTTCTTGTAGATTTGGATAAAATGACAACTCATTATATTTATTTCCATTTCACAAATTATTTTTGAGACAGAATAAATTTTATTTTTTTATAGATAGAAACATGCAAATTGAATTGTTCTACTTATTTTTGATGTATTTTAGACATTTTATATTGTAGTTTAATCATACACACACGTGCGTACACACACACTTTGGTATGTTTTTGCATTGAAAAGAAACTCCTTCCTTCATGCCCTTTGATTTTTTATTTTCCTTAGGAAGGCATGACCTATTTTATATGATTAAAATAATATGTTTCACTCAGTCCTGATATTATATTGTTTAATATTGTGTTTTGAATATTTGACTTATTTTAAATTTTCAAATCATATAGGTTTAGATGAAATTTGTCTTGTCTCCATCTTTTGCATTTTGGTTGTATCCTCACCCAAAATTAAAATACAAAATTGTCTTTTAGGCTACTTCTCATTGTTTTAAGTGAAGTACCACATGTGACTTTTAAGTTTAGGTTGCGTTGAATTTCTGCAGTTACTGAGGTTTGATGTCACTATTTCCTCCAGTCTAAGATTTGGTTTGCCAGGCTTTATTCATGTCATTTTTATGTGCCCAATAAGTTTCTAAGTTTCTTTACATAGGACTGCAACTTTATTTCAAATGAGAGTCGTAATGTTTTGCTGTTGTGAGTAAAGACCGATTTTCGTGTGTTTGATTAGTTTATGAGTTATTGCCACTAAACAGGAGATACTAATTTCAGTACATTCGGAATAGTTTTGCCCACTTTTTAAATATTAGTATTAATAGTTGAAATAGATTCACCTCCTTTTTTGAGTTTTCAGTCATATCATCTGAGAATAACTAAAGTTTCAACTCTTTGACTGCATTTTTGTATTCTCTCTCCTTTTTTCTCTTGTCTTGGTCTGGACTCAGGCATTCCGTGTGGTGGTGAATGGCAGCAGCCCTGGCTAGCCCCTTTTTTCCATCCTTACCTTCGGTGGAAGTACAGCAGTTGTGTACTGCTAAATATGTTTGTTGAAATTTTCTTGATTAACAAGAATTAGGCACCCCCCCCTTGACATGATTTTTAAAGATTTTAAATTATTATTTTTTTTTTTTTTGAGACAGAGTCTCACTCTGTTGCCCAGGCTAGAGTGAGTGCCGTGGCGTCAGCCTAGCTCACAGCAACCTCAAACTCCTGAGCTCAAGGGATCCTCCTGTCTCAGCCTCCCGAGTAGCTGGGACTACAGGCATGCACCACCATGCCCGGCTAATTTTTTCTATATATATATTTTTAGCTGTCCATATAATTTCTTTCTATTTTTAGTAGAGATGGGGTCTCGCTCTTGCTCAGGCTGGTCTCGAACTCCTGAGCTCAAACGATCCGCCCACCTCGGCCTCCCAGAGTGCTAGGATTACAGGCGTGAGCCACCGCGCCCGGCCGATTTTAAATTATTTTTAAAGACTTAATTAAAAATATTTTTTCAAGGGTCTATTGATGTGATCTATTTTTTTAATCTGTAAAATTGAAAGTAATGAAAGTAATGCGTTTTCTAGTATTGAATCATCCTTTCATTATTGCAGTAAACTCCACTTTACAATGTTCTGGTATTATTTAACCACACGTGTGATGGCCAAGTGGCCAAAATAAACAGCTAAATGGCTAAAATTGTATGAATAATTTTTGCAGATATACTCAGTAAAGATTGTTGAAACTCCTGAGGACAGGCTTATTTTTCTCCTCTGGAAGAATTTACATTACAGAGGAACTATAAGTGATTTAACATGTTGAAGACTCTCACAAATCCCTTTTAGAGATAGACTCTGATATATAATTTATATATTAAAATAGGCTAATTAGATTGTTCTCCTTATTTAGGACTGAATGTTTATTTTCAGTTTACATTTTCTTGGAAGTTAATTTATCCTGCATATTCAAGTTAATGAGAATAGAATTCTTCCCATTTCTTACATTTTAAATTATTGCTTTGAAATAAGTAGATGATCTGTTTTAATTACCAGTGTTATTTTTTTGATAATTTTATTCTCAAAACTTTTATTTGATTTCTGTCAAATATGTTTCTTTATTTCATTCTTTGGTCATTTATTTAATTGTTTTATTTTTTCAACTTTTATAAAAATCTACTTATTTTGTAACAATTTGAAAAGTTAAATAACTCCTGTTCCCTTTTTCCTTTTCTTGGTTTATAACTGTTTTTAAAGTTTTACATTTCTTCAAGATTACAGTTGTAGCCATAAGTCCATGGTTTTGACTACCTTCAGTCTTCATGGTTATCAGGACTCTAATTGGAACACCTCTTTGATTTTACTGGACCCTGTTGTTAAACACATTAACTGCCATGTGAATTGTATTTAACTCACACTAGTCTGAGTCTGGGGCCTTGTGAAGCAAATGTAACTCACATGTCTCTTCATCTTGGGAACCACAAAAACTATTTTTCAAGTTACAGATAACTCTTGCACAGAAAACAATAAAAAAGAAACAAATTTTTCATTAAATTAGAAAAGATCCTATTGGTTTTGAAGTTTTTGTTCTATTTTCGTAATAAGACACCACGGCCTCAAGGAAGAAATTTTTTTTTCTAATGTAGCAGTCTGTGTTAAACTGTCTTTGTCAGTTTGCTTGATTTGTTTGGCCTGCATGATTATTGCATATTTTCATTTTGATTTTAATATGTGGTAAAATCACAAGTACCTATGGCCTATTTCATGTACTGTTTTTTGAAATCAGCTGGTATTTTCTCTGGGTCAACTACACAGTCATATTTGACATACACCCACTGGTATACTGAAGTGGAAAAAAGAGTCTTTATAATTTGGATAAAGGTTCAATTTGTATTTACTAGTTATATGTAATAAGTCTTCAATATGCCTACTCTTGTTATTGCATTACAAATATAATGATCTTAGAACACATTCTTATTAAGTCCCCCTGTCAAAGTTAAGGAATTAGCACTTTCTCTTTGAATTTCTAATTATGTGTTTTTCCAACATATATTATTAGCTACGTACACATTTGTGAATATCATATTTTGGTATTCAATTTTTGTAGGATTATGGACTTGACTCCAGATCCAAACCCAGCATGTAGCAGACCCACCAAAAATGTACATTAAGCCCCCAGCACTATTGTAACCCCCACGGCCTGTGGCCTCTGCCATCTGCCCTCCTTAGCCCCTTGAGATGTGGCCATCTCCGTTGGCATAACTCCGCTGTGGCTGTTGGTGGATCTCATCCTTAGTGTGCCCTATTGGCAGGGGGTGGCCCAGGCCTGCACAAACTATTTCTGGGCTCCTTGGAAGACTTAGAAATTTCTGAAATTGCTCATGAGGGTGGGACGCCCTCTGCATGGAAAAGAAAAACAACCTGCAGGCCTCTAGATCCACATCCATCTCTCTTGGCACCTATAGTGATCTAAACGTAATCAGGGGGTCACAGGGGCCTTGGATGCCCTTCTTACACCTCCACGGTCTGCAGTGGTGATTCCCACACTGCTGAACCAAGGTAGAGAATTCTGAGGAGGCTGGTGTGGGTTGGGACACCTTATCCAGCATTTCTAGGAAGGTAAGAGTAGTTTGTGGGCCCTTGAGTAGACTTAGAAAAAATTCTGTAGTGGCTCTGTTGGGCCAAGGAAGCCCACCCTGCAAAGACTAGCACCAGAAGTTGATGGAAATTTGATGGGACATGCGGATTTTTTTGTGAGGCTCAGGCAAGCCAGGGATGTCATCTCTGAGGCTGTAATGCCTGCTTGGTGGGTCTTTGACTCTGGAGAATGGCTTGGAATCATTCAGAAGGCCCATACAACTGAAGTATGCTATACTGCATACAGTATAGCAGGAATCTGGGAGCAACTATGTATATGTATGTATGTATGTTGGGGAACCCTCCACAGTGACCTTCAGTAAATTGGATAATCTCTGTGTCCAGAGCAAGCACAAAAATCATCCTTAATAGTAAATGTGTACCTAAAATAATATTAAATAATAGCATAGTATCAATATTATCATAATGAGATTAGTATTGCTGCTAATAAGAATGATAATACACCTAAGGAGACGGGAGATTAGAGGACAGACTTTTCCCGATGAGTAACACGGTACTGATACTGGGCCTCATGGAGTACTTTGGAGTCGGGGTCTTAGATTTGCACAATGAAACATGTTTGTAAGGCAAACACAACCAGCAGGAGGGAAAAGAAGACCATCCTGCAGGAGGGCATGGGCTAATTTAGAAAGTCCTTTGCCAGCTCACCAAAGAGAGGCCTGTGAGGTAGAGGAGAAGGGAACCTGTTGTAGGGACTCCCCTGTGCACACAGCCCACAAAATTCTTGACTTCGCCCACCTGGCTGACTTGTAGAGAATCCTTGAAAGGAAGGCAAGCCTCCACCTCCACATCCAGCACACAAAGGCCCCACCTACAACGTGCATAGAACCCCCAGGACTATCTCAGTCCTCACTGCCTGGCTTCCCTTCTGCTGTCTGTTCCACTGAGATTCCTGGAGACGCAGGCGCTTTGGTTCATACTTGTCATGGCAGAGCTGTTGAAGGAAATCATCCCCAGGCTCCCAGACCAGCACTGGGCTCATGGACCTGCTTGAGCAGTTGCCAGGCTCCCTGGAGGAAAGAAAATGTTGCAGTTGCTGTGTCAGGTTGGTCCAGCTTGTCCTGGGTAACTGAGTGGATGTTGACCATTTCCAGATGTTCAGGCAGGCCTAGAAAGCCCTATTTGAGCCTCAGTTGTTGGAAGTGGTGGTCCCAGGCTCCTGAACTGATGTGCAAAATTCTGAGGAGGCTTGGGCTGGCTATGTGTATGTATATTGGGGAAAGCTCCATAACGATCTTCAGGAAATCGGACACTCTATGTTCACAGAGCTGAGATATCAATGTGTGACAACAGCCACAAAAATAATACATGGTAACAAATGTAATAACAAAAATAATGATGGATAACAATAGTGATGATGGGCCGGGCGCGGTGGCTCACGCCTGTAATCCTAGCACCCTGGGAGGTCAAGGCGGGAGGATTGCTCGAGCTCAGGAGTTTGAGACCAGCCTGAGCAAGAGCAAGACCCTGTCTCTACTAAAAATAGAAAGAAATGATTTGGACAGCTAAAAATATATATAGAAAAAATTAGCCGGGCATGGTGGCGCATGCCTGTAGTCCCAGCTACTCGGGAGGCTGAAGCAGAAGGATCGCTTGAGCCCAGGAGTTTGATGTTGCTGTGAGCTAGGCTGATGCCACGGCACTCTAGCCCGGGCAACAGAGTGAGACTCTGTCTCAAAAAAAAAAAATAAAATAATAGTGATGATGAACATGATTCATTTTAATATTCCTGCTATTACTAGTAATAGCAATAAAAATAGGAGCTAGGAGATTAGACTCCATTAAGTGAGTGAAACAGTAATGACTTGTGCAGTCGAGGGGTAGTTTGGAGTCAAGTCTTAGGTTTGCATACTGGAAAGTGTCCAGTAGCCAACATGAACGGCAGGAGGAGAAAAGAACACCAGCCTCGAGGAGAGTGTGGTGAACATACGGATGGATGCACCACTCCGGCTGGCTGATTTTCCACATTTATGCCATTTAGAGCGTTTCAAGTATGATTTCTTAGGTGTTTAGAAAGACGAATGCTATGAAAATTATTTCCCACGTTCATAAATTTATTTGTAGATTTCAGTATAAATTATCTCACATTAACAGGAGAACTTTGAACAAAGGCTTTCACACATAGATGACATTCATATTGCTTCTATCCCGTGTGGATTTTCTTGTGGTGCTTAAGGTTAGAGCAGGTAGTGAAGGCACTCCCACACATACGATACCCGAATGGTTTCTCTCCGTGTTGAGTTCTCTCGGTTGTCTAAGTTTTGCACAAAGGCTTTCCCATACATTTGACATTCATAAGTTTCTCTCCACTGTAAATTTGCTTATGTCATTTAAAGAATAAATCATCACTGAATTCTTGCCGACGTTCATTCTAGGGTTTATCTCCAGTGTACATTCTCTCATATTGTCTAAGGTTAGAACAATAACTACTTTCCCCCATTGGAGACATTCGTATTATTTCTCTGCAGTGTGTCTATTCCCTGAAAGCTATTTCGTATTGATTACAGTCATAGTTTCTCTCCAGTGTGGTTTCTCTGCTGTCAGTAGAGGTGCAAACTCTGACTGAAATATTTCCCACATTCCTTACATTTGTAGTCGATAGTGTTGCTTTCCAGACTGAGGTAGCACAAGCCAAGTAACTGCTGAGTTATGAGAGACAACTTTTCTATACATACTGCATTTAAAAGGCTCTTACTCTGTGTGAAACCAATGCTATGGAAAAAAAAAAAAAAGACTTTTAAAAGTTTAACTCCATACATTTTTTCACTCATTTCTCTACATTTGTTCTTTGTGTTGATTATTCAGTGTGACCATCCAGTTAAAATCTTCCCTGTCTTGGTTTTAATATTTACTGATTCACGTGGTATGTTACTCTCATTTAGAACATAGGATTTCTTTTTTTTTTTTTTTGAGACAGAGTCTTGCTCTGCTGCCTGGACTAGAGTGCCATGGCGTCAGCCTAGCTCACAGCAACCTCAAACTCCTGGGCTCAAGCGATCCTCCTGCCTCAGCCTCCCGAGTAGCTGGGACTACAGGCATGCGCCACCGTGCCCGGCTAATTTTTTCTATATATTTTTAGTTGTCCAGCTAATTTCTTTCTATTTTTTTTTTTTTTTTTAGTAGAGACGGTCTCACTCTTGCTCAGGCTGGTCTTGAACTCCTGACCTTGAGCGATCCTCTCGCCTAGGCCTCCCAGAGTGCTAGGATTACAGGCGTGAGCTACCACGCCCAGCCAGAACATAGGATTTCTGTTTGTACTTTCTGGCATCTCAACTGTGGGATTGTAGCTGTAATTTTGAAGTCTTCATCATGTCTCACATGCTTGTTAAATAAGCCCACATGTATTTTTTTCATTTTAAGATGTTAGGTTGCAGACATTTAAAGAAAACTTTGAATTAAAAATAGGCAAACTTTTTTTTTTTTTTTTTTTTTTTTTTTGAGACAGAGTCTCACTCTGTTGCCCAGGCTAGAGTGAGTGCCGTGGCGTCAGCCTAGCTCACAGCAACCTCAAACTCCTGAGCTCAAGGGATCCTCCTGTCTCAGCCTCCCGAGTAGCTGGGACTACAGGCATGCGCCACCATGCCCGGCTAATTTTTTTTTTTCTATATATATTTTTAGCTGTCCATATAATTTCTTTCTATTTTTAGTAGAGATGGGGTCTCGCTCTTGCTCAGGCTGGTCTCGAACTTCTGAGCTCAAACGATCCGCCCACCTCGGCCTCCCAGAGTGCTGGGATTACAGGCGTGAGCCACCGCGCCCGGCCAAAAATAGGCAAACTTTTATGCTGAGACAGTGTTCTGTCGAATGTTGCATTCACGTGCTTGTCCTGCCTTTGTAACTTTTCCCATACGCAGGTTTCTAATGCGGAGGGCTCTCATGGAGGTCGCCGCTCACGTGCCGTTTCGAGGGGTGGTTCCTACAGACACCCTTTCTGGAAGTTATCTTGTCTTCTAAGTCTGCATTCACTAACTGAAAAAAATGGGAGGATAAAGCTGTTACAGTGTACGCTGAGAAATAATGAAAATGTTTTAAAAGTGCACTAAGCACATGTAAATATGTTTTAGTATTGGCCTTAACATAAGAGAAAGAATTCAAAATGGAAATTTATTAGTGAGCAGGATGACATTTTAGGAGATTACAAAGCAATACACATTTTCAGGATGTGAATAAGAAAAAATAAAATCAGGATGGAAAGGTGGTGATGCGGAGGTCAAATACCGTCAGTCAAAAAGACAGGAACTGGAAAAGGGTTCTCTGTGAACGTATAGCTCCGGGGAAAATACAGAAATTCTTTAGAGGAGAAACAAGTTCTGAGGAAAGTACAGATGGATGGATGAATAGATCCTGATATATAGCAGTAACTCCCGGCATTATCTCACTCTGCTTTTCAGACATAGTCTGGAAAATCTGAAGCGGATGTTACCGGGTCCTGCTCCCTCACCGAACAGGCATTTCCTTGGGCTGGTCTACGCGTGTCTGACTGGGGCATCCTTTCCCTTCACTCGACTTCTCCTTTCCTTTTTCCGGTTGGGAAATCTCATGTGATTGGCAGAGTTGATATTCTGAGTGTGGATCGAAAAGGTACATGATTTTTTTACTTCTGTCCTAAGAACAAAGTGTGATCCTTAAGGTCAGGGTAGGCTGCCAAGGGGGGAAATGTGGACTCTCAAAGGAATTACGGCGCGAGGAGAGAGGAGGCCATGATCGCTGAGAATGCTGCAGGTCCCTCTGCAGGTCAGTAAAACTATCTGGCCTCGCCCCACGGGCACTGTGGCCTCCCGTTGCTGTTGCTGACACCCACACTCAAAGACAGGATGAAGAATCTCAGGAATTCAACCAGGGAAGAATTCAGATTTCCTCAATGAGTTGAAACTAATTAAACATAAGATCCACCAGAAAACCGTCAATTGGGGAAAAACAACAATGTGTCCTCTCCTGATTTTAACAGTGTGATGGCTTTGGCTAGTGCTCCTTGTGAGGTAGATGTGAATACTTCCAAACTGCATATAAGTAAACTAAAATCATTGCATTTTGTATGCTAATTAGCCCACGGCACTCGAAAAGTTCTTCAGTTCCCCCTGACCCCAAACTCTGGTCCTTGCCTCACATCACGTGTGTATTTTGTTCACGTTCGTCGAAACCTCTGTGGAATTATTCACTAGCACTGGTTTCGCAGCCTCATATGAAACTTCATTCCCTTCCCAATCTGCCCTGCTCATCTCTGGGATAGAGCTGTCCTCAAACATCTCGGCTTCAGCACATGGGGTTTCAAGCAATACCATTTCCTTAACTCTTTTTTTTTTTTTTTTTTTTTTGAGACAGAGTGTCGCTTTGTTGCCCAGGCTAGAGTGAGTGCCGTGGCGTCAGCCTAGCTCACAGCAACCTCAAACTCCTGGGCTTAAGCGATCCTACTGCCTCAGCCTCCCGAGTAGCTGGGACTACAGGCATGCGCCACCATGCCCGGCTAATTTTTTTTTTTTTTCTATATATATTTTAGTTGGCCAGATAATTTCTTTCTATTTTTAGTAGAGACGAGGTCTCGCTCATTGCTCAGGCTGGTCTCGAACTCCTGACCTTGAGCGATCCACCCGCCTCGGCCTCCCAGAGTGCTAGGATTACAGGCGTGAGCCACCGCGCCCGGCCGCATTTCCTTAACTCTGACTTTCGTCTGTCCCCATGTTACTAGCTATCAACCAAACAACTTAAGAATTGGTTTTATAATGAGGTGGAGCAATTAAATAATTTATTCCATGTTGGATGGATAAGTGGTCCCCATCCTCTAACTCTAGCCCTTAAAATCTCTCAGACCAGAAAGTAATAGCAATGCATAGACCAGAGACTTTTGCATGCCCTCTCAGAATTACAGTCATTGCTGTTACCTCTGCAGTGAGCAATGTGATCATCCTTCATTCCTGCCCCACCCACACACGTAACTTCTCCCTGCAGACTTCCATCAGCGTCAGTTTAAATGTTCTTCATGGAACATTTAAACATTTGGTGATCCCCAATATGTGTTAGCCTCCCCTTCCCTTCCTTGTTCCCGTAATTGTAACTCTACAATCTCTTGATGTCATCCCTGTAATTTATCATTATAAATTTTTTTTTTATTTTTGTCTATTTTCGTCACTGGTTTAATTGCAAAAAAATTAACCCCTGAGTGCTATGATGAGGCAAGTTTCTCTTTAACCATTAGTATTGAGTTATAAATCCAGAGAGAATGCATGTTTGCAATAATCTAACCTACTCTGAGGTAGCCTGTCCCCAAATCCCATAAGTCAAATAATTATCTTCTGATCTAAAATTAATTTATAGTTAGTATCCTTTCATTTCAGCTTGAAGAACTACCATTAGCATTTCTTGTAAGATAGGTCACTGAATTGATTAACCCCATCATAGAATGGAATCTGAGGTTGCTTGGTTGATAAACAAATTCGTGCAGAAGAAATCTATAAGTCAGAGTTGAGGGAGTGATATTGCCAGAAACCCCATGTGGTGGAGACAGAATGATTCAGAAACGGTGTATCCGGAAGGCCGGGGGCAGGGCGGGGGGGTGATGGAGTGAGGCTCCAGAGGGCTGGGACGGATGCCGGAGAAAGACTGCAAGTGCACAAACGAGGAATAATCCTCAAATTCTACAGTGTTTCCTGGAGGTGGAGACCACAGTTTACGTGCGGCCTGTGGCAGAAGAGCACCATGAACACGTTCTGTTACAGCCAATGACATGGGGACAGACTGAAGTCCAAGTTAATCCAGGTCCTTGTGATTTGGAATCACGGAGGGAATTTAAAACTTCACAATTGCATGGGCTTATTAAGACTCATATAAAACTCAATGATTTTCACATTCTTATCTCTAAAATCAAGGTATTTGTATCTTCTTTATTAGCAACAATAATCATAGTCTTCTGACCTGGAAGAAAGAAGAGAGGCTTCCCCCGTTTCTCTTAGATCACACTACATGTCCCTGTTGGTTGGACTGGGGCTGCCTTTAAGTGACAGATTGGGGTTTTGGGACAGGTAGGTCTGGAGACTGGACAAAACTGGAGTGTCACTGGTTTCTTTCATCTTCCTCAGATTTTCCTTGTGAGTACTTGGAGTGTGTGAGTGAAAACCCAGGGGAAGACACTTGTTGGCTGAGCTAGGACAATGCAGTCACGGGTGAGTGGGGAATCCCTCTTTCTACTGAAATCGTACCCCTGTTGCCGGCCTATGGGCAGGTTTCTCCAGTTAGCGCGGATGTCTAAGTGCGCTCAGAGCGATTCAAGGATCTGAGCTCCACTTAAGATTCCTCAGGTCTCTGGAATCGTCACACTGGCTCAAAGGCTCAGCAAGAAGTAATGTCCTTCAACATTACACTGAGGTGTTCCAGGCTCTCCTAAGGCTGCATCTTACAGAAGAGATGTGAGAGGTTTTGTTTCTCTCTTCCAGCCTAAGGCCTTGTTGGGGAAAGAATTCACTCATTAACCATGTTATTGGCAGGAATGGGCTTAGGAGTGTGGTGAGTGCTGTGATGAAGATGAATGAGAGCAGGTTACAGGCCACAGAGAGGCAGATGTTTTCCCAGGTGAGCTCAGTCAATCCAGTTGTCAGGTGCTGGAGGAGGGCTCCATACCACTGAAGTGAAAGCAGATAGGTTTAGGTCAGAGAAGACAGTGAGGAAGCATTCATTTATAGTCCCTATTTTAAAAATCTTTAAAGGTTGGATAGAACATATTTGCACTTTTTGGAAAACTTCTAAAAAAAGAAAACTATAATTCTTGCTATTACTTTTATCTCCAAATTAGCCTTTGTTCAAATTTAATAACGGGAAGCAATGGATAGGGAGTATTGTTTCCTTCATTCTGGCTGTGCGTGTAGGTGAAGGAGTATAGGAAATGGACTAAATTTAAGGACCTGGGGACATTTTTGAAGTGGAGAGAGCAGAACAACAAAGGCATTTTTTCCCCCCCTGAACATAGAGACAAGATGAAGAAACAAAAGAGAGGATGATAGCTGGTGTTTGTTGGTCGCAGAAGAAATTGAGAACGGAGTCCTGAGAGCATGGGAAGGGTTAGGATGAGACTGTCCTTCAGTACAGAGGTCTCAGAGCTCCTGGCTTGTGCTGCTGAACCATTTATCCTTGTCTGTGAACACCAGAGTTGTGTAGAGATGAGAGGCTGCATCTACTGGTTCCGCCTTCTGTGTAAAAGTTGTACAGTATACAGAATCCTTCAGCCTTCTCAGTTATTTAATGAATAACATACCTGTGACTTGTACCTAAAAAATGTTTGACACATAGGAAGCACTTTACACATTAGCTCATTGGATCCTTCAGAACTCATAGCAGGTCTTTGTTTCACTGATGAGGAAATTGAGGTCCCGTGAGGGAATATCTAACTGTGGTCATGATTAAAATATGACAAATCGTGGATACTGCTTGTCTTGTGATGAGTCTATAGATTTTTTTTTTTTTTTTTTTTTTTTTTTGAGACAGAGTCTTGCTCTGCTGCCTGGGCTAGAGTGCTGTGGCGTCAGCCTAGCTCACAGCAACCTCAAACTCCTGGGCTCAAGCGATCCTCCTGCCTCAGCCTCCCGAGTAGCTGGGACAACAGGCATGCGCCACCATGCCCGGCTAATTTTTTCTATATATATTTTTAGTTGGCCAGATAATTTCTTTCTATTTGTAGTAGAGATAAGGTCTCACTCTTGCTCAGGCTGGTCTCGAACTCCTGACCTTGAGCGATCCACCCGCCTCGGCCTCCCAGAGTGCTAGGATTACAGGCGTGAGCCACCGCGCCCGGCCTAGATTTTGTTGAAGTTGATGGTGATGAGAATTTTAGTTATAAGTTTCCAGGTGCAAATTTTATGATTAGTATCTGGACGTTATACTTACAAGTTTATTGAGAAATCTCCAGGTTATATTATGTCACACTTCATGTGATATTTCTGCATATGCAATTTGATGTGTGAACATATCTGAAAGCCAGATTCCCAGGTTAGATTGAGAAACAGTGTGACTGGAACCCAAACACTATTTGCGCTTTCTATTCGTACCACCCCCACTTCCTTAGTACTGTCACTTCGACCATGCTCCACGGAGCATGGGCAGAGATGGCCCATTTTGGAGCAGAGTGTTCGTAATGTTTTAGGAATCCATGACCTTCGAGGATGTGGTTGTAGACTTCACACAGGAAGAGTGGACCTTGCTGGACACGTCCCAGAGGAAGCTGTACAGAGACGTGATGCTAGAGAACATTAGTCATCTGGTCTCTATTGGTGAGTCTCTTAATGTTTAGGATGCATGTATGTTACAGTCATCCATTCTTTCATTGATTAATTCATTCCACAGGTATTTAGAATAATAGCTTTCCCACCTATCACTGCAGCCTCTGCCTTTATGCCTTCAGAACTCTCACGACTACCTGCCAGCAATTTGTTTCTTTACTTTTCACTTATTTTAATATATCATCTCAACTAGAATGTAATCTTTTTGACTACAATTTAATGTTCTTCTTGCTGTTCAGTCCCCAAAACTCAGAACAGTGGTGGCAGTTCACTGTCTTTGAATGGATAAATAAATGTATTTATTTTTTAAAAATAACGATTCTGTTGTAGAGACTATGTCACACAGAACCTAGATTGTTCTGATAGAGCTTATGTTTACTTGATTCTTTTTGGATATAATATTCAAATACTATGAAAACTCGTAATTTCCTACTGATTGAAAATACTGAAGCCCTGCAACCTGTCTTTGAACTTAGTCATAGCGGTTAGCAATTATAGGTCTTCAGCGTCTTTGGGAGCAAGTTCAAGAGCCATCCCTTTGCTCATGAAGGACTGTCAGTGTCTTCAAGGTACTCTTCCTGGGCTGACCTTCGATGGCTACCTTAGTCTCCTCAGTATTATGCCCTGTGCTTGATCACCACGCACAGTTGCCCTGTGCTTGATCACCACGCACAGTTACCAGCACAGGACTCAAAATCCATGCATCTTTTCCCCACAAACAGGCAAACAGTTCTGCACATCAGGTGTGCTTTCCCATTTGGAGCCAGGAGAGGAACTTGCAAGAGAAGGAATAAATGTTCTGCAAGGCCGGAATCCAGGTGAGCTCCAAGAAGCAGTGCTTCAATAGAAGGAAGAGGAGCATGGTCAGTGAGTGAGTAGGCCCTAAGAGTTATCAAGTGAAGATTTCTTAAATTAGTGATATTTTCTGAAATGTAGGCAAAGCCATAAGGGAAAAATTCATGAGATGTTACTATGCCTTGCAGGCATCAATTTCTATTCAAGTGTCTCTCTGTCATTGTCTTTGCCTTTAGTAAAGGGGATGTCTATGTACTTATTGGAGTTAAGCTTTCACATAATGACCCTTGTCATGATCATCTTTGAAAATTTTCCTTTTTTCCCCAACTTACCATTTTTAGTTTATTTTTTTCATATCCTGAAAATGTCAGTTGTCAATGTCCTATATTTTACTCTTTAGAATATCCTTTATTTAACATTCTTTCCCTGTCTGTGTGTCAGTATTTGAAATATACTCAAATGGGCTTGGGGGCTGTTTAACATATTCATTCCCCTAAATGCCAATCTGGCAATTGTTTTTTTCAGTTATTTCTGGTAGAAAAGGTGACTTTAAACAAGAAACAACATCCATACAACATATCTATCAGAAGGGCACATCCACCATCAGCACAATGGTAAGCTATGTTGGTGTGAATCTGTTCTTAAAAATAGAAACCTAGAAATGGAATAAGTTTAGAATTTGGTATAGTTTACTGTACTTAAAGTTGGGATTAAGGGCTTACCCAGCAGAAGGTTTTGGTTCGTTTGAATTTAGGGAAGAAATTAACTTGACGTAAAACCATAACATGAGGTCTTAAAACAGGAAAATTATATAAACATGGCTATGTGCCTGTACTTTGAAACGTAAAGTCTTAAAAATCTGTCAGATGGCTCTTCAGCTGGGATGCTACAAAAGAGAAAATCTCCGTGCATGCAGTTTGGAAATATACCATATTTATGTAACTAATACAAGAACAATTGTAACTGGAGTCTACTACTGAATGATTACTCTAGAATTAACATGTAGAGAAATCAAGGAAGGGAGGAAAGAATGTGGACAATCCTCTAATATCTTTCATTTCCTTCTCAAAAGCAGAGACTTCATACTCAAGAGGATCCTTTTGAATGTAATAATTTGAGAGAAGATTTCACTGATCATATAGCATTGACTCAAAATATGATGAGCCACATGGGAAAGAAACACTGTGTAAGCAAAAATTTAGGGAAATCCCTCAGTGACTGGCTATCCTTTAATCAATATGAGGAAATTCACACTAGATGTAAGTCGTATGAAAGTCATCTATGTGGTTATACCTTTAATCAGAGCTCTTCCCTTAGACAACACAGTAAGACTCACACTGGAGAGATAACATTGGAATGTGATGTGTGTGGTAAAACCTTCAGTAAAAGTTCTAATCTTAGACGACATGAGATGATTCACACTGGAGAGAAACCACATGGATGTCATCTGTGTGGAAAAGCCTTCACTCATTGCTCTGACCTTAGAAAACATGAGAGAACACACACTGGAGAGAAACCATATGGATGTCATCTATGTGGGAAAGCCTTTAGTAAAAGTTCTAACCTTAGGCGACACGAGATAATTCATACTAGAGAGAAAGCACATGGATGTCATCTGTGTGGGAAAGCCTTCACCCATTGCTCTGATCTTAGAAAACATGAGAGAACTCACTTTGGAGAGAAACCCTATGGATGTCCTCTGTGTGGGAAGGCCTTCAGTAAAGGTTCTTACCTTAGACAACATGAGAGAACTCACAATGGGGAGAAGCCATATGAATGTCATCTATGTGGAAAAGCCTTTTCTCATTGTTCTCACCTTAGACAACACGAGAGAACTCACAATGGGGAGAAACCACATGGATGTCATCTATGTGGAAAAGCCTTCACTGAGTCTTCTGTGCTTAAACGACACGAGAGAACTCACACTGGAGAGAAACCTTACGAATGTCATGTGTGTGGGAAAGCGTTCACTGAATCTTCTGACCTTAGGCGACACGAGAGAACTCACACTGGAGAGAAACCATATGAATGCCATTTATGTGGAAAAGCCTTCAATCACTCTTCTGTCCTTAGACGCCACGAAAGGACTCACACTGGCGAGAAACCGTATGAATGCAATATATGTGGCAAAGCCTTCAATAGGAGTTATAACTTTAGACTTCATAAGAGGGTTCACACTGGAGAGAAGCCATATGTATGTCCTATATGTGGGAAAGCTTTTAGTAAATGTTTTAACCTTAGACAACATGAGAGAACTCACACAAAGAATGTAATAAATGTATAAGATTCTTCAGTCATAGCTTCAACCGCTAAATACACCAGAGGACTAACACATTGAAGAAACATTATGTTTATAATCAGTGTGGAAAAACTTTTATTCATCATTACTACACTCAACCTAAATTAACTCAAAATGGCTAGAATCCATATGTATTTTGTCTATATGGCACAAACTTCAGACACTGGACTGCCCATATACAATATGAGAGAATCAAAGTATAACTCACTTGAATATGGAACAATCTTAATCCACAGTAATAACTGTTAAACAAAAGGGAAATATCACACAAGAGATTCTATGCATGTTATCAGTGTGAAAATCCCTTAATTTATAATTTATCCTTTAAACAAGTGAGTAAAATCCACAGGAGACAAACCCTATTTCTGTAATTTCTATGCATTATCATTTTACTAATCACCACTTTTGGTGTGCAGAAGAAGTCACATAGTATAACTAATAAAACAGGAAATAAGTGAAAATATTTTATCCTAGGTGGATTAGGGCTCTTGAACAAGTCAGATATTCTTAGTGGAGAAGTTACCCAATGAAAAATCATGAGAACTTTTTTTATTAATAGAGCAACATTTGTAGGATAGGTCTGGATCCACGTGATGTAAAACACTCTAAATGTCATGAGTGGGGCAAAGTGATCAGTTAGTTACTCATTCCTTAGTCAATACCAACATTTTTCCACTGAGGAGAAAACAATCTTTACAGGAAAATGGAAATAGCTTCAGACAGATTTCTTGTCTGAAAAGTCAGACTGGGAAGAAAATTCTAAAAAGCCATCGAGCATACACTTGAGCAAAAAATTCAGAATTTTGGACAGACTTATTGAAAATATGTAGGATAAAATGTACAATTCTGAAGTGACCTGGGAATATTGAACACAGAACTGTCTAAGTAATAAGAAATGAGATTGAGGCCGGGCGTGGTGGCTCACGCCTGTAATCCTAGCACTCTGGGAGGCCGAGGCGGGTGGATCGCTCGAGGTCAGGAGTTCAAGACCAGCCTGAGCAATGAGCGAGACCTCGTCTCTACTAAAAATAGAAAGAAATTATCTGGCCAACTAAAATATATATAGAAAAAAAAATTAGCCGGGCATGGTGGCGCATGCCTGTAGTCCCAGCTACTCGGGAGGCTGAGGCAGTAGGATTGCTTAAGCCCAGGCGTTTGAGGTTGCTGTGAGCTAGGCTGACGCCACGGCACTCACTCTAGCCTGGGCAACAAAGCGACACTCTGTCTCAAAAAAAAAAAAAAAAAAAGAAATGAGATTGAATTTGATTATTACTGGCAAAAATGCAAGTAGTAAGTATTGTTGCTAAATAATATTTTGGTCAAACTGTAGGTTTTTTATTACGTTTTAAACACATACATTTGTGTCAATGGAAATAATACTTGTAGAGCACAAAATCATACGTCCTAACCTTAATATTAGTGGTATATATGAACCTGGCAATGATGAAATCAAACATGGATTATTAAACACTAACTTTATAAGTTAAGTCTCATGGTACAAGAATTTGCCTCTTTTATTTTTAAACCAGGTTACTGAAGTGTAATGGACACACACGGCTGTGGAAATTTAGCGTGTACAACTTAATGAGTTTAGAGATAAGTGTACAGCCATGAGGCCATCACTACTATCCATGCCACAAATATATTCATCCCCTTCAGAAGTTTCCTCCTGCCCTGTGTTATCATTGTTTTCTCACTCCTTAGCAAATTTTCAATTATGTAATACAGTACTAATGACTATAGGCACTATGTTATAAAATTTAATATTGTAAAAAAATTAAAAGTAATTAGAAATGAATCTATTTAAATAAAAATTGACAGTCTTGGATAATTGTCAGTGAGTTACTATATTAGCATGAATATTTCCCAGAATCCAAAATCAGGCAGAGGGTCATTACATATAATAGATTTTTATTCCCATGGACTTTTTTCAGTAAGAACAAATGAGGACATAGAAGACAGGATACATTTGGATTATCACATTTCCAAAATACCTTGTATATTTACACTAATTTATGTGACGAAGAAGCACTGTTTGGAAGCACAGAAAGAAACCATGACAATCTGAGTTTGCCCGTGTATCCCAGTGACAGCAACCGTGAATCCACATATCACCAGCTGGAAACCAGTCTCTTGTGTCCAGGCCACTTCCATCCACTCACACAGACTCTGGGAGAGAGAAAGTTGGAGATTCTCTACGGGGATAACAAGGTAAGGCTTGATCCTTGGTGCTAATTTGGAAATTAACATGCCTGTTTCACACATGGAAAAACAACATTAGTGCTCACAATTTAGCCCATGTTTTTATGAGGGATATGCAGTGATCTCAACTATTTCTGTGAGTTTGTGTATTTTATATTGATGTGTCTTCAGGTTTGCTAATGTTCTTTTTTGTGTGTAAAGTCTGTCACATGTCTCCATGAACTCCAGCCACGGACCAGTCTTCCAAACCCAGCAGTACTGCACTTTGCTATTTTATGTTTCTTATGACTTTCTGTTTCATGTTACGTACTTATTATAAATTACTTTTCTCGAAATCCCAGTTTAAAAACGTGAGTTTTGTCTTGGGTCTTTTCTGTATTTCTCCATCTCATTCCCTGGTGTTTTGTGTAGATAAGACTTTTTATTGTATGTTACACATTATCTAATACAGGGAAGAGACTGAAGTTGAAGTTTTACCCAGAGAGGCTGATTATTCTCTCTTTGCCAGACAGTGAGAATATATCACTGTCTTTGACTCAGGAATTGAAATGCACTCTGGCTGCGTTGCAGAGTTGATTAGCATCAGTGTAACCCTCATGCCTTGTGTCCATTCCATAGAGGGAACAGAGTTGTTAAACCTTTTCGGTGCAACATTCCCTTGGGCACACCCAGATTACGCAGATAGATCTATCAGGGCTTCCTTCTGTGGGACGTGCCCCTCTTACCGTGCTTGGATGTACAAGACATTTGAAAACTTAAACCTCTCATAAAATGACAGAGAAAAAGAGATAAAGCCATATGTGAGAGGTTGTTTCAAAATTTATTTATTCCTAAGAAATTTGAGTTCATTTTAGTTTGCTGTTACAAAAGGTAACCTCTTAATAAAACCTTGACCCAAACGACATCCACTTCAGATAAGAGTTTGCGTTGGGGAGAAGAATGTTATTCCATTTAGGAAATATACCACTATTTTTCTCCTAATTTTCAACACACGCAATTAAGACAAATACAGCTGCTGCAACACTTTCCACAATCCTTACCTACAGCAGCAAATACAAGACCAAAATACACTTGGGTTTATAAATGTTGGGTCAAGGCTGTATGTAAGAATACCATTCTACTTTTCACAGTAAGTTTCTAAAGTACCAACATCTGTAGTTTTTAGGAACTTTTGTGCATGATCGTAACTCCTACTCCCTGCCTCTTTGGCTCAGTGACAAAAGATCAAAACCAAAAATGATGTTTCCCTTGAAGTCACTCGGCTGGTCTCAGGGTTGAAGTTGCCCCTGCACCCACTGGGCCCCTGCAGCAGGGGCAGGTGCAGGAGCTCACCAGCCACTCATCGATGCAGCCCAGGTGGTAGAAGTGCTGGCATGGCAGACGGCGAATGGGATCCCCACAAGCAAATTCCAGGAGGCAGATAGCACACTCTGGGCCCTCTTGTTCCGACCCATCTCTTCCAGGGTCATAAACTCCCTCGGAAAGATGCTGTATGAGGCTTATTCTTTGAGCTAATCTAGTCTGTCCCGCCTCGATCCGCTGCGTTGCTAATTGAGGCCGGCTAGGTGTCGGAAGGTAGGTTGGAACTGGAGCGTATTCCTGATGTGGCGGAAAGGGCTCCAGGTTCTGCGCTGCCCACAGGCCGTACCCGAGGATGTCGCCATCTGAGGTGGTGGACCTGAGGCAGTTTCCCATTTCCCGAGGCTGAGGTGTGTGGTCACCGCGCTGTCCTGACAGGCTCAAGAGCAGTCTTAAGTCACCCCTGTACTTAAGGTCCAGATAAAAATATAAAAAGTAAGTGACTAGAAGTTTGATCAAATACAACCCTCTGCTTCAAGATACGCACAGAAATTTGATATGATTTGATGTGGTGAATATGGGTTCACAAGGCTTTAGTAACATGACAGAATTACATGGCTCCAAATTGGGTCCACTAAGATTTTAATGCTAGTGTAATCGTAACCCTTACTCCCATACTCTCGCTTCTAAACGTGGTCACCTCTGAGGAGTATATACCACAACTGGGGTTTTATCGTGGATGTCAATTTCAGATCAAAAATTGAAAGCATTCCCGCTTAGAACTGGAACCAGACAAGGTCACCCACTATCTCCACTTCTATTCGACACAGTGCTGGAGTCCTTGCCAGAGCAATCAGACGAGAGAAAGGAATTAAGGGCGTCCAAATGGGGGCAGCAGAGGTCAAACCCTCACTCTTTGCTGATGATATGCTAACACCTAGAAAATCCCAAGGATTCAGCCAAGAGACTCCTGGAATTGATAAACAATTCAGTAAAGTCTCAGGATACAAAATTAATGCACACAAATCAGTGGCATTCATTTACGCCAATAACAGTCAAGCTGAAAGTCAAATCAAAGACACAACACCTTCCACAATAGCATCAAAGAAAATTAAATATTTAGGAATATATTTAAGGAGGTGAGAGATATTTATAGGGAGAACTATGAAACAGTGAGAAAAGAAACTAGATGATGTGCACAGATGGAAATCTCTACTATGCTTATGGATTGGTAGACTCAATATTGTTAAAATGTCCATTCTACCTAAAGTGATCTGCAGAATTAATGCAATCCCTACCAAAATTTCACCATCATTCTTTACAGATTTAGAAAAAATTCTACACTTCCTCTGGAACCAGAGAAGACCTTGTATAGCCAAAGCAATCTTTTTTTTTTTTTTTTTTTTTTTTTTGAGACAGAGTCTTGCTCTGTTGCCCTGGCTAGAGTGCCGTGGGGTCAAGCTCACAGCAACCTCAAACTCCTGGGCTTAAGCAATCCTACTGCCTCAGCCTCCCGAGTAGCTGGGACTACAGGCATGTGCCACCATGCCTGGCTAATTTTTTTCTATATATATTTTTACTTGTCCAGCTAATTTCTTTCTATTTTTTTAGTAGAGATGGGGTCTCACTCTTGCTCAGGCTGGTCTTGAACTCCTGACCTTGAGCGATCCTCCCACCTTGGCCTCCCAGAGTGCTAGGATTACAGGTGTGAGCCACGGCACTCTAGCCGGGGCAACAGAGTGAGACTCCGTCTCAAAAAAAAAAAAAAAAAGACACCAGTCCCTTTGACTTCTTGTCTCAAAAAAATAAAAAAAAAAAAAAAAAAGAAAGAAAAAGAAAAGGAAGGAAAAAAAAGAAAGAAGAAGAAGAAGTCTGTCCACTCTGGTGGGAATCTCTCCAGTACTCACCAGAAACCAAGCAGATAGAAAAATCCCACGGAGCCAAGTCTTTATGGAGGTCGCTGTCTCCACACTCTGGATCTCAGAGCTGCTTCCCCTCTTCTGTGAAAGTGCCACTTGGATGGTGAGTTCCGTTTTTATGCAGTGGAAAAGCTCATCAATTGTATAATCTCATCAACCACATAATCCAAAGGACCCACCCTGAGTAGCTGGGATGCCAGTCAAGATGAAGCCAATCAAGGCAAAGCTCTTCAGGTGAATCACGTGGACGCAGTTAAGAAAAGTGTTCATGCTTCTTGATTCTGCACTTACACAAGTCTCTAACTAAGCTCTGGGCTTTTACCAAAGGCCTCACCGTCTTGTGAATTTGGGTTGTTCCTGGCAGCCTGTAGAGACTCTGCGGCAAGAGGGTCCTCCCTGCCCGCTGCCTCTGAGAGGGTGGCTGTCCTCCAACATGCTCTCATGCCCTGGGCGTCATGTGTCCTAATGGAATAACATTCTTCTCCCCAACCCAAACTCTTCTCTGAGGTGGATGTCATTTGGGTCAAGGTTTTATTAAGAGGTTACCTTTTATAACAGCAAACTAAAATGAACTCAAATTACTTACGAATAAACAAATTTTGAAACAACCTCTCACAGTGGCTTTATCTCTTTTTCTCCGTCATTTTATGAGAGCTCTAAGTTTTCAAATGTCTTGTACATCCAAGCAAGGTAAGAGGGGCACGTCCCACAGAAGGAAGCCCTGATAGATCTATCTGCGTAATCTGGGTGTGCCCAAGGGAATGTTGGGCCGAAAAGGTTTATTAGGCCAGGCGTGTCATCCTAGCACTCTGGGAGGCCAAGGGGGGAGGATCTCGTTTTCCACACGATCTCATGATTTGGCTGAAGAAATGTATCTGTACCTGCAGTCACAGTGAATGCTACCAAATAACTCAGACTTGGATTTTTCAATGAATTTATGGAAATTGTGTTGTGCAAGGAGTGTTTCAGGGAAAAGGATGAGAAATGAAGTCTAAAAGTATAATTATAGAACCTCTGGTATATTCTCAAGGGAAAATTAATGTCTTAAGTAAAATGGGGAGCACTTTAATGTAGTTAAGGTAAATACCTGAGAAAAACCAGTGAAATTACGAACTCTAGTCCAGCCAAACATTTGCTTAAGGAAAAAAATCCAGAAATGTAGTGACTTAGGTATTTCAAGATATAGTATATTGAGCCTTTTTATGTATGTTATTTCCTGTTTTCCCCTGTTGGGTAGGTAGGGTCTGACTTATTACCAGGGTCCTAATGAGGAGAAGCCTGCCTGGAGCCAGAGTGGGCAGATCGAAGGTCAAAGGTGTTAGGATTTGACCCCTGGCTCCCTGGCTTTCCCAGGCTGTCTGGAAGTGGCCTGCTTGCCTTGGGGGTATGAGGCTGATGGGTGAGAGAGCAATACACTCTGATCATCCACACCTTAAATTACCGTTTTACCAAGGAACCCCCCTTCTGGATTAAGTCACCAATTCACTTATTTATCTTATTTCTCAGAAACCTCAAAGCCAAAATAAACATTATCCCTTAGTATAAATTACAGAGTCAATGAACTTGAATTTATTGGTTTAGGCCACTCTGGAAGCTCAACTGAGTAAATCATAAACCTGAAACAGCTTGATTGATAATACTTTTAAAAGATTTTGGGCCGGGCGTGGTGGCTCACGCCTGTAATCCTAGTACTCTGCGAGGCCGAGGCGGGCAGATCCATTTGAGCTCAGGAGTTCTAGGCCAGCCTGAGCAAGACCATCTCTACAAAAAAAAAAAAAATAGAAAGAAATTAGCTGGACAGCTAAAAAAATATATATAAAAAATTAGCCGGGCATGGTGGCACATGCCTATAGTGCCAGCTACTCGGGAGGCTGAGGCAGGAGGATTGCTTGATCCCAGGAGTCTGAGGTTGCTGTGAGCGAGGCTGACGCCACGGCACTCTAGCCCAGGCAGCAGAGCGAGACTCTGTCTCAGAAAAAAAAAAAAAAAAAGATTTTGGTACCAACTTATTTTTTCCCCATTACTGCTCTCACATTCTCTTTGCTTTGGAAGAGTAGCTCCTTCAGTTGTATACTTTGCAGATACTCAGATATTCCATTTCTGAAGGAGGTAATGGAAAAGCATCACAGTTTTTCAAGGCACTGAATTGTCTTAGAAAATAAAAACGAAGGGAAATGTTTTATTTTAGGGAAGTAAATGTTCAAAGATATTTCAGTGGCCATTTGTTCATCCACATGCTTGCGGACATCCAGACAGGTCCGTCTGTATTTTTTATTATAATAACATTTGCATGCGACTGTCGACCTCTTTAGTGGATATGGGCCACAGTGCTTCTCGGGGTCACTGCCTTCTGGGGAACAAGACCAGAGACCAGGCTCACAACATGAGCAGGTTTTTCAACTCCCTTCGTTATGAGCAGCATCTTGCAGACCTAGTTAAAAGCTCCGAATCCCAGGACACACTGTGCCCACAGACTTTCTGGGCAGAAGCTAGGCATCGAGTTTTTGACAAGCACCCCATGCTGGTTCTTTGATCAGGCAAGTACGGGGACCACTGAGCAGAAGAGGTAGAGATAACGTAAGAGGCTGGTGCCAGGCAACTTTTCACAACTTATATTAATGCATAAGTGAAGGCCAGGCCTGGGCGGGCCTAAGGATTTGAGGAAGAGCTGAGATGAGAAGTAACGTCCCCTGCCTAGTCGAAGAATATGGAGAACAGTGGCTTCAGGAGATGCTCAAATTACCCACAACCACACCCTGAGGACCGGCTGTGGAGATACGGAATGGGCTGAGGAGCCCTGGTGTGACAAGCGGATGTGTCACCAGCTTTGGAATCAGCAGTGTGCCAGGGGGTTTCTGGAGTGTGTGTCCCTGTTCCCTGTTGCTGCTGGCGCCCTGCTCTGCTAGCAGACGCTTGAGAGCGACTCTCTCCTAAGCCTGAAGGGAAGTTCCTTCTCAGTGCTCTTCTCCGTGGGTGACCCCTTCTTGCCTCTTGTATTCATCAGCATCATCAAGGCCTAAGCTCGGGAGGCCGGCGTAGGAAAGAGGGAGCTGAGAGGGTCCTCGGACGTTTATTCTTTCTTTGTGAGCCCAGATGGTCCATCGGGGCTCCGCAGTGAGTAGAAGGAATGCTAGGGTTAGGACAACGTTGTCACCCTTGTAGCTTTTCTCAGTCCTGCAGTGGTGGTTGGCAAACAGTAGAATCCATAGAAGGTTCCTGCGTTGGGATCGGAGACAAAGTCTTTCCGTCCTGAAGATGTAAATGAGAGCAATCACAAGTGTCCTTCAAAAGACTAGAATGAAGGCCAAAATGTCTGGCCCAAAAAGCTAGCGCAGGAATTCTGAACATTTTGCAGCCATGGACACCAAGGATATGTGATGAAAATTGCAGATTTTTTTTTTCTGGAAAAAAATGCACAATTAGATGTGGACACAAAACTATAAATAGTATTTCGGAGTAACCTTGAATTCCCTGTATGACTACTCTAGGTGGCCAAGAAATAGCATTTAAAATTTCCTGATCTAATCGGCAGGAGAGGTGAGCCCTGAGGACGCCCAGGCAGTGCTGTGCACACGATGATCCCGTCACCCACAAGCAGCACAGGCTTTTGCACAGCCGAGGGGCCTCTGGTTCAGGGCCTGAGACAGCACTGCCTGGCTTTCCCCTCCAGCCTGCGGGAGGGCAGGTTTGAGGCATGGACACTCCAGTATTGGAATCAGAAGTATTAAAAAGACAGTGCACAAGCCGAAACTTTAATAGTTGCTTTTTTATCTAGTGTTAAAGGAGAAGAAAATTCAGAGCAAGGGAAAACCTCGGAGACAATATAATAGCAGAGAAATGGGAAAATAAGGAAAGAGAAGGCCAGGTGATTCAGGATATATTTTAAGTGGCATGTCAGAAACAGACACAAAATCCAGAAAAAGTCAAGCACAAATTGATTTCAAGTGACAAAATGAACAGAGCATTGATTTTTTTTAAATACACCTAAGATAATGATACAAAAATGAAAATGAGTTGATTTCTACAGTTACATGAATCAACCCAATAGGTTTTAACAATTGCATATTTTCCATCCCATATGCTCTGAAATTGTTCTGGTTACTCCACCCCCCTCCCCTGAGCCTCCTTTATTTTCCCCTGGAGATTGGCATTCGAGGCCCACCGCTCTGAATCAGAAGTTGCTTTAATTAGGGTGTCTCCATGGCGACGAGGACAAGTTCTAATATTAATCCCTCCTGCTTCCCTCTTCCTTTTTCTGACTCCTGCACCCAGGGCCCCCATGCCACCCGATGTACATGTGCACACGTGCACACATGCACAAACACACACACAAATGCTCACACACGGCACACACCAGACACACATGCACACGTATGGCACACATCAGACACACATGCGAACACATGTGCATATGACACACATCAGACGTGTGCACATGCACACACGTGAACACGTGCACACATGCTCACATGACTCATCAGACATGTGCACACACATGTACACAGATGCAAACACATGTACATACACATGCACACATATGTGCACACATGCACGAGCACACACACTCTTAGGAAGTCCGCAGGTGATGGCACCAGTGCAGAGCTGCCCTGCCCCTCCCAGGGCCCCGTGTAAACACCGCAAAGGCTCTTGCCCCTCTGAGGTTAAGGACTCCGTACTGTAAACCTCACAGAGTACATTTATTGACATGTGGGCACCACGGCTCGGTGTCTAATGATAGACGTCTGCAATGCCACGTTAATCTTTAAAAGGCTGAGACACTGGACTGTGCTGGGCTGCCTTGTGTCCCCTCCCCAGATTCTCATGTTCAAGTCCTAACCCCCAATGTGGGTGTATTTAGAGATGGAGTCTCTAAACACGTGGTTAAGGTCCAGTGAGGTCCTGAGGGAGGGTCCGCATCCAATGGGAAAGGAAGAGACCCCGGGCCAGTGTGCAGAGGACAACCGGTGAAGTTCAGGGCGGAGCTGGCCGCCCGCCGGCCGCGGAGAGGGGCCTGGGGAGAACCCAGCCCCACCGCGCCGCGCGTGGGAACGAGTCTGGCGGCCGGGCTGACACACACAGATCCAGAGCCACCAGGGCAGTGGCAGCCCTGTGTGAACTGTCTAAACTTGTCTTCTGCCCTCGTTTTTCCTGCCTTATCTCTCAGGCAGCTTCCTTCTCCTTCATTTCTGCGTCATTTCTGAAGTCAGAGAAAGCACGCGGGCAAGAGGGCACAGTTTAGGCTTTCCTAAGTAACTCATGTGCCAAATACGTTCCAAACACTGTAAGTGGTGAAGGATTTAGACAGTTTTACAGCACAGAACCTGTTCTGAAAGAACGTATGACTGACAGGTGATAGCAGTTTTGGTCTTCCTAGCTGTTCACCATGCAGTTGTTACAGCCTAAACGTAAACGTACAGCAGCCTGTCCACGGCCCAACACGTCTGATCGCCCTCACGTGCACGTGGTTGCGAGAAGCCCCCAGGGAACCGTCAAAACGCTGGAGCTGTTACATACGCACGCGAGCTCTCCAGGGTCCCCAGCCCGGTCACGGGCTGGTCACGCTCACGTTCGCAGAGCATTTTCTCCTGGGCCGCCCACGCTCGGCTCTCACAACTCTTCTTTGGGGCGAGCGGGGCTGGCACGGTCCGTTCTATCTCTCAGGTGTGGAAACCGAGGGCCCCAAAGAGGGCAAGTCCAAGGAGGCGACTCCCAAGCCCAGAGGGGAGAGTCCGGGACCACACCTGCTCCAGGCAGCCTGGTGGAAGGTGCAGTGCAAGCCCAGGATGCACGGGGACCTTGCATGGGCCTCCCCCACGTCCCAGTGCAGGGACTGTCCCCAGCTTCCTCGCCAGAGAGACACGGCTTTGGGGGAGGGGCTGCAGCAGTGACTTTAAATTTCCCCAACTCCTTGGATACTTTAAAGAAAATAAAGAAAAGTAATTTTTTTTCATTCGAGTATATGAACTTGTAAAATGAATTGAATCTGTGTGGTAAGCAGTCACCTCCTTCCTGGTCACTGTTTCCTCACGCTGCGCCCTGTACCTGAGTCACTTTTGCACAATCCCCAGCTCCAGGACATGTTTAGAAAGCGTTTCCCAGCCACACGGGTGTGTCCTCTGCTCTTTCTCTGTGGGTTCTGCTGTCACTCTGTGGAATCCTGGTATTACTCTCTGGAATCCTCCTGTTACTTTGTGGAATCCTGCTGTTACTCTGTGCGTTCAGCTGTTACTCTGTGGAATCCTCCTGTTACTTTGTGGAATCCTGCTGTTACTCTGTGCGTTCAGCTGTTACTCTGTGGACTCCTGGTGTCACTCTGTGGGTTCTGCTGTTATTCTCTGGGTTCTTCTGTTACACTGGGGATTTCTGCCATTACTCTGTGGATTCTGCTGTTACTCTGTGAAACCCTGGTGTTATTCTGTAAGTTCTACAGTTACTCTGTGGAGTCCTGGTGTCACTCTGTGGGTTCTGCTGTTACTCTGAGATTCAGCTGTCATTCTGTGGGTTCTGCTGTTACTCTGTGAAACCCTGGTGTTACTCTGTAGGTTCTACAGTTACTCTGTGGAGTCCTGGTGTCACTCTGTGGGTTCTGCTGTTACTCTGGGATTCAGCTGTCATTCTGTGGGTTCTCCTGTTACTCTGTGAAACCCTGGTGTTACTCTGTAGGTTCTACAGTTACTCTGTGGAGTCCTGGTGTCACTCTGTGGGTTCTGCTGTTACTCTGGGATTCAGCTGTCATTCTGTGGGTTCTGCTGTTACTCTGTGAAACCCTGGTGTTACTCTGTAGGTTCTACAGTTACTCTGTGGAGTCCTGGTGTCACTCTGTGGGTTCTGCTGTTACTCTGGGATTCAGCTGTCATTCTGTGGGTTCTGCTGTTACTCTGTGAAACCCTGGTGTTACTCTGTAGGTTCTACAGTTACTCTGTGGAGTCCTGGTGTCACTCTGTGGGTTCTGCTGTTACTCTGTGGAGTCCTGGTGTTACTCTCTGGATTCCTGCAGTTATTCTACCTGCTCACTGTTCAGCCAGTGGCTCCTCCACAGGAATGGCGTGGATGCTAGCACATTAGGCCAACTTTAATGTTCTTATGGCCCCTATCGTGGTGGTGGGGTCTTGGCCTCTCCTTAGCTACCAAAACTCCATAGGCACTGAACCTTGACCCAATAGTCCCAATCATCGCAATTTACTTGCAAATGCCCCTCCACAAGCTAAAACAAATGTTCACACAGGCTCTGGGCACTACTGATAACAGCAAATTACTGAAACAACAGTTCCCGTCCATGAGAACTGTCTGACTAGATTATGATACATCACACAATGGAATAATTTGCAAGCGTGGAAGGAGCAGGGAGAGGAAGGCCGGCAGGGAATGAGGGAGAGAGGCAGGGAGAGGAGTGAAGGGCGCAGGTGTCCAAGCTGGGACCAGCGAGCAACGCCGCCTATTTCAGTCCATAATCACTAACATTACTTTAAAAGCAAGTAGTCAGGAAACACTGTCATCACAAGCACATGAGAAATAATTACAAAAACATTTTTCCAAACCACCAAAGCCCCTTATTCTCACTGGCCCAGGTCTTCTCTCTCACGTGGGACACCCACGGCGTTGAAGCCGCATCTCCAGGATGTGTCCAGCCTCTGGAAAGGTCTGAACGCTCCCCTATACTGTTCGGAGCGCTGGAGCCCCACGGCCACGCGCGGTAACCAGGGGCGCGTCCCAGGAAGCGTCTCCAGCCCCGCTACGGCCCGAGAGCCCGTCCCCGGCGAGACCCCGCAGGCCTGCTCGCCTCCCGGGCCGCGCCACGCCCCTCCTCCGCGCCCCGCCCCATGCCCCGCCCCACTTCTCCACGCCCCGCCCCTCCCACGCCCCGCCCTGCTCCATTCGCTGCGCCCCGCCCCTTCTCTGCGCCCCACTCCGCCCCACGCCCAACCCTTCCTGCTTCCCCGCGCCGCGTCCCACGCCCCGCCCCCTTCTCTGCGCCCCGCCCTGCTCCGTTCTCTGCGCCCCGCCCCTTCGCGCCCCGCCCCATTTCTCCACGCCCCCCCTTGTCCCACGCCACACTGCTCCGCGCCCCGCCCCACTTCTCCACGCCCCGCCCTGCTCCGTTCTCTGCGCCCCGCCCCTTAGCGCCTCACCCCATACCCCGCCCCACTTCTCCACGCCCCGCCTTGTCCCACGCCCCGCCCTGCTCCGTTCTCAGCGCCCTGCCCCTTCGCGCCCCGCCCTGCTCCGTTCTCTGCGCCCCGCCCCATACCCCGCCCCACTTCTCCACGCCCCGCCTTGTCTCACACCCCTCCCTGCTCCGTTCTCAGCGGCCCGCCCCACTGCTCCGCGTCCCGCCCCACTGCTCCGCGCCCCGCCCTGCTCCGTTCTCTGCGCCCCGCCCCTTAGCGCCCCGCCCCATTTCTCCACGCCCCGCCTTGTCCCACACCCCTCCCTGCTCCGTTCTCAGCGCCCCGCCCCACTTCTCCACGCCCCGCCTTGTCCCACGCCCCGCCCTGCTCCGTTCTCTGCGCCCCGCCCTGCTCCGTTCTCTGCGCCCCGCCCCATACCCCGCCCCACTTCTCCACGCCCCGCCTTGTCCCACACCCCTCCCTGCTCCGTTCTCAGCGCCCCGCCCCACTGCTCCGCGCCCCGCCCGCTTCTCCGCGCCCCGCCCCACCCCTCCCAGTTCTCCGTGTCCCGCCTCTTTCCCGCGCCCCGCCCCACGCCCCGCCGCACGCCCCGCCTCTTCCACGCGCCACGCCTCTTTCCACGTCCCGCCCGCTTCTCAGCGCCCCGCTCCACACCCCGCCCCGCGCGACCCGCCCGGCTCTTCCACGACACGCCCCGCCATGACCCGCCCTCCAGTGCCGTGCCCGCCCGGCTCCTCTACCTCCCACCCCCAGCACGCGCTGCAGGGTCGAGCCCACTGCGCACGCGCGCCCCGCGCCGCCCCCGTCTCCCCCCGGACCGGGTAGCAACACCGCCACGTGAAGCCGCACCAGCCAATCAGCGCGGCTGAGGGCGGGGCTTCCCCGCGGCGCGCCTTGAGGCGGCAGGCGACTTCCGGCAATAATCCCGGACGCTTAGCGGTCAGGTGCGGACTCTGGTTGTGGGCGCGCCGGGCGGGGACCAGGGGCTGTGCTGGCGGTCGCGGGCGCGCCAGGTGGTGCTGAAGGCCCTGGGCGCCGGGCGGGCACCGGGGGCGGTGCTGGGGGTCGCGGGCGCGCCAGGTGGTGCTGAAGGCCGCGGGCGCCGGGCGGGCACGGGGTCCTCTGCGGTGCACGCTGGGTCTCAGTGGACTCCACCCCCCGCCCCACCGCCCACCTTCCCGGCTGTCCTCGCTGCAGCCCCTGGGCCCTCCCGCCGACCCCCGCTTCGGTGGGGCCCGCAGTGCTCCTCGGCGTGTCCGCCTCCGTCTCGACGGCGCTCGGGCCTCCTCCCGCGGGCGTCCGCCCCCCGGGCCGTGGTTTCCTCCGCGTCCTCAACCCGTTCCTGCGCCGCTTCCCTTGCAAACGCTGCCTGGGCGCGCCCGGCTCTCCTCTCGGCCACCCTGTGCCTCGTCTGCTGCTCCTCCTTCCTGGGTGCTCCGTGTCTGTGGCTCGGGCGCAGTCCCATCTCTCCGGTCGCCTGCCTGGCGTTTCTGGTAAGTGGCACTTGAGAATTTTGCATCCTTTCCCTGCAGTGAGCTCCGTTGACCTTCCTCGCGGTTAGAGTCCGTCTCTATCCTTGGGGCTAGTCAGGCTCATTTGAAAACCGTAATGGAAGGAACGGTTTGTTTTCTTGTAGAGCTCTCTTTTTCCTCCTCCACATCCTTAGCAGCCGGGCCTCCTCAGGAAAAATCCTTTCCCTTCCATGCTCCCCTCTCCTTCGAGTGTTTTCCTTTTCCGTGAAGCATCTATGATTCCCTCTCAGGCTTTCTTAGAGTAAATCCCATTTCTGACTCTCAGCTTTTAGTTTGCCATTTTTTGATGTCTTATTTGGATCCAGGCTTAAAAGCCATGTTCACGTTTGACCATACAGTGTTTGACCGTAAGTGAGTTTGAAACACTGTAGGGAAAAGAGAGTAATAAAGAAAAATTTAAATGCTTTGCACATTGAAGATAACCATTCTTTCTTGTCCCAGAACGTTGGAAACTATTTTCTCAAAATTTATGATGAAAAATAAGAAATGAGGTGGAAAATAAAGTATTTTGCCAACTTTTTTCTCTGCATATGAAACTGCCTTGCTCTTATTTTCATTTTAACTTGTTTTTGTTTATGTATAGCTCTTGCTTTACACTTAAAACTTTTATTGTTTTTGAAGATAATAACTGGTGTAATTACTGGTTATTCATTTCCTATTCATCTAACTTAAAAACAAATAGCAAAATACATGTCTTTTAAAATGAATTAGAGTTCTGTTTCCTTGTTTTCCTTAGTGCTTTTATATTTAGCTCCATCATTACTTTAGATCCTATTGATATATGTAATATAAGAATGTGAAAGTAAAGACCTTGTAATTAAGTGGCAGTTGTCGTAATAGGGTATTCAGGAACTGCTGTTACAAACATAAGGTGGTTAAGAGCATGGAAATAAAGAATAAAACCATTATTTTGAATCCCAGCTCCACCAGACTCCTGCCTCAGTGCCCCCATCCGTGAAATAGAGCATTAGACTTGTAAAATGAGGATAATGTTTCCTACCTTGGAAGCTAGTATGAAAACTAAATGAGATAATACATTTAGATTGTTTGGAGTAATACCTAACTTATACTAAATTCTGATGTTTGCCATTATTATATCATTAGTTCAGGAAAAAAAATATGCTTGTTGAAGGGAACACGTTTTTTGGTTAGCTCTGATTGTCTCATGCCAGGAATTTTTACCGGCAGGTGAACTTCATGAAGTCTTGTTCTACTGAAGTACCCCATTCCCAAGTCCTGCCACATAAAATAGAGATTAAGGGAAGATTTAAAACAGTTCTGCCTCATTAGCTGTCTGAAATAAGTTGGTATAAGATGTGCTTAAAAATTGCAAATTATACAAGCTATGTAATAGCCAAGACGCTCTGAGTACTTGCTGTTATACATTTAATAATTTTCAGCGGTAGTTTCTAGTTTTTATCTTTGTATTTGCAAATTCTCAAAGGTAATTTCAATTAAAAGAAATTTATAAAGCCCGAGCCATTCATGTTTTTTTAATCGAACAGATAAATTCCCATGAAAAGTGCTGGGCCATCCTTGTTCTAAAAGTTTAGTATCACTGTTTCTGATTTACAAAATCAGAAGCCTCAGATTGGAGCTATTTTTGAAAACTCGAGATCCAGGCAACTTTTAAATGGCAGCTTTTTTTTTATTTTTGTTTGTTTGTTTTTTCTGTTTGCTGTTTTCTAATGGCTGGTTTTTAATCTACTTCCAGAGTCTGTGCTTTAGTTTGTGAACTGTATAGATTATACTTTAAAATTAAACTTTATTGTGATCCAGGGGGCATACCATGCTAGATCTATGAAATACACACATCTACAGAGAATCAAATCTTTTGCTCTGTGTTGAAAATAAAAACCTGGGCATGGGCTGTTTTTTATTTCCATTGTCTTCACTCCTTTCTTAAAAAATTAAATTTAGCAGCTGAAATATTCAGACCAAACTACTGGGTCATTAAATATGAAATGTCCGATTTTGAATCAAAATTTATTATATCTCAAATAAGAAGCAGTACAATTAAAGTGTGCACCTAAACTGTCAACACGGTTTTGCCATCTTAATGGTAGTTTGCTTATGCCAGCAGTGAAGAAGCCTGGAGAGCGAGTGGCAATGAAATTGCAAAAGGCATTTTCCACAGCTTGTTGAGAAATGAATATTTTTCCTTGCAAAAAATGGTCCAAAGCCTGGAAGAAGTGGTAGTCAGTTGGTGCAAGGTCTGGTGAACACAGTGGATGACAGAGAGTTTCCAAGTCCAGCTTCTGTAGTTTGAGCAGCATTGTTTTCTGTGATGTGGTCTTGCAAGAGGATTGGCCTGTCTCTGTTGACCAATCTTGGCTGCTTAATTGCAAGCATCCTCGTTATTTCGTACAATTGGTTGCAGCAGACATCAGCTGTAATTCATTGACCAGGTTTCATGAAGCCACAGTGGATAATACCAGCGCTGGACCACCAAACAGAAACCATTAGCTTTTTGTGATGAGTATTCGGTTTTGGACTGTGTTTTGGCACTTCATCTTTATCCAACCATTGTGTTGAATACTTGAGATTGTCAAAAAGAATCCATTTTTCATCACAGGTAACAATATGGTGTAGAAATGGTTTGCCTTTATGTCGTGACAGCAAAGAATGTCAAGCTTCGAGATGATTTCCCTTCTGATGCTCATTTAATTCAAGTGGTACCCATCTATCCAGCTTTTTTTTATCTTGCTGATTTGTTTCAAATGGTCCAATATTGGTGGAATAGTAACGTCAAACCTTGCTGCTAATTCACGCATAGGTTGAGACGGATTCGCTTCCACTACAGCTTTCAGCTCATCATTATCCACCGTGGTCTCTGGTCACCCACATGGCTCATTTTCAAGATTAAAATCACCAGAGTGGGACTTCTCAAACTGTCCACGTGCTGTGTGTTCATTAGCCACATCGTTCCCAAACACTTCATTGCTATTTCGAGCTGTCTGTGCTGCATTAGTTAGAACTCATATTCAGAAATAACATGAATTTTTGACTTATCCATAGTTTTACAAAAATTGCTCTAAAAAAAAAATGTGAAGATAATCACCAGCCAAACCATGCATTTTAAAAAAGGAGGATGTACCTTCACAATAAAAAATAAAACAAAAAGTGTCAAAGTGAAACATCGGAGATATCAATTGTCAAATTTAGTACTTAAGGAAATCGGACATTCCATACTTAGTAACTTAATATATTCATTTCTCAACAAGTTGTTAAAATGAACTTTCTGCAGAGTTTTGGTAATTGTAAAAGAGTTGGTTATATTACTGGAAACACCAAGCTGGCTCTTTACTTTATGTAAATAGGTTGTTTGAGAAACCAGAAGATAAGTGCATTAACTGATGAGTGGGCATAGTGTCTAAATAGGTAAGTATAATGTTTGTCTGTCATCGGGTTTGAAATACATTGTGAGCTGAGGATGCAGGGATGTGCATGGAACAGTCATCTAGATATGGGTCTGTTGGCAAGATGTTTCTGGTGCTTGATTGTTTTTGGCTGTCTCCATTGTCCCATTTAATCTATCCTACAGGCCCTAGAACATTATTATTCTCAAAACAACACTGCTCATGTTGATACGTTGCTTAAAAACTTGTAATTTCTTAGAAAATCCGGTTCAGACACCTTTGATATTCAAAGTCTGCAACGATCAGGCTTCTGGTCACCTTTCCAGCTTACCTACCAGTTCTCCCGTGAAATTTCTCCCTGTTAACCAACCTGTTCTACTCATCTTTCTCAAATGTGTCTTAAGCATTTCTGCCGTTACACTTATCCACCGACCATGCCGGTGATGGGTGTGTTTTTCCTTGACTCCACTTGCTTAAGGTCTAACCGTGCCTGAAGGCCAAGCTCATGTCCTGCTTTCTCCTCAGAGCTTTCCTAGCTGATTTGCTTTTTTTCTTTTAGTTATTCTTTTATAATTTCTTTTAGTTATTCTCTCTTTACCACTCTTGCAGTACTCACGTTAGAACATTGTGTGTGTGTGTATGTATATTTGCACACACATTATCTACACATAAACACAAACTTCATATCACATGTAATGGAATTTTTTGTGTGTTTTCATTTGTTTTACTGCCTTTTTTTTTTTTTTTTTAGTTAGCCAGATGGTACACCCTTGAGGTCAGGGACATCTAGCATAATAACATTTAGTCAAATGTTTGTCATTGAAGTAATCCTGTGTTTGGTCTATTAGCAATATTTTTCAGGGTTACCATTTGATTTTTTTTTTATATGCAGATTTTTGAATCCACAGTTTCAACATGATATTGAGAGGTACTTTGGCAATTATCAGAGATAGTCGGAACAACTGTTTTTCTCTCGGATGTTTTTTGTGAGACTGAAGTTGCCATTGAGAGTAGCCATCTGCTACGTCACGGTCCTTGCCACCTTTGGTGGGAATGTTCTTGAAATCAGAAAATCAGACATGTGCTAATGGAGACAGTCTTAGATGGCCCTGGACTGACACTTTCTGAGTGCTTGGCAGTGGCTTTTGCATTTTAGGATGTTCAGTAGTTGCGAAGCAGGTCTGTGAGACAAGGCTTATCAAAATAGTGCTGAGATTTAAGGAATATTTTTAAAGTATGTTATAAAGCAAGAATTTTAATTAACATGTGACTGAGAAAAATGTGTTCAAATGGGGAAGATTTTGAGATCCTCTTGGCGTAAAGAAAAACGACTTCATCATACATTTCATACACATCAGGAATGAAGCATTTGTAGTTGAACCAGGAATAGAAATGTTGTTGAAGGCCAAGTCATTTCCTTGTTTTTTTTTTTTTTTTTTGTCTCTTGTAAGGTAGTGTAAATGCCCATTTGACAGCCTGCTTTTTGTTGTGCTAAATATAGTTGGGAGCCGTCGTTGGACACTTTCGTGTGCTCTGTGAGATGTAAATGTTCTGGGTTCCAAGTCTACTTGGATTGACACAGACGCGTTACTAAAACTGTTTGCTCCAGGCTTCGGCTACCTTCCTGTAGCTAAATTCGGTGTCTGCTTTTCAGTTCTCACCAACTGCGCTTGGCTTCTTTACAACATTTTCCTTGCATTCATTTCTTTGTTAAAATACATTTTTGCCTTGACTTCTACTTTCCCCTCTACCTTTGGCTCTGCTTTTTCAGTTTTGTTCCTGGGTGCATCTTCATCCCCTGGCCCCGTAAATTTCGGTGTTTCCTAGGGTTTGCTCCTTGGCTGTCTTGATTTGTCAGTCTGCACACGCTGGGATACTGTTTCTGTGGCTTTCATTACTATCTATGGTAAATGCTGATGATTTCCCTGTATTTCTCTCCAGCCTCTCTTGTGAGCCATGGCTCTATCAATTGCTTGGTTCGTTAAATACGTAAATATTTATTGAGCTGCTGTCGTGTGCCTGCCATTGTTCAAGGTAATTGGGATAGAGAGCTGAGTAAGAGTCACATTGTCTTAGGGAAAACAGATAGCAAACCCATCAGACATTTCGGACAGCCCTTACTACTCTGGGGGCAGTAGGTGCCGCAGAGAGATTTGCGGGGGGTGCAGAGGCCGCCAAAGGGAGCTGTTTGAACAGGCACCGGGGAGGCCTTTCTGGGCAGGTACATTTGAATGAGCAACGTGCAGATCTAAGGCTGTTCTACCCTTCCTGTGGGTGAGAGTCACCTGTGGACCTTTAAAAAATGCTTAAACTTGGCCCTCATTCCTAATATTCATATTTACTTGGTCTGAGATGGGGCTAAGAACTTGTACCTTTTAAAAGCTGCCCAGACTGTGACGTTAGTGTGCAGTGATACTGAAACCACTGACCAAGAGGAAGGGAGTGCCAGTCAGTGGGGAGAACTCAAGTTCAAGGTCTCGCTCTCGAGTTGCAAACCTCACGGAGGTAATGATGTCTGTTGCATCATTTTTTAAGTTAAAATCTTTATTCCCAGAGTCTGATATGTCAAACATAACAGGCATGTCCAAAGCTGAAATCAACGTCTCTTAACCTCTTCCCCGCAGCAAAACCCTGCTGTTCATACGCCTTGTCTCAGAACCAGGTGCCACAGCCCAAAATCTGGATGGCTGTGTGACATCTCACACATCCAGCCAGTCTTCCGTGCTGTCCGAAGCTCCCTCCTACGGATTCCTACCACCTCTGTTTGTGTCCGCAGTAGCCGCCAGGCCCAGCTCTTTCCTCCTGCAGCCACAGCCCATTTTTACCCTGGGCGTGACCCTGAGTTCTTTGTCACTTCCCTGCAGCAGGCCTCTTCTTGGCCCCTGTTGTCCTCAGAGCGAAGTCCAGCTCCTTGGGCTTGATTGGCCTCAAGGACGTCTCCATTCCTGATGTAGCCACTCCCCACTGCCTCTCTTCTGTTCTAAGTTCAACCAGGAAGTACCGAGAGGTGCGGAGCGTGAACACCTGCCACGTTAGGGCACTTCTACTTCTGGCAGCGACAGTGCTCTCTGTGTGGAATACTGTCCCTGTCCCGGCCCGCTCCCTGCCTGCTGCCTGGTCTTCAGGTCTGAGCTTGGTGTCGCCCTGGTAAACCTTTCGTGACATGTGCAGTGCTGGGCCAGTAGCGCACCTGTGCTCACCCCCTCTGGCCACTTTGGCACCACCCAAGTACTGTGTTACCTTTTCTGTCACTAATGTCTGGCCAGCATCAGGTGATAAGCAGACTTAAATGTTAAATAAGAACTTCAGTCTTTAAAATCAGTGAATAAATGTTCTAAATGAAAAGAAACTTCTGTTAATTATATGTACTTTTTAACATGACTTTTTTTTTTTTTTTAGGAAAACTATGCCATTTTTGGGTCAGGACTGGAGATCTCCTGGATGGAGCTGGATTAAAACAGAAGACGGCTGGAAGAGATGTGATTCCTGCAGTCGGGAACTTGGAAGGGAGAGTGACCAGTGTAACATCAGTCACAACATGTGAGTCACAGCTAAGCAGAGCCCTGTCATTTATGGCCTTGTCTATTTTTCAAGTCCTTGCAAAACTCCGTAAGTTGTAATTTGAGACTTGCCCACCTAGAAGGCCGGTGTGAAGAAACAAGTTATTTAGCTAAAGAATGAGGCTGGTGTGTTGCCTAATATCTACACGTAGATGCTCCTTTCTTTTTTTTATTTAAAACATTTAATCCTCACAATAATGAGATAGGTATCATTATAGCTGAGGAAATTAGAAGATACAGGTTTGTGGCTTGTGTCAGAGACGTCATAATGGTGGCTCATACAAGACAGAAATTTATTTTTCTCTCGTGAAAGCCTGAATGGCATAGTGAGTTTGCTGGTCATGTCTTGCTGCTGTGCCGTCATCTACACGGTCCAGGGGGTGTATCACCCACCACCCCTGCATCCCGCCGTGGGGTAGGTGAGACTTACCCTGGCACAGCCCAGCAATTGCGCATGATGTCGCCCGCACCACCTCGACTAGCGCGGTCACCATGTGGAGGCTGGGGTTGCAGTCTGTCTTCTGTGTGGCCACGTGTCCAGATAAGAAACCAGGGATTCATGAGCACGGGAGCAGAGTCGGTGGCTGTGGGGAGAAAACTGAAATCTCTGCTGGTGCCTGAGGATTTGGAAGATGAGGAAGGTCTCGAGCCCCTTCCCTCTGGAATATCCTGAGTCATTGATTTTATTGTATATTCTTATTTGACACTTGAATGATTATCAACTGTGTGTTTCACGGGCCACATGTTTTTCTGACAGAGGTTCAGTAGCTTCATACCAGAGACTGGTTTCAAAGTATTTGAAACAGATTAATTTTATGTTTTAGTTGTAGTGCAGATAACACGTATTTGTTAAACTTACATGGTGGCAGCTCTCTGCCATTCTGACATTTATTTAATATTGATCACTGTAAAATTTACCTAAGGTTTGTGATTACTTACTCTATTGCTACTAGACAATTAATGTGTTACACATTTATAAATTTTCTAGATATTTTTTATTGTCTTACAATTTTTATAGCAAACTATTTAAATTAAAGGTGGTTGAGTATATCTAGAAATGTTAGTCGTCTCGCATTTACACTTAATAGTGGCCACTATTAAATTTGGAGATTCTTAAAGTCACCGTTTTAGGATGGAGAAGTAGGTTACAAAGTGTCAGTTTACAAAAAACTATCGTGCTTGAAATACAATGTTACTATTACTTCTACATTAAGAAATCTGCATTTCTGTTTTTTTATGTATTCTTTTCCCACATTTTAAATGTCTGCGAATTGATTTTTCCACACGCACATAGAAAATCAACCCCCACGCCTCTGCCTCCCCCGCCCTTCCCTGCAGACCCGCCCCTGCGGCAGTCAGCCCTGCTGGCAGACGTGGCTCGCCCAGGGGCAAGGTCCAGGTGTCTTCCCTGAGACCAAAGGCGCTCGGTGGCGCCCACCGTGGGGTGAAGGGAGGGTCCAGGGACCCTCTCCTCGCCGGTCTGCCTTTTCTCCCTGTCTTCCTGCGACTTCTCTCTGCTCCTGCCACGATCACATCCAAACCTGTGGGAGAGGCTGTTGGTGACCCAGTACCGCAGTGACGTCTCACACGTCCCCCTCTCCCTGGAGGGAAAGCCGGTTAAGTTCAAACTGAAAATTGATAAAAAGGATAATGCTGTCTGTAACCACCATTTTAAATCACCGTTAAATGGTCTTATCTTCCTCCCTATTCTCTGACTTAAAGTGGGCTTTCTAAACGTAGAAAAAGTAGTACAGTAAAAGTACTCTAGGTAGCCAAGATTCTAACTGACTGTGTTAATACTCTTTTTTGCAAATGGGCATGAACATGGAGGGCGTTTAAATGTCCCTCTGTTTACCTCATTTCAGGATTGAAAGTTTACAGAAAGTAGGAGGAATTGTGCAGCTGCACACGGCTGATCGGGGGCAGCCGGCCAGTTTGGAGGCTGAGTCTTGATTCAGCTGCTCTTTGAAGCAACATTCATGATGTTATTGAGGTTTATGGTGATGGAGCAGATGTTAAATCCTGTTCTAAATGCTTAGGTCTTCATTTGAAAGACGTCATGTGTTAGGACTCACACAGCGTCCTACCACGGAGCACGGTCTGACACGCAGAGGCTGCGTCGTGCCCCCCGTCTGAGGACGTGTGTTTCACGGGAGCGGGTGGGCCGGGGAGAGGCGAGGCCCGCCTGCCGCACGCTCTGCAGCCGGGCAGAGGGCCGGGAGCAGGCGCACAGTGGGTTACAGGCCGGCCGGACACGCCGAGGTTTGTGCTAAGAGATGGTGTTCAGTAAATAATGGGGCTTGATGTTCTGTCCATGGGAGCGTTGCTGCCGTGCAGGTTTATGTCAGATGACAGAAGTCGTGTGGTTTGTATGAAGGAAAGGTATCGAAGGAGAGTGTCTAGATACTGTATGTGCCTGACGGTTTCTAAGGTTTCCCCTCAGATTTCAGTGTTGCTGGGAACCTGTTACTTGTTAGCACTGTTGAGACGCACGAGAAGTTACCCGCTGTCTTTTGTGAAGCTGACATTTGATAAGGGAGTGTGTAGTCACACACAGCGTGTTGAGCTCCACCCGGGAGTGGTGCTTCTTGGGGTATTTCCTTCGCATTTACTTTGTTAAGCCTTTTTGTTGCATTATTTTTATTTACACCTCATTGAACATTGTTTGCTGTCCAAATTGGAATGTTTCCAAGTTTGCCCTGCTGCGTCCTCTCCGGGCCATTTCCAACTCCTTTGCTCTGCCCTGACTCCTGGGTCCCTGCCACCTCCTTCCCTGCCTCTTCAAAACCGGTTTTGAGTAGAAGAGTGATTTCCTCAGGTTCCTGTGTTCACAGCATCATTCGGCTGTTGTGTTGGAAACAGACCGTCCGTGGAACTGCTCCTAAGAGACTCTTGACTAACCCCCGAGAGGCGCGGTGGCTTGGGGAGGACAGGTGGTGGGCAGACAAGGGTCTCAACCCTGTGTGTGTTTGGGGGTAGCGCGCACAGGTGGGCTGTGTGGGGTGCGGTGCAGGTGGAGGTGACAGCAGGGCTCTGGCCTGAGCAGCTGGAGGCTGGAGATCCGTCAGCTGCGGTGACACGTGAACTCGCATCTTCTTGCACGCGTGTGCACAGGGTCCTGGGTCTGTGCCCAGAGTGGGACCGCAGGGTCACAGGTCACGCACCTCTTCCCTTCCCAGCGAGCTCCTGGTGCCATTGTGTGTGCATCCTTTTTCCTGCTTTGTATTTCGTGGAAGTTCCTGTGCCAGTGTATGCTGGTTTACCTCGTTCTCACTAATGATCCATGGCCTATTTACCGAAGCTTCCGCTGATACCATTTTGGTTAGTTCCTGTTTTTTATTGTTTCCAACAGTGTAGCCCTGGTTATCTGTATCTCTTCGCATACTTGTGTGCGTATTTATGATGCCTAAGTTCCTAACAGAATTGCATGTTTAGAATTCTGGTGTTGCCAGATTATCCTCCAAAATTTTGCACCCGTTTATACTTTGAATAGCAGTGTACAGAAGTTCCCATCCGTCACACTTCGTCCCGGATGCTGAGTGTGCGAGCACAGGGCACACGCTGCCGAGGCAGGGTCCCGGGAGGGCGAGGCGGCCGTGTGGGCTGCGCCGGCATCGTCACCGTCACCGTCACCGTCACCGAGAGGTGCTGTTGGCTCCCGCGCCGGCAGCTCGTGGGGGGCAGGGTCTCTTTCTGACGTGCACGAGGTGTTTTGACAGCGTTGTCTCTGCCATTGCTTTAACTCTTTGATTTTTAACCTTTTGGTAGGGGAAAAATGATAAACTATTTCTTCATTTGTAAGAGTGAGTCTCGAAGGAATCTTTTTAAAGAAATTACATTTTTTCTGTTCACATGAACAAAAAGTCATTGAGATGATAAAAACAGTTCATTTACAACATGCTACAGTAGTCCCAGCTTGCATTGTGCATCCTGAAGGGGGCTCACATGCTCGTTACGTTTTCTAATTAGCTGTATTATCTATAATTTTAGTTATCTATATATATATTTGGACCTTAAGCATGTATTCACCTTGTTTTGTCCATTCCTTCCGTGTGCCCATTAATGGGTTTCCAGCGTATTTGAAACCGCTGGTCCCAGGATGGGCCGTGGCAGGCGTGGGGCAGGACTGCAGTTAGGGCTGCGCCTGCGCGTTGCAGACCTGCAGGATGGGCCAGGGCAGGCGTGGGGCAGGCGTGCAGTTAGGGCTGCGCCTGCGCCTGCGCCTGCGCGTTGCGGACTTGCAGGCTGGTCCCAGGATGGGCCGTGGCAGGCGTGGGGCAGGACTGCAGTTAGGGCGGCGCCTGCGCGTTGCGGACTTGCAGGATGGGTCAGGGCAGGCGTGGGGCAGGAGTGCAGTTAGGGCTGCGCCTGCGCGTTGGAGACCTGCAGGATGGGCCGTGGCAGGCGTGGGGCAGGAGCGCAGTTAGGGCTGCGCCTGCGCGTTGGAGACCTGCAGGATGGGCCGTGGCAGGCGTGGGGCAGGAGTGCAGTTAGGGCTGCGCCTGCGCGTTGCAGACCTGCAGGATGGGCCAGGGCAGGCGTGGGGCAGGCGTGCAGTTAGGGCTGCGCCTGCGCCTGCGCCTGCGCCTGCGCGTTGCGGACTTGCAGGCTGGTCCCAGGATGGGCCGTGGCAGGCGTGGGGCAGGCCTGCAGTTGGGGCCGGGGCTGCGCCTGCGCCTGCGCGTTGCGGACTTGCAGGCTGGTCCCAGGATGGGCCGTGGCAGACGTGGGGCAGGACTGCAGTTAGGGCGGCGCCTGCGCGTTGCGGACTTGCAGGATGGGTCAGGGCAGGCGTGGGGCAGGACTGCACCAGGAAGAACCCCAGTCGAGACCTCGTCCCCAGGTCCGCGGGAAAACATCAGTTTACGGTTTGGAGAAATTGGAGTTTAATTACGGGAGTCTTTTCTGTGCTGGCGCTCGTTGTTTCTCTTTGCAGCTGTTGTGTGCGTTCTTGTCTGCACTCTCCTCTTGGTGACTGGGGAGGAGCTGGGGCGCCCGCGTCTGCCGGGGGCTGGGGGCGGCCACGGTGTGGGGAGCTGGTTCCCGCGTGGGCCGCCTGTGGCTCCTGCAGTCCTGCCCTGGTGCGTGAGCGCTGCTATTTGTCCCCAGTCCTGCCCTGGTGCGTGAGCGCTGCTGTGTGTCCCCGGTCTTGCCCTGGTGCGTGAGCGCTGCTGTTTGTCCCCGGTCCTGCCCTGCCCTGTGAGCGCTGCTGTTTGTCCCCAGTCCTGCCCTGCCCTGTGAGCGCTGCTATTTGTCCCCAGTCCTGCCCTGTGAGCGCTGCTATTTGTCCCCAGTCCTGCCCTGGTGCGTGAGTGCTGCTATTTGTCCCCGGTCCTGCCCTGCCCTGTGAGCGCTGCTGTTTGTCCCCAGTCCTGCCCTGTGAGTGCTGCTGTTTGTCTGAACTTCTTCCTCCCCCTCTGTCTCAGCCCTGACAGGACAGGACCAGCCTGCTGCTCCCCGCCATTGTGGTAGAATACACATAACATAAAACGTACCATTGCAACCAGTTTTAAGGGTGCGGTTCCATGGCATGAGGTCCATGGGCACCACTGTGCAGCCGTCACCACCATGCGTCTCAGACTCTCTGTCTTCCCAGACTGCAACTGTCCCCGTGAAGTGACTCGCACGTCCCCTCCCAGCCCTGGTGCCCTCGCTCTGCTCCGTCTCTGCGTGTCCAAGTCCTCCGCCCTGCGAGAGGGTCCTCAGCGTGTGCCCTCGGGCGGCCCGTTTCCCTCAGCACCGTGTCCTCAAGGTCAGGCCTGCCGTAGCTGTGTCCGGGTTTCCTTCCTTTTCTCGACTGATGGTATTTCTTCGTCTGTGTCGGACTTGCTGCGTTTTGTTCGTCATCCGCTGGGCGCGCAGGTCGCTGCCGCGTTGCGCTGTTTGGATGGTGCTGCGAACCCGAGTGCACGGAAACCTCGGTCCTTGGCCCCACGTCTGCTGGGTCTGTGCCCAGAAGTGGAGTTGCCAGACCGTGGATCCTCAATTTAGTTTTTTTTTTTTTTTTTTTTTTTTGAGACAGAGTCTCACTCTGTTGCCCAGGCTACAGTGAGTGCCGTGGCGTCAGCCTAGCTCACAGCAACCTCAAACTCCTGAGCTCAAGGGATCCTCCTGCCTCAGCCTCCCGAGTAGCTGGGACTACAGGCATGCACCACCATGCCCGGCTAATTTTTTCTATATATATATATATATATATATATTTTTTTTTTCCTAGGTGTCCATATAATTTCTTTCTATTTTTAGTAGAGATGGGGTCTCGCTCTTGCTCAGGCTGGTCTCGAACTCCTGAGCTCAAACGATCCGCCCACCTCGGCCTCCCAGAGTGCTAGGATTACAGGTGTGAGCCACCGCGCCCGGCCCTCAATTTAGTTTTTGAGGAGCTGCCACGCTGTTTCCCACGGCGGCTGTGCCACCTTGCGCTCCCGCCAGCACTGCACAGGGCTCCGGTCTCTCCCATCCTTGACCACACGTGTGATGTTCTGTTTTCTTGATAGTAACCCTGGCAATGTTATGGACCAGAGCAAGAAAGTCAGCCACGAAAGACTGATTGAAATTTAGTGAGTCTGTGTTAGCTGGCCAGCGGCACGCTCTCGGGCAGGGAATTTTACTGAGTTTGGAGTGTGGCCCTGAGCACGGGTTTTGTGACAACTTGTATATCCTTTACCATTGTACCATATGGACCATTAAATGTATACACCTTGGGACATTTTAGGCAACAATTCTTTTTTTTTTTTTTTTTTTTTGTTGTTGTTGAGACAGAGTCTCACTTTGTTGCCCAGGCTAGAGTGAGTGCCGTGGCGTCAGCTTAGCTCACAGCAACCTCAAACTCCTGGGCTCAAGCGATCCTACTGCCTCAGCCTCCCGAGTAGCTGGGACTACAGGCATGCGCCACTATGCCCGGCTAATTTTTTCTGTATAGATTTTTAGGTGTCCATATAATGTCTTTCTATTTTTAGTAGAGACGGGGGTCTCGCTCTTGCTCAGGCTGGTCTCGAACTCCTGACCTCGAGCAATCCACCTGCCTCGGCCTCCCAGAGTGCTAGGATTACAGGCGTGAGCCACCGCGCCCGGCCAGGCAACAATTCTTAGTTTTAAGGTTATGAGATTATTTAAAGACCCTCCGGTTTTATTTGATTAATTATTTTAAATAATCGAGTAAAAAGTAAGTAGGTTTACAGAAGTAGATAGCATTAGTTAGAACAAAGTATAATTTTTTATGACTTAAGTATTGTAAAATTTATATAGCTGGGCAATATTTGTCAAATTGACTTCTCTTTTTCTTGGACCTAGGACCTGTCTTAGGTCACTCTGATTATTTACGCATTGTACTATGTTAGTAGATAATTATTAACACAGTCAATAATCATGAGACCTTTTTTTTTTTTTTGAACTCTGGCCTTTCGCCTAACTGGAGAGACCAGAATTTACGTCTGTTGATCACAGTAATGGGTATGGAGTGGTATCTTATTGTGGGTTTCGTTTAATTTGCATTTCCCTACCATTAGTGATGTTGAGCATCTTTAATGTGTTGGCCATTGTATTATCTTCTTTGGAGAAATGTCTATTGAAGTCCTTGGCCCTTTTTTTTTATTAGATTTTTATGCATATTCTGTTGTTGTTCAGTCAGAGTAGGTGATGTTCATCTTGCTCTTGAAACCAAAGTTGTTAAAGAGAGGAAGTGTTTGCCATGAAATATAGTTGGTAGTTTATATATGTGCAAAATGGAAAGATTTGTGCAACATTAATAACTATTTTATTAACATTTTTGTATGTTGAATTTTTCATTTTGGAAGCACTAGTTTCTCTTCGCTACTTTTACAGTTTTCTTTACCTGGCAGTGGAAAACCCACTACCAAAAAATATGGCTTTTTTCCCCTACCTAAAATACTTTGTAAAAATAGCAGCTAAGTTAACAGTTTCTCTGAAGTAGCCATTTTCCCTTGATTACTCTGGGCCTGGGACTCCGGGCCTAATTCTGAGCTTCTCTGCACCCTGTGTCTGCCCCCACGTCAGCCCCACCTGCCCCCCAGGTCGGCCCCACCTGCCCCCCAGGTCGGCCCCACCTGCGAAGTCCGCTGGGCTTCGGCCAACACAGTCTGGGCCCAGATCTGCAGCGCCGAGCCTGGGCCCAGCGCCTGTGGGCAGGGTCTGGGCCAGGTTCACCGTGTCCTCGGGCATCTCCCCTCAAGCACGCCGGCTGGGGTGCCAGTGATGCCGTCTCGCTGGACTGAGCTCAGCGGGCTGTCCTTGCTTCTCCTTCCACGTCCTGTTTTCATTTCTGTGACACTTCCTGCAGAGCCATGTATTTCTGCTTTTCCTTTGATATGTCTGTGATTTAGTTAGGAAAGCCTTTTGAGATTCGAAAGCTTCTACATTCAATATTTGAATCACAACAAACCGGTGTGGGATGAAATGTAAGATGCACGCTGTAAACACATTTGCACACGTTGGTGCATACTCAGTGCGAGCCACAGAACAGGAGTCTGTATTTTTTTCAAATGCACCTTTGCTTGTCTCCCTGGTTTACACCTCCTGCCAGTGCTGTTTAAGTCTGTTCTGACAGAAATGGTCACTTGGCAAACTCGGATGTTTTTATTAAAAGTAAATACTGGTGAGTGGAAAGGGGCTTGTATATAATTTTCTTGTCAAAGAACTGTTGCAGGGAGTTAGCTGTGCTCCCCGCAAAAGTTAGGGTCCACCGCGCCCGGCCCAGTTAACTCTTTAAAAATAAAGTTGAGTCTTTATTCAACACTGCATCAGGGACGCAGCAGGTCATTTGCACTGGGTGTCGTACTGCTGCTAACTGGTTCCCAGGGTTTTTGTAGTTTTCTGAAAATAATCTCTGTGTTTTAGTAAAGCATTTTGACACTACCTTGGTTGAGCATATCGAGATCCTTGGCAGAGTCTAAAACTTTGTGTTCGTCTCTTTCGGGTGTAACATTCTCAAAAGAACCCGAATACACATCAGATTTTTCAAAACAAAAAAATGCACCGGACATTACCTTTGTAATTTTGTGTCTGGGAAAATTAACTAGTACTTTACGAATTTAACATGATTTTTATTTTGTTTTCCTGAATTGCAAACCAAATATTTATTGCATTCTCTTACAAAAGAAAAGCCAAATGAAGATCTCCCTGAAAAAATATTTTAATAGGATATATTTTTATTTCAGTATCTTAAATAGTGAAGATGAAGAAATATTCAACGAGGAGGAGCAAGAATATGCATCCAAGAAAAGGAAAAAGGACCATTTTAGAAATGACACAAATGCTCAAAGTAAGATTATTTTCATTAATGATTTTGTGATATTTTGCTTGTTGAGTATGTTGAAGTACATTTGGCAGGGCTACTTTATGAAATAAAAGACGGCACAGAAGTGTAAACGTCAGCACAGTACCCAGGGCTGCCCACTGAGTCAGGGACGGTACTTTCTGCAGCTCAGCCGCTGTGGCTGGTGAGATGTGAGACGGCAGAGCCCACAGAACAGCCCAGCCTCCGATGACGGAATCACAGTCACGACTCGGTCCCCTCCTGAGCAGCGAGGCCACGCAGGGGCGTCCTCATGGGTGCAGGAGCAGGCACGGTGCGGGCCCTGGTGTGGGCCGCTGGGCGGGAGGTGGGAGGGCTGGAGGTGACACTGCGGGCACTGGCTCAGGCACACCCTCGATCTCCAAGACAAGCCCAAACGTAGAGTGGCCCCGCGCTGGAGGATGGACCCCAGGAGACGCCTGAAGCTACAGAGGGTGCCCAGCCCTCGCCTGCCGTTTTCCCTGCAGACCCACCTGTGGCAAAGTCCAGTCTGTCAGGCACAGGAAGAGAGTAGCAGCGCCTGACGATAGAAAGCACAGTTGCGGCAACATGCCCGCATCCCTGCTCTTGCGCTTTGGGGCCATCGTGAGGCCTGAACACAGCACTGCGACACCGCCACGGGCAGTCCCTGCCACAGCTCCGGTGGCTCCCGAGCGACCAGGGGGCCGGCAGCATCGACCGTGTGGTCCTCCATGCCACCGCGGGGCCGGGCAGAGCAGGATGGCAGGGAGATGTCGTCACGCTACTCAGAGCGGCACACGGTGTAAAACTTAGGAGTTCTTCTCTGGAATTTTCCATTTAATATTTTCCGACCATGGTTGATCCACGGGTAACTGAAACTGCAGAATGAAGGCCGTGGCTCGGGGGGACAACTGCAGGAAGAACGGGGGGTGACGTGGTGAAGGCAGCTCTCGTGACTCTTGAGCTCTGGGATTTGAGTTAGGCGAAAAATTTGTTTCTATGGAGTATCATGTAGAGCAGAGGACTAGAACTTTTTAGGGTACATAAGAATTTATTAATAACTTAATTGCATTTTTGTCATTTATGTTTCCCTATAACTCCAGTCATCAATAATACCAGTTTTCTTCCAAGTTACTGGGGCTTGGCACTGTCTTAAATCAGTTTTCATGCGAAGGTGCTTCCGCACCCCGTAGACTGATGCCAGGAAACAGGCTCTTCTGTTTCCGTTTACCAGTAGTAGCGTCTCTTGCACATAAGTCAGATAGTTTTGTTAACATGTCCAATTATTGAAATTCCTTTAAAATCTTCATTTTGAAATGATTTGCCACATTTTAAAAACAAAATTAATTTTTGTTCTAGGTTTTTATCGTGAAAAATGGATCTATGTCCATAAAGAAAGCACAAAAGAAGTAAGTATTCTATTGTAAATAAGAGTGTATCTTGGATCGTTTCTGTTGACTATGCAGTCACATTAACTAAACGTAAAGTGACAAAATAAATTATCTATTTTACAATATCAGATCTACGGTTCGGTTCACGTTCTAACGGATGAAAGCATAGGAGGAGCTTTGGAAGCAGCAGTTATCAGTCCCGTGTGGTTGTCTGTGTGCAGCGTGGTGTGCATGTCACTGTGTGTCTGTGGTGTGTCTGTGGTATGTGTGTGTGCCCGTGCAGTGTGTGGTGCGTGTGGCTCCTGTCCCCTGGTGCGTCCCCACATCAGCCGGTGGCCGGGGGCGGCTACTGCAAACTGCGCATGGAACCTGCCACGCTGCACTGTGTTCTCTGGGCGCTGCTGGGACGTCCCCCGCCAGCCTGCTGGGGTTAGGGCGTCCCGAGCCCTCGCTCGTGCGGAGGGTGGCTGGTCTGAGCTCAGGGACCGCGGTGCGTCTGTGCGGAGCGGCCTGGCCTCTCCCTGCCGCTCGTTGGCCAGGTTGGCTGAAGCTCTTTTATGAGCCGTGAAGCAAGCCAGTTCCCTGGAAGAGCTTCCCTGTCTCTCTGCTTGGCCCCAGGCGGGCTGGGCTCCCGCTGCAGTCCCGGAACTCTGCGTTTGCGTACGTGCGGCAGTTGGGGGGTGTGATTCCGGGAGCGATGGTGTATCGTATGCTGTGTTAGGGTGACTTAAATATTCCAGAAATGTGAATGGTGGATGTTCTGAAACTGGCCCAGCTCCTAGACGTTTAAGGATTGGGTTCTGAGGAAGAAACTGACTCGACCTATGTGGTGATGGTTAATGGGTGTAGAGCTGTGCTGATCCCGGGCATGCACTGTGCCGTGCCCTTAGAATGTCGTCTGACAGAACGTAACCTAGACCGTGAAAGACGAAGCCGAGAGCTTGTGAAACGCCATCCAGCGTGTCATCTGCTGCGTGTTACACGCTCGGCACAGAGCAGAGACACCGTTTGAGCTGGCACACGCACCAGGGGAGTTCATCGTGAGGCCGAGGGCGTCCCTGGGTCCTGGAAAGGCTGGGACGGGACGGCGCTAGGGCCTGGGGTGTGTTGCTGCGTCTCGTCCTGCGGCTCCACCAGGTTCTGCCGCGGCCCCGTGGCTTCCCAGGTTGCGTGTTGGGGTTCAGACGTGCTCTTTGTGGTCCTCTGTCTGAATCAGATTTAATTTCCTGTTGTGAGTGGGTGCCTACCTCGCGAAGGTGTCTGCACCATCGTTAAGAATTGCTTGAGGTCGGGCGCGGTGGCTCACGCCTGTCATCCCAGCACTCTGGGAGGCCGAGGCGGGAGGATCGCTCGAGGTCAGGAGTTCAAGACCAGCCTGAGCAAGAGCGAGACCTCGTCTCTACTAAAAATAGAAAGAAATTATCTGGCCAACTAAAATATATAGAAAAAAATTAGCCAGCCATGGTGGCGCATGCCTGCAGTCCCAGCTACTCTGGAGGCTGAGGCAGGAGGATCGCTTGAGCCCAGGAGTTTGAGGTTGCCGTGAGCGAGGCTGACACCACAGCACTCTAGCCCGGGTGACAGAGCGAGACTCTGTCTCAAAAAAAAAAAAAAAAAAAAAAAGTTGCTTGAGAAGAGAAAGCAAGCGGGGACGGCAGCTGTGCAGGTTCCCGGTTCTAACCTCTCTCGCGGACCTTCCCCCCAGCTCCTGGGAGAGCGTCCTGCGTGTGGGGACGCTCAGCAAACGTGTTTGAACGTGGGTTTGTGCACACCTGAGGACGGCGCTTGGCATGGGGCGCGAAGCCACTGAGCCTGTGCAGCGTGTCTGCGCTTGAGGCTGGGCTGCTGCTGCTCTCGCCCCTTCCTCTGAGCACGCCAGGCCGCCTGCCGGCGACGGGGGGAGTCCCCTCGAGCTTCCTTTATTGTTCTCCAGTGTATCTGGCCCCACAACTTTGGACTGAAAATATATATTTTAAGTATTTCAAATACAGAGGGTGGAAATGGAGTTTAAAATGACTCCTGAAACCTAATGTGTAAATCTGTACAAACCAGTGTAGAATTTAGGGTATGTCGTTGAAGCAAACATCTAAAACAGAATAGCAGTGTTGGCAGTCCTGAAAATGAATTGTTTCATTTTATTCTTTTGACTCTGGGACTTGTGGGTCTAATGACCAGCTTCCCGGGTGTGCTGGGGGCCGCCTCCCTGCCCCCAGCCCCGCGGCTGCCCGTGGCCTCCCCCCCGCTTGCCTGCAGCATCCACTGCCTTGAGCCTTGGTGGGCGAGCAGACCCCCAGCCCGCAGCTCCTGCCTCCCCACGTGGGAATCTGCGTTTCAGCTGTACGTGCGTAACACCTGCATCCTTACAATACGCCAAGCAGGTGATTGGTGTATTGTATAACCTAGAATATATCCAGTGTTGTAAATGTCGTTTTAAAAAAAATTTTCACAGTCTCATTGATATTAACTGTCAGTTCTTTTTGCCTAACTAACCAATTTTAACTGTTTTATGTTCCTTTCCCAGAGGCATGGCTATTGTACCTTGGGAGAAGCCTTTAATCGGTTGGACTTCTCAAGTGCGATTCAGGATATCCGAAGGTTCAATTACGTGGTCAAAGTAAGTGATTTCTTCCAAACCTATTGTAAGGACTCTTTGAATAACTATGTTTTGGAGACTGTAAGTTTACAATATTTTAAGATGCTTTTGGCAGCTGTGTAAAGGTGCCCCTGTTTACTGTGTAGGAAATCAAAGAAGGGAACGGGTTCAGGAGGAAACGGTGAGAACTGAGGGTTCCCAGTGTTGGGGTCGTGGGCGGTGGGGCCGCCGGGTGTGCCCTCACCTGCCGTGGCTCTGTGCTGCGGGGGGATCGCGCCACAGGCCTGGGCACAGCAGCAGAGGTGGGACGGTGGGAGGTCTCCATGTATCACCTGTGCGGTTTTCACAGAGGAAGAACTAGCTGATAGAAAAGAAAGGATTTTGTACAAAATAGAACCCCACAGAGGTCTCATTGCATTAATGATTTCTTTTTAGAAGTTTTTATCTTGGGCTATATTCAAAAAGAAAGCTCTTATTTGTATGAGGAATGATTACTGTGTGGTTCATGGAGCAGGAGGGTAGAGTGTTCCAGGAGGGGCTCTCGGGAACAGCGGGGGCTGCTGTCCCTCTTGCTTGGGAGAAAGATCTGTCTGGTAGAGTCTCTTGCAGTGATTTTTTGTTGTTTTCTAGATACTCTACAAATTGTTTGTATTAATATATCATCTGATGAAAGTCGTTTTAGTTTTGCTGTTTCTTTTTAATTTCCAGATGGAAGGGCTGTTTGATTTTCTGGTCAGCAAACAACAGCAGGTCTGGTCATAGTCTTGAAAAATGTTTGTTACAGCCAAGCTGCATTCTAGCCTCTTGCTGGTGGGCCCCTGTGCTGTGGAGGTTGGAGGCTGAGAGCTACGTTTCATAACTCTCGCAGCGAGGGTTCTGGGAGACTAGCTAGAGGTGCTGCTGTGGGATCGGAAAGTAGAAGCTGCTGCTGCCTCAACCTCCTTATATTAAGTTCTCAAGAAGGGGGTGCAGGTGGGGAGGGGCAAAAACCTACCTGAGGTGCAGTGAACACTGTTCAGGTGATGGGCACACAGCGGCCCTGACTTCAGCATTATACAAGCTATCCATGTAACAAAACCTTTTTACCCCCTTAATATTTTGAAATTAAAAAAATTCTTTCAGGTTAACGCAGCTGGTGACTATTTCCTACAGGTGGACTCAGGCTGACACAGTGACTTCGTTTAGAATGCCATGTGTTAGCGTGTCTTCGTGGTTTTGTGACATGTCAGTGTGGTTTGTGTGTCCATGATCGATATTCTCAGCTTTCCTCCTCTTCCCTTTCAGCTACTGCAGCTAATTGCAAAGTCGCAGCTAACGTCTCTGAGTGGTGTGGCACAAAAGAATTACTTCAACATTTTGGATAAAATCGTTCAGAAGGGTAAGATGATCACTGATGTTTTTAATAATCTAAATCTCAGTTAGAAATGTGCAAGGAGAGGGATTTGTGTGTGTGTGTGTGTGTGTGTGTGTTTCCCCGGCGTGTGTGTGTGTGTGTGTGTGTGTGTGTTTCCCCGGCGTGTGTGCTGTCAAACCGTGGTGTAGACGCTGGTGCCATCGGGCAGGCGCGGGCGGTCCCTCCCTTCCCAGTGTCACTGCCGTCTGCTTTTCTTCAAGTTGCTTTTGCACACAAAGGGCTACAGTAGGAAAAATGACTGATCCCAGAGTTTTAAAAAACTATTTCACCTTTCCGTGGTTAGCTAATCACAGTGCATTTAGCTGCATGGTTCCATAATCAGCAAGATGGTGACTCGTTCATGTAAGCATCAGATAAACCAATAATTTTCTGTTTAATTTAATGAGCTTGCCTTGATTAATTAGTGGCTGTTAGTAAATGAAACTTTAAATGTCACACCATGAGTTTATGCATATTTAGGAATTTATGGCTCTATGTATTAAGCCATTTTAAAATATTCTCATTATACTTGCAAAATCTCAGAAATGATGCCACTTTGGGTTTCAGTGAAATTAGATCTTTTCTGTGGTATAAAATACACATACATCAAACTGCCCATCTGTGAGTGTCAGGTTCAGTGGCATTAAGTCCACGTGGGCCATCGTGGCCGTCACCACCACCGTCTCCAAACCGCAACGGCCCCGTGACCGTCCTTCTCTCCGAGAGTTTGCCGGCTGTGGGTGCCTCGTGTAAGCGGACTCGCCCTGTCTGTTCTTCGGTGACCGGCTGCTTTCACTTAGCGTGATGTGCAGGGTCTGTCCATGTTGAAGCATGTGTCAGCATTTCCTTCTGTTATGTGGGTGTGGACCATGGGTTGTCTATCTGCGCGTCCGTCGCTGGGCATTTGGGTTGTGAAACTAGACTGTTTTTAAAGGCGGCGGTTAACTGTGTCGTCCAGCTCTGTTTCTTGCTTTCAGCCCTCGATGACCACCACAACCCCCGCCTGATCAAAGGTCTGCTGCAGGACCTGAGCTCCACGCTCTGCACCCTCATCAGAGGGGTGGGGAAGTCGGTGCTGGTGGGCAACATCAACATTTGGATTTGCCGCTTGGACACCGTCCTCGCCTGGCAGCAGCAGCTGCAGAATCTGCAGGTGACCAAGGTATGGGCGTCCTGCGTGGCGGTCTCTGCTCTCTGCCTTCCTGTCACGGAGTCGTTTCCTCCCGTAGGAGCGGCCACTGCAGCGTTTTGGGAGTTTGGGTTTGTTTGTTTTGTTTTGTTTTTTACCTTTTCACAAGTTTTAAATTGTTTCAAAATAGAATTGAACCAAAAGACCCCTTAGTGGCTCATAGTTGCTGTCGGAAAGACTGCGGGTGGTAACGGTCAAACAGGGCTGATCTGTGGGGGACGGGGTGGCAAATTCATTCACCTTTAAAGGAAAATAAGTATTTCAGTTCTTAAAACAACATTTAATAAGTGAAGACTAAATCGTATGGCCAGTAATTCTCCATTGTATCGAGTTGTTGCTTCTCCAGGATCAGTAGTTTTTTCGCCTCTTGGTGTCTTGCGGGCGAGGTGGGGTGTGTAGTTCATTGGCAACAGCGACCACAGCAAAAACCATCGACTAGTTCCAGATTGTGTATTATCTCTAGTCCTAATAAGAGAAAGAATAGACTGAATATGTACTTTAGTGGCGTAAATTATGTGGCCTTTGTGGTGTGATTCTCCAGATCGTACCGGCAGGGACATGATTACTTTTATTAGTGTCCCTGCAGCCTGGGTTCCGTGAAGGGAGTTGTTTGCAGGTGGCCTTGGAATGCCGTAACGTCTGGTCATTCATTTGCCATCTAAGTACAGTATTTACAAAGAGAGCAGTGATTTCCTAATCACGAGCCTGGGACTATCACTAGTAACCCAGTGTTCGGCGCCACCAGGAGCTGAGCACATGTGCTGGACACGTGGGACGTTGTTTCACACGTGACAGCGCCGTAACTCAGCGCTCTCCACGGTCCGGGCCCCACCAGCTGCTCTGTCTCGGTCCCCGTGCAGAGCCGTGTCCTGTCCCAAAGGCCCCTCTGCAGGGCGTGTGGACGTGCACGCCGTGTGCTGCTGTCCCTCCTGGCCACGCAGCTCTGGCCACCTGAGACCCCGGCCGGCTGCTGCTGGTTCTTCCGTGGGCTGCGGGTTGCTGAGGTCCTTCCCGCAGGCTCGTGGGCTCGTCTGCCCCGCGTGGGAGGCGCGGTGGGGCCCGAGCCCTGCGTCCAGCGCGGAGTGGCTGACGGTCAGATGCCGCGGTTGGTCAGGGGACTTTAGCCTTTGTGGGAAGGCAACTGGAGAACGATGGAAAGAGCCGCTGCATCGGGGCCCAGAGCTGTGTCTGGAAACCGGACTGGGTCTGCCGAGCGGCTCTGGAGCTGCTGAGGGCGGCCAGTCCTGGTTTGTGACCCACCCGCTGATGCCCGTCGTCACAGCTCTCTGCAGCCTCCAGCTCCTGACCTCAGGCAGTCCTCCCGCCTCAGCCTCCCAACGTGCTGGGACTGCAGGTGTGAGCCCCCGCCGCCCGGCCCCTCTGCCGTCTCGGGGCGATGTGAGCAGGTGGGGGCAGAGCCGCGGGAGTGTCCCAGACTCCTGTGGGCGAAGCCCGAGCGCCCTGCATGCAGTTCAGCCATCTCAGCCTCACGGCGCGCCGGGCCGCCTTTCTCCGTGAGCTGGCAGCCTTCTCTCTCTTCTAAATTCTCCTAACGAAAACTGGACTGATAACCCTTGAATCTAAATTCTCCTACTCCAAAAAGTGAGCAGAAACTTCACGTACATTAGCACTGGAAAGTTTCCAGCACGTCAGAGCTGCTGCTGCTTTCTTGTAACGCAGATGTGCTTTGCTTTTTAAGCTGCATTGCAGGTACGGTAGTGCCGGTGACCTGGAGGAGCTTTTGTGTGTTTATCTCCCCGTGTCTTCCCCGTGACCCAGTTAGGTGGGCACACAAACGTGTGCTGCGTGTGCCAGGCTCACCATGGGGTGGGCGCATCCGTGAGCAGGCGTGGCCATCAGCGTTGCGGGCCCAGGGAGCTGTGGGGGCCCACGGGGTGGCCGGTGGGGCCGGGTGTGGGAACAGCTGCACACAGGGCTGGTGACAGGTCACATCGACCCACAGAGGTGGTGGCACTGCAGGGGGGGCTTTGGGAATGGGGAGGGCGGGCCCAGGTGGCGTGTGCCGGTCAGGGCTCAGCAGTGGCTGTCTGGGGACCAGAGCCCTGCTCTGTACCAGTTGTCATCTCCCACGATGACTGATTCCAGGCCACCAGCAAAAGGTAAACGGGCCCACAAGATGCAGAAGTGGCTACCGCGAGCAGGTGTGGGTGGCTCCGGCCTGCGCCAGGTGTGGGGCAGAGAGAACCTCACAGCCCGAGTGTGGGGAGCTTCGCACTCGGGGCTGACCGGGGTGGTGTCTGGTGCCTGGTGCCTGGGAGAAGCCCCCGAGGTCGGCAGCCTTGGGGCTCGGCAGGAGTTGGGGAGCGTCTGCCGCTCCCTGCGCGAGGGCCGTGGCGGTCTGTGCAGGGGGGCCGCGGGCCAGGGCAGCGGGGAGCAAAGCCCCAGGGCCGCTGTGAGGACGATTTGGGGAGAGGCTTCAGAGGACGGTCAGACAGCGCTTGGTGACTTTGCAGAGGGTGCGAGGGAGGCCACAGGGAGACGTCGGAGCCACCCGCTGCCTGGCCGGGGATGGCCCTCCCTGGAGCCGTGCAGGGCCCTCGGGAGCACAGACGGGGGCCGGGCCACCGGGGCTCCGGGCTGGGTGCTGGACCGTCTCGGGCAGCTCCCCTCTCGTCTGTAGCTCAGCGTCCTCCTGTGAAGTGGAGCAGCGATAGCGGTCAAGTTTCTGTCAGCGCAGGCGCTTCCCCGGAGAGGCGGCGGCGTTGTGTTCGAGCGCCGCAGCTGCACTATCCGGCAGCGGGAAAAGCAGCTCAGGTCGATGGCAGAGGTCACCACGGCAGAGAGCGCGCAGCCAGCCAGCGCAGGCAGCGTGAGTTATGTGTGTGGGTGAGCCAGACCTTTTTTTTTGAGACAGACTCTTGCTGTCACCAGGCTGGAGTGCGGTGGTGTCAGCACAGCTCACTGCAGCCCCGACCCCTGGGCTCCCAAGTGCAGGGACTACAGGTGTGAGCAGGACTTCTGTGCCACGTTGTATCCGAATGGCAAGATACCGTCCAGGGCAAGCGCTGGCATCTCTGCTGCACCCTCTGGTTTCCGGCGTTACCAGGGCTGTAAATCTGGACCTGCCAGAAAACCCGGCACCCGGCGGTCACGCCAGACTCTAATCCGTTACTGACCCACGAGGTGTGTCTGCCGTTTCATACCCCTGCAGCTTTGTGATTTTGGCAGCAGAATGTCTGGTAGAAATTTCCCTCAGTAGGAAGAGGGAAGCACCTGCTCAAAGTAAGATTTGATTCTACAAGAGTGCCAAGACCGTTCGCTGGGGATCAGTTCGCGCGTGTTATTTCTCGTGTCCACTCTTAGACGGCAGGGGCCGAGGGCTTCACAGAGCTCGAATCCAACGAGCCCGGAGTCGTCGGCAGCAGCTTGCACTCACGTGTGTCTGCCGTGCGCTGCGGGGGCTGCCCACGCGTGGTGCCCGTCAGCGTGGGGCAGTGACACCGCGGGACGCTGTGAGTGTGCAGGGACGGCCCGGGGGCGGGACGGCACAGGTGCGGCCACGGAAGTGACGCGGCCGTGTCAGAGGGCGAGTGCCGGCGTGTCTGCGCCCTCCAGCCGGGCTGGGACCCGCGGTGCCGTGCGGGGTCGACCAGGACAGTCCCGCGGACGTCCACCTGGGGCTGCCCGGCAGGTGCTCCGGAAGTTTCCCTCGGCAGCTCTGTTTCGCCAGTCCTGGGCAGGGATTTCCACAGCAGCAGGAGGCCGGAGTCGGGGCGCAGGCTCACTCTCTCCCTCACCCGCCGTCCACAGAGCCGGGGCGTCCAGACCCAGATCAAGGGCTTAGCTCATTCTAGCCCAGAACGGACAGGCTGTCCTTCCGCCCAGTAGGACCGAGGAAGGAGAGCCACTGTCCTCGTGCCGGCCGAGAGCCTGGCCTCGTGAGCACACCTGTGCAGGTGAGCTCGGGGCTGTGGTGCCCCTCGGTTTCGGCAGCGCCCCTGCCCCCCACTCTGCCCGGCAGGTGCCTCTGAGAAGGGAGGTGATGAGGCTGCGTCACGGTGGCCTGAAAGGTCTGAGCCCAAACCCACCAGGGCTGCCCAGGGCGGGGGGGGCCTCCCGGGCTGGGCGCAGCTCCTCCCCAGCACGGGCCACACGCATGGGCCCTGCTGGGACTGGAAGGCGCCGGCGTTGGACAGAGGGTGCTGAGTTTCTGGGGGACGGGAGGTCTGTCGCAGGGCGGCCGCGGGGAGGGTCACATGCTGCTAAGTTCAGATCTGCTGGGCCGCGATCCGTAGTGTTCTCAGCACAAAGGGTCGCCGTGCTAATTAGGTTGACCGTGGTAATTGCTCCATGCCACATGCGAGCGCTGCAACACCACGTACTGTGAATAAATATATATGACTTTATGTCAGTTACACCTCAACAAGGAAAGTTTAAAGACTTTGAATTACAAAAACAAATACAGCTGGCACGGGCCCTGCAGACATGATCAGCCCCCTCATCGCTGGGGTGACCAGACGTGTCCCAAACCCACGTGTGCCCAGGCCCCAGACAGGGGCCGGGTCCCCTCCCCGGGTGACGCTCGACTCACGTTGTTCTTCCTGGACGCCACAGGCAAGTCCCACTGCCGGTGTGGAGAGCGGGGCGGGGTGGGAGCCGCTGGCGCCAGCCCTGCCCACACCGCGGGCGCAGGTCCTTTACGGCCGCGAGGGACGGGGCACAGCGACGCCGACCGAGACCCCCTGGGCCCGTGGGCGCCCGAGCCGCACGTCCGTGTGAGCCGCCGCTGTGAACCGTCTTCTCCGTGACACGTGTGTTCCTCCTCCAGCAGGTGGACGGCAGGCTGACGCTGAGTGACCTTCCGCTGCACATGCTGAACAACATCCTGTACCGCTTCTCGGACGGCTGGGACATCGTCACCCTGGGCCAGGTGACCCCCACGCTGTACATGCTCAGCGAGGACAGGCAGCTGTGGAAGAGGCTGTGTCAATACCACTTCGCTGAGAAGCAGGTGAGTGTGGCCGGCCACGTCCCCTCCCACAGCGTCAGCGCCGGTCGGAAGCTGCTGGAACCCTTGGTTTCTCCTCCGTGGAGCATGAGGTTTATTGATATTCAGAAAGAATTTAATAATTCTTTATACATATTAAAGATATTAATAATTCTAAAAATAAGCCAAAACCAAGCATCAGAGCAAGAGCTGACCAGGGGTACCATAGCCTCTGCCTCTCCTCCTCGTCTGCCGGGTCTGCGCGCCGGGCTCGCAGCGTGGAGGCTCTGGTGCCCTGGGGAGACCGTGTCAGCTGTGCTTGCTGGGGACGAGCGAAGGGGTCAGGTGTTGGTCTGTGCAGGGAAGACGGTGGCTGCATCCAAGCACCAGCCGTGGGGGGGGTGCCGCCGGCTCTGGGAGGGGGGTTCGAGTCAAGTCTGGGACGGGCCCTCCTGGGGCTCAGGCCTGAGCTGGCCACACAGGTGTCACCGAGAGGGCCACACAGGTGTTCCTACGTGCAGACCTAACGTGTCCTGAGGTTGCCTGCTGACCCGTTGTGAGGCCTTGCTGCTGTTGACGGGACCCGCTGTGGGGCGTTGGGTGTCTGTCCCGCACCGGTGCCCAACGCCCTCCCAGGACGGGGTGGGGCAGCAGCCGGCACCTGCACCTGCTCCCGGCTTGCGCACATCTTCTCGACTGGATTATGAAAAGCAGCATCGAAAGATTAATTATCTGCTCTTCAGGGCTCATTATCCAACACTAAGGCCTGAAAAAGACAAGCATGTTAGGAGTTTCGTGACACAGGCGCAGGTTGGGAAGTGCCCTCGGCGTGAGGCGACGCCGGGGAGGCTGGGCAGCCAGGTGACGCGGGGAGGGAGGGCGCCACGCGCTCGGGCCCTGAGCGTCTGGGGTGGGCGTCACACTGGATGGCATTGAGGAGAAGGACCGCAGCGGGGTTCTCGCTGTGGACGCTGGCGCAGCCCAGGGCCAGCAAGGGACCGAGGCAGCGGCCACTGTCCTCACGCTCCTGCTCCCCAGTGCCCGGGGGATGCGACGCCAGTGCAGCCTCTTCCCCTTTCGAGATGTCCTGTTTTCAAGTCCTGTTAGGAAGGAGCGTCCCTCAGTGACTCTGTGATGGCCTCCAGGGCCCTGAGGAGCCGCGACTGGAGCCGGAGAGTCACACGAGTGGCCTCTCGGTTGCGGATAGTAAAGCGAGTTCACTCACCCACGTGCTGAAGACTCGCGCGGATTCTGTCGACCGACGGGCCGCCCCGTGCAGGGCCGCGCCGCGCATCCTCCAGCGCGTGCTCTGTTGGTCCGGGCGTCTGCTGTACTCAGACGTGCGCACAGGTGCATCTGGCTGTGCCCTGTCACGTAGCTGATGTCAGAACACGCTGTCACCAGGAAGAAACCCGCCCCCTTCGGCCGCCCCGCCCGGCCCCGCCCGGCTCCCCTGCGTCTGCCTCTGCGTGTCCCTCTGCATGTCCCTCTGCGTGTCCCTCTGCGTGTCCCTCTGCATGTCCCTCTGCGTGTCCCTCTGCGTGTCCCTCTGCGTGTCCCTCTGCGTGTCCCTCTGCGTCTGCCTCTGCGTGTCCCTCTGCGTGTCCCTCTGCGTCTGCCTCTGCGTGTCCCTCTGCGTGTCCCCTGCGTGTCCCTCTGCGTGTCCCTCTGCGTGTCCCTCTGCGTGTCCCTCTGCGTGTCCCCTGCGTCTGCCTCTGCGTGTCCCTCTGCGTGTCCCTCTGCGTGTCCCTCTGCGTCTGCCTCTGCGTGTCCCTCTGCGTGTCCCTCTAGTCTGCCTCTGCGTGTCCCTCTGCGTGTCCCTCTGCGTGTCCCTCTGCGTGTCCCTCTGCGTGTCCCTCTGCGTCTGCCTCTGCGTGTCCCTCTGCGTGTCCCTCTGCGTGTCCCTCTGCGTGTCCCTCTGCGTGTCCCTCTGCGTGTGCCTCTGCGTGTGCCTCTGCGTCTGCCTCTGCGTGTCCCTCTGCGTGTCCCTCTGCGTGTCCCTCTGCGTGTCCCTCTGCGTGTCCCTCTGCGTGTCCCTCTGCGTGTCCCTCTGCGTGTGCCTCTGCGTCTGCCTCTGCGTGTCCCTCTGCGTGTCCCTCTGCGTGTCCCTCTGCGTGTCCCTCTGCGTGTCCCCTGCGTGTCCCTCTGCGTCTGCGTCTCCCTCTGCGTCTGCCTCTGCGTGTCCCTCTGCGTGTCCCCTGCGTGTCCCTCTGCGTGTCCCTCTGCGTGTCCCTCTGCGTGTCCCTCTGCGTGTGCCTCTGCGTCTGCCTCTGCGTGTCCCTCTGCGTGTCCCTCTGCGTGTCCCTCTGCGTGTCCCTCTGCGTGTCCCTCTGCGTGTCCCTCTGCGTGTCCCTCTGCGTGTCCCTCTGCGTCTGCCTCTGCGTCTGCCTCTGCGTGTCCCTCTGCGTGTCCCTCTGCGTGTCCCTCTGCGTGTCCCTCTGCGTCTGCCTCTGCGTGTCCCTCTGCGTGTCCCTCTGCGTGTCCCTCTGCGTGTCCCTCTGCGTGTCCCCTGCGTGTCCCTCTGCGTGTCCCTCTGCGTGTCCCTCTGCGTGTCCCTCTGCGTGTCCCTCTGCGTGTCCCTCTGCGTGTGCCTCTGCGTCTGCCTCTGCGTGTCCCTCTGCGTGTCCCTCTGCGTGTCCCTCTGCGTGTCCCTCTGCGTGTCCCTCTGCGTGTCCCTCTGCGTGTCCCTCTGCGTGTCCCTCTGCGTCTGCCTCTGCGTCTGCCTCTGCGTGTCCCTCTGCGTGTCCCTCTGCGTGTCCCTCTGCGTGTCCCTCTGCGTCTGCCTCTGCGTGTCCCTCTGCGTGTCCCTCTGCGTGTCCCTCTGCGTGTCCCTCTGCGTGTCCCCTGCGTGTCCCTCTGCGTCTGCCTCTGCGTGTCCCTCTGCGTGTCCCTCTGCGTGTCCCTCTGCGTGTCCCTCTGCGTGTCCCTCTGCGTGTCCCTCTGCGTGTCCCTCTGCGTGTCCCTCTGCGTCTGCCTCTGCGTCTGCCTCTGCGTGTCCCTCTGCGTGTCCCTCTGCGTGTCCCTCTGCGTGTCCCTCTGCGTCTGCCTCTGCGTGTCCCTCTGCGTGTCCCCTGCGTGTCCCTCTGCGTGTCCCTCTGCGTGTCCCTCTGCGTGTCCCTCTGCGTGTCCCCTGCGTGTCCCTCTGCGTCTGCGTCTCCCTCTGCGTCTGCCTCTGCGTGTCCCTCTGCGTGTCCCCTGCGTGTCCCTCTGCGTGTCCCTCTGCGTGTCCCTCTGCGTGTCCCTCTGCGTGTCCCTCTGCGTCTGCCTCTGCGTGTCCCTCTGCGTGTCCCTCTGCGTGTCCCTCTGCGTGTCCCTCTGCGTCTGCCTCTGCGTGTCCCTCTGCGTGTCCCTCTGCGTGTCCCTCTGCGTGTCCCCTGCGTGTCCCTCTGCGTGTCCCTCTGCGTGTCCCTCTGCGTGTCCCTCTGCGTCTGCCTCTGCGTGTCCCTCTGCGTCTGCCTCTGCGTGTCCCTCTGCGTGTCCCCTGCGTGTCCCTCTGCGTGTCCCTCTGCGTGTCCCTCTGCGTCTGCCTCTGCGTGTCCCTCTGCGTGTCCCTCTGCGTGTCCCTCTGCGTGTCCCTCTGCGTGTCCCTCTGCGTCTGCCTCTGCGTGTCCCTCTGCGTGTCCCCTGCGTGTCCCTCTGCGTGTCCCTCTGCGTCTGCCTCTGCGTGTCCCTCTGCGTGTCCCTCTGCGTGTCCCTCTGCGTGTCCCTCTGCGTCTGCCTCTGCGTGTCCCTCTGCGTGTCCCTCTGCGTGTCCCTCTGCGTGTCCCTCTGCGTGTCCCTCTGCGTCTGCCTCTGCGTGTCCCTCTGCGTCTGCCTCTGCGTGTCCCTCTGCGTGTCCCCTGCGTGTCCCTCTGCGTGTCCCTCTGCGTGTCCCTCTGCGTGTCCCTCTGCGTGTCCCTCTGCGTGTCCCTCTGCGTGTCCCTCTGCGTCTGCCTCTGCGTGTCCCTCTGCGTGTCCCCTGCGTGTCCCTCTGCGTGTCCCTCTGCGTCTGCCTCTGCGTGTCCCTCTGCGTGTCCCTCTGCGTGTCCCTCTGCGTGTCCCTCTGCGTGTCCCTCTGCGTGTCCCTCTGCGTGTCCCTCTGCGTCTGCCTCTGCGTGTCCCTCTGCGTCTGCCTCTGCGTGTCCCTCTGCGTGTCCCCTGCGTGTCCCTCTGCGTGTCCCTCTGCGTGTCCCTCTGCGTGTCCCTCTGCGTGTCCCTCTGCGTCTGCCTCTGCGTGTCCCTCTGCGTGTCCCTCTGCGTGTCCCTCTGCGTGTCCCCTGCGTGTCCCTCTGCGTCTGCCTCTGCGTGTCCCTCTGCGTGTCCCTCTGCGTGTCCCTCTGCGTGTCCCCTGCGTGTCCCTCTGCGTGTCCCTCTGCGTGTCCCTCTGCATGTCCCTCTGCGTCTGCCTCTGCGTGTCCCTCTGCGTCTGCCTCTGCGTGTCCCTCTGCGTGTCCCCTGCGTGTCCCTCTGCGTGTCCCTCTGCGTGTCCCTCTGCGTCTGCCTCTGCGTGTCCCTCTGCGTGTCCCTCTGCGTGTCCCTCTGCGTGTCCCTCTGCGTGTCCCTCTGCGTGTCCCTCTGCGTCTGCCTCTGCGTGTCCCTCTGCGTGTCCCCTGCGTGTCCCTCTGCGTGTCCCTCTGCGTCTGCCTCTGCGTGTCCCTCTGCGTGTCCCTCTGCGTGTCCCTCTGCGTCTGCCTCTGCGTGTCCCTCTGCGTGTCCCTCTGCGTGTCCCTCTGCGTGTCCCTCTGCGTCTGCCTCTGCGTGTCCCTCTGCGTGTCCCCTGCGTGTCCCTCTGCGTGTCCCTCTGCGTCTGCCTCTGCGTGTCCCTCTGCGTGTCCCTCTGCGTGTCCCTCTGCGTGTCCCTCTGCGTGTCCCTCTGCGTGTCCCTCTGCGTCTGCCTCTGCGTGTCCCTCTGCGTGTCCCCTGCGTGTCCCTCTGCGTGTCCCCTGCGTGTCCCTCTGCGTGTCCCCTGCGTGTCCCTCTGCGTGTCCCTGCTCTGGAACTCGGACGCATGCAGCACACGGGACGTGTCCCTCTGGGACGGCCGCTTTCCCGCTGCGCAGTGTCCCCAGGGCTCCGGGCTGTGTCGCCAAGGACGGCATTCCTTCCTTTGTAAGGCTGGATGATAGTCCACCCTGTGTGTGTCAGATTTTGTTTATCCATCCAACAGGTGACGGATGTTTGGTTTGAGGCTTTTGCAGATAATGCTGCCGTGAACGTTGACGAATGAGTCTGTGTACAGACGCGTGTTTTCATTTCTCCTGGGTGTGCGCCCAGGAGTGGGGTGTCTGGGTCACACGGCGACTCCGTTTAGCTTTGAGTAACTGCCAGAGTGTCCTCCAAGGTGGCTGCGTCATCTTACGTCCCACAGCCACGTGTGAGGGTTTCCAATGTCCACGTCCTCTCCAGCACTTGTGATTGTCTGGCCCGATTGTAGCCGTCCTGGTGGGCACAGGGGGCTCATTCCACTCCCCGAGGACTGGGCTGCGGGGCACGTTTTCCTGAGATTGGCCGTTTGTGTGTCTTCTCTGGGGAAATGTCTTTTCAAGTCCTTTCCCCATTTTTAAATTGCGCTATTGTCTTTTTATTATTGAGTTGTGTTCTTTGTGTATTCTAGATGCAAGTTCCTTATCCAATATGTGATGCGTGTAATTGGTTCTAACTTAATAATGTATCACAGACATCAGTCCAGATAAGAACGTTTAAATCCGTCTAGTAGATGCTTGGTGTTCTGTGTACAGACGTGCCATGATTTGTTGGATTCGTGCCTTAGGGATTAAAGCCATGTAAGCTTAATTTAAATAGTTAAATGTTTCATGTATGATACTGCCTTTTAAAAATGGTTTTGCACCTGATGTTACGCTTTGAAAATCATCTGATTCTGAACAGAATTTTGTTTGTTTAGTTTTGTAGACATTTGATCCTTTCAGAAAAAGGCCACATCGAATGGAAGCTGATGTATTTTGCACTTCAGAAATGCTACCCGACGAAAGAGCAGTACGGGGACACCCTGCACTTCTGTCGGCACTGCAGCATCCTCTTTTGGAAGGTGAGAATTTAAGACACACTCTCGGAACCTGAGGATTGACGTTTGGGGAAGCAAACTTTTCACCTAGACCGTAAGTGTGAGGGTAAAAAAAAAAAAAAAGGCAAGTACCGTTTGTGCCCAGAAGCATCAGACGTTGGGGCGGGCAGCCGGCGTTCACAGTAGAGCGCACCGTCGGCACTCGTGGTGTGGACCGGAACTGGCGCCTGTGCCGCCCCGGGGCGCCTCTCTGCCCCTGGCGTCACGTGTGGGAGGCGCGTCCGCGGCAGGTGAGGCTCTGGGTGCCCCTGACCCTCCTCGGCCTGCGACAGAGCTGGGCTTCCCGTCCCCTCCCGTGGATCTCGGGAGGAACCGCTGAGGCCCGTTCTGAGGACGGCCCCGTGTCCCCAGGGGCTGGGACAGGTCTCGGGCGTCCCCTTCAGTGCCGAGGGTCCACACACACGTCACAGCCTTTAAAATACCTGCACCTGCTCATTTACTTGATGCCAACTTGACAAGGCCGTCATCACCCACCCGCCAGTCTGACCCTTCGGTGAAAGACTTGGGATCGTTGTCTGCGGCAGCCTGGGTGCCCGGCGAGTGGCATGGGGGCTCCGTCCCTCGCTCCCTCCCAGACGTCCCGACGCTGTTTCTCGTCAGAGGTGGACGTCTGTGGGCCGCTGCCTTGGAACAGTCATTTTCTTAGTATACTAATGTTCTCCCCCCGGAATGCGTTTCCACGGTTTGATGTCGGGGGGACGTGCTGACACCGTAGAAGCCGTCACTGGCGTGGCCACCACGCCCTGACCTGGGAGCCTAGGCCTCGAAGGGCGTCCCCTGCCCGTCCCTGCCAGGAACCGGCCCTGCCGCCTCCGGGCCTGGGGGGGTGAGGCTGTCGACTGGCAGATGCCATAACCGGTTTTGGTTATTTCTTTTGCCTTACGTTTATCTAAATTTGTTATCAGATGAATCACCAGGCAAGCTCTAGATTGTTGGAAAAGAGACAACTGCTTTTAATATACTGTATTTCAAATTACATTTATACTAGGGTGGCTTTTTAATTATAGGCTATGGCTGACCAAAGATTTTGAGTTTTTCTTGTATTATGTCAAGAGTTTATCAAAGGTGAGCAGCATGATGCTGTTCCTGATACCTCCAGGCACGAGTGACTTGAGATTTTGTTATTTCTGATTTATTGTTTTATATTGTGGTGTGAGTCCCCTCTTCCCTGAAATTGAAAGGATGTGCGATGTTTTTGCGGTAGAACAATTGTTTTGTAGGACGTTGTCCCTCGAGAGCAGGGAGCGTTTTGTGTCCACCGTGGTGTCCTCCCCTTGGCGAGGTCGGCCGACGGCTCCTCGGTGGTGGCACGTGGGCTCGGGCCCCGTTCTCCTCCCTGGTCTGGGCACAGAGCACGGCACGCGGGCGGCGACGTCAGCGCAGAAAGGGGACAGGAGGTGGGCCAGGTTCTTGTGGCGCTGAGACCCGGCCCCCTGCGGCCTTTCTAGGGTGAACGTCTGTGCCTTCCGGACACGCGAGGCTGAGTCTTCACGCAGAGCACGGAGCGGACGCGGCGCCGTCATTCCTAGTTGAGTTCCTGCTTCTCTGAAGCGTGACTTTGCCTTTTCCTCCTGAGCACGTTGCTTTACGCGCAGCAGCGCGAAGGCAGGGCTACCGTCGGGGGACGGCCTGGCGCGGGGAAGGGCGCTTTCGGTTTGCGTGACGGGGTCCGCTCAGGGCAGTGTTTGGGGACCCTGGAGCCCCCTCTCCGCTGTCCCCTGGGCGCTGGTGGCCGGGCAGCACAGGCCCAGCATCCGTCTCTGAAACGCTGGGACCACAGGTGTTTGGATTTCAGATTCTTTCGGGTTTTGAAATTTGCGTATGTGCGATGAGATCTGGGGGCTGGAACCCAAGTCTAAGCCCAGAATTCATTGTTTCGTGCTCGTACCTCACACAGCCTGAAGGAACCGTATGCCGTATTTTTAATAATTTCATGTGTGAAGCAAGGTTCGTGTTAAGCACTTGCGAGTGGAATTTCACTGGTGGTGCCAGCTCAGTGCTCAGAAGGTTTTGGATTTTCAGATTAGGGATACTCATCCTGTATACGAACGTGCTGCCTAAGTTTCCAGAAATAGGTACATTCTGATTTCTTTTTTTTTTTTTTTTTGAGAGAGATGGTTTTTAGCTTTACAGAGTAATTTGCTCGCACTTCTTGTACTGAGCGATCCGTCCGCCATACTGAATGGTGCTGTGGAGGTCAGGGCGGGTCAGGGCGGGTCTTCCCTGGCGACGGTGTCTCGGTTCTGGATCCTTCTGTCTTGCCGGGGGCTGTGGTCCCCCTGCAGGGAGGTGCAGCCCGGCCGCTCCCACCAGACACTGCGTGGCAGGCAGCGGTCACAGTCCACGTGTTTATTTCTGAATCTGTGTACAAAAGAGCACGAAGACAGATCCCTCCCCCTGACTTAGCGTCCCAACAGATGAGGAACTGAAGTCACATCAGAGCCATTAAGGGAATGGGGTGGGGACTGGGGACCCCAACCCCTGAGCTCCTCAGACCTCTGGTGTGATTGCCGCCCCGAGCCTTGTCACTCCCCCGTGGCCCCGAGCCTTGTCACTCCCCCGTGGTCCCGAGCCTTGTCACTCCCCCGTGGTCCCGAGCCTTGTCACTCCCCCGTGGCCCCGAGCCTTGTCACTCCCCACCGTGGTGCACACCCCACCGTGGTTCTGACCCGCAGGGCCGGCCGCTCAGCTGCCCCTGCGCCGGCTGCCCTGTGTTCCGGCTCTGTGGCGTCGCAGTCGCTTCCCACCGGCCTTCCTCAGGAAGTCCCCAGCACGGTCTGGGTGGGACCAGTAGGGTCACCGAAAGAGTGAGGGTCGCTGAGAGCCGTCTCCGTGCCGGGGGTGGGGAGGGGTGGTCTCCCAGCCGTGCCGCCCTCACCTCAGTCCGTGGATCAGGGGTCAGGGAAGCAGAGTGAGGACGCGGTATTTCCAGATCCAAGGACTAGGCCCGCCGCCCCCCTGCAGGCCGTGTGGCTGCTGGGAGCAGAGCCAGAGCCGGACCCCAGGGGAGGCGCCGCGGGTCTGGCGGCCCCGGCCTTGCTGGTGAGCGGCTTCCGCAGGAGCAGCACTCACGGGCTGGCCTCGGTCCCTGGGCGGGGGGCGGGGGGCTCACCCGGGGCAGCCTCCACCCGGATCCTGGGTGAGTCATCAGCACACAGTGGGCCCTCAGGACGTTACAGAAGGAACAGAGGACTTTCCCCCAAAGCCTGTCAGAGTCTTCCCAGTGTAAACAATATGCAGAAGTGTCAGCATCGCTTTGTGTCTATTGTTCCGTGAGGAGTTTTGAAGGTGACTTAGCCCGGCTCCCTCTAGGTGACTTAGCCCGGCTCCCTCCCTGGCTGTCAGCGGAGAGACTGTCTCCGCCTGCCTGGCAGCAGGTGGGTCCCGGTGTCCTGAGGGGCCGCGAGTTCTGGCTTCTAAGCCGTGTGCGTCCCAGACTTGGCCCGGTTTGCAGTTCCTTTCCCAGACAGCACGCGTGGAGCCTGAACGCCTGAACGCAGTGCGACGCTTTTCTAATCTTAACTTCTCCTCCTTTTCTCCCTTCGCTGCATTCCTTCCTGGCTCTCTCCTCACAATCTCGAAGGACTACCATCTTGCTTTACTGTTCAAGGTACCTCCGTGTTTCACCGCGTGCTCCGTGTGTGGTGCTGTCTGAGCGCGTGGTCCTTGCCACCGCCGGGCCCTGTCTCAGCTCCTCCTGACTCGAGCCGAGTCCCGGAACCTCGAGGCAGGTCTCAGCTGCCCCTCTGGTCACTCGACAGAGGGTTTCATGACATGTCCCCCGGCCCAGTGCCTGGGTGATGAGGGGACTCTGGACGTGCCCACAGCACTCAGAGAAAAGGACACCCAGAGGCCTCTCCGTGCCTCCGGAGGGTTTGCCAGTTCTCTTCCACAAGCCTTATTTCCCCCTTCGCTCCCCTTATTGAACACACCCCTGTATCTCCGGGACGAGGGAGTGCGCCAGCCCCCTGGCACGCCCAGGGCAGGCGCCGGTCAGTGCCGTGCGCCCCTCACGGTGCCTGTCCCCACTCTGGCCTGTGGCAGGAGGCTCCGCCCCGTTCGGGGACGAGTGATGGGCAGACGCGACCCCGAGAAGCCACGTGAGCCGGGACCCGAGGCAGAAAGAGCCCGGTGGTGTCCCTTGTGGCCGTGCAGGTTCTCAGGCAGCTCCTCTAACCGGGCCGGACTCAGCCCTGGAATTCCACGGGGCTCCACCCCCCGCCCAGACACTGTCCTCACCCCAGGTTACCCCCGCGACCGAGGCAGGGCCTGGGGTCGGCCCAGGGCTGGGACGTCCCCCAGAACTGGGGCAGTGGTGGCGAGGCCCCTGACCCCGACCCTCTCCCTCCCGCAGGACTCGGGACACCCCTGCACCGCGGCCGACCCCGACAGCTGCTTCACGCCGGTGTCCCCGCAGCACTTCATCGACCTCTTCAAGTTCTGAGGCTGCCGCGCGCCTGCCGCCCCCGGGGGCCGCCCCGGGCTGTGGGGGCTCCTCCTGCGCTCTGGGCCGGCGGGGGGCCTGGTTGTGCACCTGCGTCTCTGGGGGTCCGGCCCACAGAATCGAATCGTTTCTACTTCTGTCTGTAAAAACTTTCCTTCTGAGCAGATTAGGATTCTTTCTGAGCAGTTTTTCATATTTGTATATATGGTTCAAAGACGATTTTGGATTTTCAGCCCCTCATTCCGTGCAGAACTGACGCAGAAGGCCTTCTAGAACATGCTGCTCCATTGTCTAATTATAGTTTCCCCGTTTTATAGTAATCGGTGGGGGACTAAACGGTTGATCCTTGTAAATACATTGTGCAGAATATTTATTTTTTCTTAAAACGTATTTTAACTGCATTGGTTGTGCCCAAATGAGTCGTCTTTGAATACACAGCGAACCTAGGGAAGTGCTGGCAGGTTCCGACTGCGGTGGGGACAGCTGTGGACCGTGTGCTGTGCCCCACGCGGGGCGGTGGCTTCCCCGGCGCCGGGCTCAGGCCGGGCAGGGCCTCACGCCCACCCAGACGGAGCCGGGAGCAGCCACCGTGGTCTACACGCCCCTCGCAGACGGGAGTAAATCGCATTTTCCCATTTACCTTCGTCAGTTTTGCACCTTCCTGGAAAACACAGTGGTTTTGATTTCATTCCAGTCTTTAAAAGATTGTTTTAAAATAATGCATGTCCACTTCAGAAAATTTTGAAAATAAAGGTATATAAAAGAAAACAGACATCACCCCCGTGTTCCTGCCCGGAGGTTGCCGTGCGGGCTGAGACGAGCAGGCCACACGGTCTGGGCAGCCGGGGAGAAACGTGCGTTTGCAGCGTGGTCGGGTCAAGGGACCCAGGCTCACCATTTCCACTTCCTTCACGTTTGTTTCTTCTGAGCGTATTAAAATTTGTAATTTTATATATTAATAAATGCAAATCAGAGATTTTCATTTTTCAGCACCACATTCTGGCCCAACTGACGGGAACGGCCGGGAACACGCTGCCGCTTTGCCAGATGAGTTTGCCCAGCGCCCAGCACGGGGCCGGGGCTGGGGCCACCCTGCCGGACACGGGAGTAGGAGTTTCCGTGAGACCCCGAACGTGCCACCTGCCGCCTTCATTTCATAACCAGCCCACTTTTTAGGGGCATTTGCCTGTGTCTTCAATATTGATTTGGAAACACGGTTTCTGTCGGGCATGTGGCACCACCAGATGGCACCTCCTCCTCACAGCGTCCGGGCAGCTCCCGACTGCTGCCCGCGTCGGTGACTCTGTGACAGGCGTCGCTGTACGCAAACGTTCGTGCGTGTGACCCTTCCTCGTGACAAGCCAGATGCAGAAGCAACACGATGAGTCAAACGTTTGAGGCTTTTAACACCCATTTCCAGATTGCTGGTGAGAAGAGCGATTGTGACCTTTCTCAGAGGAGCGTGTTGAGTTTCCGTGGTCCCCGAGGCACGGATGTTGTCTCTGTTGGTGGCATTTTAGTAAGCGAAGAGTTGGATTGTGAGGCTAAGCATTTTTGTGTATTTACTGGCCATTTGTTTTGTTTTTGGTAAATTAATGTGTTCTTTGCCTGTTTTCCTTTGGGGTGTTGGTGTTTTTCATGTGAATTTCTTCTTAAAAGGACATTAACCTTTTGAAGTTGTGGTTCTCTCCCCCAACTGGCCATATGCCTTTTAATGGTCTCGATGCTGTTTGGCTGCGCTAGAATCACAGGTACGTGCATTTAACTTGTGTAAATCCAGCAATACCTGCTCAGAAAACATGTCAGCATCGATGGTGTCAGAGAGGCTTCCAGCAGTCGCATGACATTGGCGTGTTTTCACGGGGGGGGGTGCTGCCAGCCCAAACCGTCCGTGCACATTGGCACCACTGAGGCAGGGTGCCCCGGGGGCTGGGCAGGCGGCCCACGCACGTCGGAGGGTTCTCGGAGGGTGTAGACAGAGACAGAGTCAAGACCGTTTTGATCAGTTATAGATCAGACAACAGCAGAGATAAGAGGAAGTGTCAGTTTACACTTCTGGATGTCATGTTTGAATGTAAATTCTGTCAGAGCTCTGCCCAAAGCAGAGGTGCCACTGTCCGTGGGATCAAACTGCAGTTTTGATGCACTGATTTGCACCAAAGTGGAGATTTCCGGGCACCGAGAGCCCGAGACCGGCAGTAAGCCCCACACGCCCTTGATCCGGGCTTGGCGGCAGCAGGCTCTGAGATGCCCCCTCATTCCCGGTCCCGCCGCCCGGAAGCCAGTGTTGGGCTCCAGTCGGGCTTCCTTGGCCTGTCGAGAGTGGAAAGGCCGGAGGGGCTTGCAGCTGTGTCTCGGCAGCAGACCCAGGCGGCCCTTTAGCGTTAGCGGTTTGCCAGGGCCGTGCCGTTATCTGCGTGCACGCCACGCACTTCTGCACAGGGCTGTGCGTGGAAAACCGTAAGGATCTATGCACAGTTTCTGCCTTAAATGCTGCTTTTGTAATCAGAGCCTCAAGACTTTGGGATCCTGGACCCTTGCTGAAATAGCTGATCAGCCCTCATAGTGCTTTGTAGAGTCCTCGTGATTATGCTGTAAACAAAGTCGTGCATCTGTGAATAGACGGTTTTGCTGCTCCCTTTCCTGCCTCCTTCCCGGGCTGGAGCCTCCGGCCACTGTCGAGTAGCAGAGGCAGGAGTGGGCGTCCCTGTCAGGTCCCGGCCCCGGGAAAGCGTTCGGTCTTCCACCAGCCGATGTTGCCCGTGGGCCTCCCTGGAGACGCCGAGCCAGGTTGAGGGTCTCTTCTGCTGCTCGTCTGCCGAGTGTCTATCGCGAAACGCTGGTGGTTTGTCAGATGCTTTCCTGCAGCTCTCGAGAAGATCGCGTGGCCCGTGGATGTGGGGTTGTCACGTGGACCGACGTTTGTACGTGGGACCAACTTGCCTCCCTGGGCCGGAGCCACTCGGTCGTGTGTCTGAGGCTTTGAGTCGTTGGATTTGGTTTGCGAGTTCAGGTGACCCTCGGTGTCCGCAGGGGATGGTTCCAGGACCCGCCTTGTGTGACCTCTGGTCTGGGTGTCGAGGTAAAAACTGCCTCATAGGATGAGCGTGGAAAGTGTTCCCTCATCTTCTGTTTTTTGGAAGAGTCTCTGAAGGTTTCTTGTTAATTCTTTAAATGTTTGATCGATTTGAAGTCACTGAGGAGGTCAGTGCAGTCTCATCTTCCCTTCTGGAAACTCCTCGTGGCCTCTAACGGGGTAAGGCTGTTTCTCCAGGGACGCCCAACGGTTCTCTTCCCTGCGAAGGCCTCGCCTGGCAGGCAGAGGGACCGCGCGCAGTCTGTCCTGCCGGTATCAGGGGTGACGGTGCCCTGATGCAGTTACAGGACACGTGACTGTAACCCCTCCACCACGGCGTGTTTGCACCTGCCGGACTCCGTTCACCTCCCTTTGGGCCCCACCTGCTGCGGCGGCGGGTGCCACCCGGGGAGCCAGCGGACGTGCGGCACGTGGGACAAGCAAGGACTCGCGTGGCCCACCCACGACAGACGTGCGCCAGCCGCCCAGCGGCCCGAGGGTGGGCGCCAACTTCTGCCCGCCCTCAGCTTCCCTGCACTGGCGTCTCCCGCCCTCGCTCACACAGGCCTCGCTCCGTGTCCCCGAGAGCCAGGGGTGACTGAGCGCCGCTGCTCCCGGATGTGGCCCTGGCTCTCGGGTCCCAGCAGGGGGGAGCTGACGCGCGTCCAGGAACTGCTGTCCCGGGCAGTGGCCCTGGGGCTGCCGCCTCAGTCGCTGCGGACGAAGGGATCCGCCGTGAGGTCCCTCCCCTGAGCCCCGTCCTCGACGCAGCCCCGTGGGACATGTGCCCGGGGGACACTGGGACTCGCCGGTTGGTGCAGAATAGCGATGTGCCTGGTGGGCGCAGCCTGGTGCCACCACCGTCACGCCCCACCCCAGCCAGGTCTCCCCGAGGGTGGCGGGTCCCCCAGGAAAGGCTCTCGAGCAGGCAGAGTAAAAAGATAAGGTATCGGACGGACAGACGCCACGCTGTCGTGGTTTCTGCATGGAACTTCATCTTTATTTGACGGTTACTCGAGAAACTTGAACAGATGAAGGCAAGCAGCTTTCTTTTACTCTAACCGTAGATAATTCTAATGTCATTAAAATGTTTTTCATTGTAGTGAAATTTATCCTAACCCATGTACAGTTTAGAGGCATCTGTACATTGTTGTACATTTTCATCTTTTAAGCTGAAACTCCGTCCCCACGAACGCCGACTCCCCTCCCTGTCCCCGTCCCTCAGCCCTGGCCACTCCGTCCTGCTCCGTCTCTGTGACTGTGGCCACTGCAGGGGCCTCCTGAGTGGAGCCAGCGGGGACCGTCCCCTGTCTGGCGTGTTCCTCTAACTGTATGTCCTCGAAGTTCTTGCACGTCACAGCGCGTGTCAGAACGCAGGAATCTCCACGATTCACGTGTGTGCCGCGCTGTGCTCACCCGTTCCCTCGTGGATGGACACACGCGTGGCCGTCGTGACTCTCAGACCTGCTTCCCCCTCTCTGGGGCGTGTAGCCCGGCGCGGAGCTGCTGGATCACGCGACAGTTGTTGGAACCACCGTGCTGGCTGCCAGCGGCGGGGCCGGGGCCCGGCGTGTCCACGCCCTCCGCTGTGCCGTGGTTTCCTGGGCTCCTTCCGGCAGTCGCCCCTCACGGGTGTGGGCTGGTGTCTCGCCGTGGCTTTGATTTGTGTCCCTGAGGGGCAGTGGTGCCTGTTGGCCGTTTGTGCGGCTTCTTTGCAGAAACGTCTGTCCAGGCCCTTTGCCCGTGTTTCAGTCGGGTGGTGTGTTCCTGAGTTGTATGTTCTTTGTATGTTCTGGGTGTTTATCCTGAGCCGGTAAATCGTCTGCAGATTACTTGCTCCCGTTCCCAGGGTGGCCTTTCACGCTGCTGTTTGTGTTCTTTGACACACAGATGTGTCTTCTCTTTCTCTCGTTGTCTTTGCTGCGGTGTTGCATACAAGAAGTCACTGCCAAGTCCCACGCCATGAAGATTTTCCCTAACGTTTTCTTCTAAGTGTTTTATACTTTTAGCTGTTGATTTTGACCTTTGGTCCATTTTGAGTTAATTTTCGTATGTGCTTAAGGTCAGGGCTCAGTTTCCCTCTTGGGCACATGGATGCCCAGTTGTCCAGCACCGTTTGCTGAAAAGACTCCCTTTCCCCATCAAATGTTCTCGGCCCCCTTGTTGAAAATCAGGTGACCGCGTGTGCGAGAGTTTTTGGGCTCTGGTCTGTGTGTCTGTCCCTGTGCCCAGGCCACCCCGTTCTGTTCGCCGCAGCTCTGCAGGAGGTTTCAAAGCAAGGACTGGGCGACCTCTGGCTTTATTAAGATCGTTTTGGCTGGGATCTCTTGAGATTCCACGTGAATTTCAGGATGGGTTTTTCTGTTTCTGCAAAACATGCCACTGATTTTGAGAGGGATTGCACTAAATCTGAAGACTGCTTTGGGTAGGGTGGACAGCTTGGCAATATTAAGTCTTCCCGTCCGTACACACGAGGTGGCTTTGCATTTGTTGTGTCGTCTACCTGCTTTCAGCAGTGTTCTGTGGTTTTCAGCGTACGGGTCTATCACCTGCTTGGTTACGTTTATTCCTAAGTATTTGAGTCCTTGTGTTACTATTATAAGTGAAATTTTCTTCATTTGTTTTTTGAATTGATATTGTTACTGTATAGAAATGCAAAGATTTTTGTGTAAATTTTGTACCCTGCAGCGTCACTAACTTTAATAGTTCATTACTTTGTGTGTGAGTGCTCCAGGGCCATCGACACGTGAGATCATGTCATCTGCAAAAAAAGATAATTTTGCCCCTTCCTTTCCAATTTGGATGCCTTTTGTTTCTTTTTCTCACCTAGGATTGCTGGTGCTGTGTCGAATAGGCGTGGTGAGAGTGGGATCCTGGTCCTGGCCTTGGGATAAAGCTTTCACTCTCTCCATGGAGCGTGATGGGCGTTTCACGCAGACTCTACCATGTTGAGGGAGTTTGCTTCTGTTCCTAGTTTGTTGAGAGTTTTTATCACGAAAGGGTGTGAGGTTTTGTCCAGTGTTTTTTTTGGGCATCAGCTGAGGTGATCACATGATTTCTCCTTCACTGTGTCCTACTGATTTGTGCAGGTCGAGCCGTCCTCGCAGCCCAGGGACGTCTCACCTGGCCGTGCAGCACGACCCTGTTTGCTAGCGTTTTGTTGAATATTGACACGAGGTCTGTGTCAGGAATACTGGTATGGGTCTTATTTTCTTGTAGTGTCTTTGGTTTTGGTGTCAGAATAATGGCCTCATAGAATGAGTATGAAAGTGTTCTCTTCAGGTTTTGGGGAGAGTTTGAGGAAGATTGGTTTAATTCTTCCTTAGACGTTTGCTAGCATTTTCCAGCGAAGCCATGTGCCCCTGGGCTTTCCTTTGTTGTTACTGAGTCGTCTCCTTCCTAGTCCTAGGTCTGTTCAGATTTTCCATTTCTTCGTGATCAATCTCAGTACGTTGTGTTTCTAGGAATCTGTCCACTTCACCTAGGTTGCCCAGTCCTCTTGCGCACAACTGTTTACCGTACTCTCATCCTTTTCGTTTCTGTAAAATTGGTTGTAATGTCCTCTCCGTCTGATTCTAGTTGTCTGAGTCTTCTCCCTTTTTTTCTTAGTCAGTCTAGTCTAGAGTTTGTCAGTTTTGTAGATCTTTCAAACTCTTGGTTTCATCTGGTTTAGACTTTGTCTCTGCTCTAATCTTGGTCGTTTCCTCTTTTCTGCTAGCTTTGGGTTGTCAGCTCCTCTTTTTCTAGTTCTTTGAGGTGTACATTTAGGCTGTGTGAGATCTTTTTTAAAATGTGTTTATAGCTATAAATTTCCCTCTTACCACTGCTTTTGCTGTGGCCCATAATTTTTTGTATGTTATGTTTTCATTTGTCTTGGGATACTGATTCCCTTGTGATTTCTTCTCTGACCCAGTGGTGAAGAGCGTTAATAATTTTCACACACATACTTACTTACTTTCCAAGTTTTTTTCCCCTATTGATTTTTAGTGTCATCCCACTGATACTGGTTGCAATTGCAATCTTGAATTTTATTAAGACTTGTTTTGAGGCCTTAACGTATTGTCTGTTCTGCAAGAAGTGCCATTTGCACCTGAGGAAAATGTGTGCTGCTGTTGCTGGGAGTTCCGTGCAGTCTGCGGCCCAGCTGTGCGGGGCTCGCGGCTGCCCCGTCTCCCAGCCCCAGCGGCCAGCGGGGCCGCAGAGCTGTCTGCGTCACGCAGCTCAGAGCTGACGCTGGGTGCGTGATGTGTGTCTCAACGGCATGAAGGTAGAATCACAGGATGTCTGGGAGTCCTTCCACATGATCTGTTGGGCGAGGGCGGCTGCTGCTGAAACAAGACTGGACGAGGCGTGTGACTGACTGAGGCTGGACGGTAGGTGCACAGAGCCTGGACCGGGGAGCGGGCCCACCGTCCGGGGAAAGGGGTGGGCTTTGCCGGCCCCGGGGTCTCTCACCACCCTCACCTCTGCCGTAGCCCCGGTCATCTGTCCACGTGAGCACACGCGGACGTGTTGCAAACTCGATGGACACTGAAATTTGAATTTCATATACTTTTAATGCCATGAAGTCTTTTTTCTCCATTTAAAAATGCACAGATCATTCTTGTGGGCTGTGCAGAAACAGGTGGGCCACACCGCTCTGGTTTGCCAACCCTGATTTGCACTTTTGCCTCCTTTGTATAGATTGACATTTTCCATTTACAACGTTACATAATATTAGCTTTTTGTACTTGTTACTCTGATTGCAAAAGTAATATTTTTAAAAAGCCAAAACAAAAAATGTTACCCATAATTCTACTTCAAGATTTCACATATCTTTCCAATACTTTCTCTTATATTGCTTTTTGAAGCTACGTAACATATTCCCAAGTAGAATACTCCCCTCCCCAGAAACCGTGAGCCGTGAGCCGTGGGTCTCCTTGCTGGAGGGACCCGCCCCGATCTGCGTCCCCAGGGAAGCTGGCTTCCTTCTGGGCGTTGAAGACGTCTCGCAGAACGGGAGCTTTGCCACCATCCTCGGCCCCACAGCATCAGTTCCAGCCTCTCCAGGGAGACGAGGTTTGTCTCTAAAGGAAAAACAAATCACATCTCAAGAGGAAAACTCACAGCAAAGGGTATTTCTCATCACCTCCAGACTTGTTCGGCTTTCTTGAAAATGTATGTGATTTTTTAAATTACAGTTTATTGTTTCATAAAACTCTTTAACGTAAACTTTGACTCATTAAGAAAATTAGTTACACAGAAACAGTGCCAAAAGGATCAATATCACTTGTTCTGAAAAGTAAAATTCTACACAACCTTTATCACCAAATGAAAATACCTCATTTGCAGCTATGAAAAGCCATGCTGAGACATTAATTTCTAAATATGTAGGTTTGTCCCTCCAGGTGGACAGCCTTAGGGACAGGACAGTCACTGTCCTGAGGACACACCTGTGGGAGGGAAGCCGTTTGCAGACCCCGGCAAGAACATGGTCACCAAGGACCGGGCCCAGCAGCCTGAGAACGGCTTCCAGAAACAGAAACACACGGGAGAGGCGGCAGGAGACACTAACCCAGCCCCCGAGCGAGGGCAGGGGCATCCCAGCCCGGTGCTTGTGACATGCCTCACGAAGGTGACACACACTTGGCAGTCTGGGCTTTCGCCTTCCCCGAGGGCCACCGGGGAGGAAACACACCCACCGGTCCTGACGGGGCCAGAGCCAGGCCCGACTGTCCGGTGTTCACTGGGCCGAGGTGGGCACAGAAAGCTGCAGGTGGGTCTCTCCCCAAACCACCTCGTTCCCCTCAAAAACTCAGGGTCCTGTTGCGAGACAGTGGCTTTTCTGCACGTGACCCGACAGGCCCTCACGTCCGTGCGGAGCCTGACCTGGTCTCCCTCACGACCAGCAGGTGTCTCGCCTGCGCCCTTGGTTGGCACCAGCCTCCTCCGAGGTCACGGCCGGGGGACTTTGCCAGGTAGGAGACACCCACCCACATGGGGGGCAGGTGACAGCACTCCTCATATGGGGCCGGGGCAGTGTGGTGGCCGTCACCACACGCCAAGGCCAACTCTCCTACTCCGTGGGGGGCTGGGGGGCTTAGGATAACCTAACATTCCAGCAGCTTCAGTCTGAGCCACTTTCACAGTTGTGGAGCCCGAGGTCACAAAGCCACCTCTGGGCAGTGAAGAGAGCAGAGCTCTGTGGCTTCTGGGCTGTGCGCTGAGGCCCCTCCCAGCTGCAGCTGGCCTTCCTCCTCCTCAGCCCAGGTGGCAGCCGGCTGTCCCGTGGCCTCTGGTCTAAATGGCAGGTGTGTCTGGTCCACTGCAGCGTTCTGACGAGAGCCTAGCGTGAAACCCGTCACTTCTGTGGGAAATGACATGGTCGTACCTGTGACTTCCTTCCTGGAGCTGCCAGAGGCGCTGGACGCAGAGGCCATGCGGGGGCCCCTGTCAGGAGCACGCGGGACAGCCCTGGAGGGGACGCAGCTGGGAGACACCTGGGGAATAAAGGCCACCAGGTTAAAGTGGAGTCGTCACCATCTGAGCCCCATTCCAGTGTCACGGGGGGTGGACACCCAGGACGATCAGCTCCTGGCCTGTGGCCCCCAAGAGGTGTCCCTGCCACCAAGACGTGACAGGGCCTTTAGCTCTAACTTCTCCTTCCCAGGAGCCGCACATGTGGACGAACAGTTAAGCATCATGGGAAACAGAGTTCAGGACAAACGGTGGGGGGGGGGGGGGGGTGGCGTTTCCAGAGTCACAAGACCTGGGAGACGGAACAGCCATGCACGGCCCGTACCTGGGTCCTGGTTTGTGGGAAAGATAAAAGCAGCCCAAAGACATTTTCCAGGCAATTGGGAAAATTTATAAGCTATGGGTACTAGGTGAGGTGGGCATCACCGTGCTGGCGGGCTCAGGCAGCGAGTGGCTTCTCAGAAACGCGTGCTTGTCAGTGGCTCACTCAACGCGGCCAGGCCAGGCCACGCAAACAGGACAGACCAGCAACTGCTCAGTCTCCATAACTGAGTTGCTGGGTGTCTACTGCACTATTCTTGCCACTTTTGCATAGATTTCATTTTTTTGTAATAAAAGATTTTTAAAAATGAAATGCTTGTGCCTCCCTCGAAATATGCCAGATGAATTATGAGAATTAATCACCACTTACAGGTTTAAGTGTAGTTCGTTCCTTTCATCATCTGCTGACCCTGCAGGGCTCGGGGAAGGGACACGCTTCAGGGGGTGAAAACCAAAGCTGTGACCCGCAGCCTCCACCCGCCTCTGCCCGCTGTCCTGGCCCGGAGCCCCCGAGGGGGAAGTCACCGTGGCAATTGTCAAACATTCCCTAGATGCATCCGGCTTTGCTGGGAGATGCACTTTCTTGTTCACCTCTGAGTTTGGCATTTCCGGCTGTTAAAATTAGAATAACTCTTTCATTCAGGATGTGCTCCTCCTAGACAAAACGGAAATCACATCTGGGGGCCGGAGAAGTGGGCAGACAGAATCTCAGGAAAAGGTCTGGGAAAACACCTGTGTTTAACGTTCAGCTCTGACAGCGCAGCCTGCAGCTTCCAAGAACAGATGCCAAGAAGACATCCCCCCGCCCCCCACCGTCCTGGGCCTGGGGCTAAAGTCAGGCTGCAGGGGCCTGGCTGAAGGCACCCATGACCCTGGGCAGCTGGTAGAGTTAACAAGTAAATTCCAGGTACAAGCCTTTAAAAAAAAAAAAAAAAAAAAAATCTGCATCAGACTGCTAATTTAGGGTGTCACCTACTTAACATGTTACCATAACTTTTCACCCATTTTACACAGTAAGGCACAGGCCAGATCCCTAAAAGTACGTGGTTGCCATGGAAGTGTCTCCCGGAACTCTCAAATCCACTTCTCCTGCTCCCGCCTCCCCGATGACGAGACCTTGTCCTTCCGTCAAACCCACACGCCACGCAGAGAACAGAGCTGCACCCGTGTCTGGTGGCCTGGCCCTGAGGGACGGCTGGGGGGACCCGGCTACTCGGGGGCTGTGCCACGCCCGGAGCTGCCACGCCCGGAGCTGCTGTCCACGTGACGGAGGGTGCTGGTCCTCGCTAGGCCTCAGAGCCAGGGTTTAGACCCACCTCCACATGATTCTCAAACCGGCCGGTGCCTTCCCTCACCCCGTCTACACCCGGTATCTGCCGGGTCCACACACAGGCCGCCCCAGGAGCAGGTTTTGCAGCCACAAGGTGCAGACCGGAAGCAGGTGAAGAGGCGGAAAGTGACCAAATGAACAGGAGGGTCACGGCGGTGGGTGTGAAGCCCCCGACACCTCGCAGGGCGGGTGGGGGCTCAGCGCGGCTGGGCAGCAAGGATTCCTCATGTCCTGGCTCGAGGGGGTCCAAGCTGGAAGGACCCCCAGCTGCCCTGGGGTCTCCGGCCCCTCCTTGAAGGGCTGGGGGCCTCCCCCCTCCCGTCCTCAGCCCCCGCCTCTGTAATTTTCTAAGCGAACGGACTGAGCAGGTGCTGAGCGCACAGCAGCACAGACGGTGCTCACGCGACAAGTGGGAAACCAGGAACTGGGGCTCCAGAGGCACAGACCAGCCGCCCGTGTCCTGCGTAAACGGGCAGGGCGATCGCAGACCCACAGGAAAGGCCTGCGGGGACAGAGACAGGAAATGCCAGCACGACTCTCCTTTTCTGTTTCTAGAGCCTCCTGCTCAGCCCCGGTTTCTGCCCAGACACTCCTTCCTGGACGTGCGGGGGCTGCTGGGCAGGGGTCCCTCCCACCTGGCCCTCGGTGTCACCTGGGACCTACGACCCTGGGGACCGTGGCCCGTAGGATGCACATCTGCCCCCTGTCTGCTACCCTGGGCCAAGGTCCGGAAGGAATAAAGACACTTCCAGAAGGAGCCTGAGTCTGGAATGCGGGAGACCCTCCCTCTGGCTCCTGGCAGTGGGTGGCAGGTGGGGGGGAGGGCTGCACACGGAGCCGGGACAAGGCCTGCAGGCTGGGGACAGTCATGCAGCCGGCACCAAGCCCCCAGCCAGAGGAGCCCCAGGCCTGACCTCGGCACCGCACCGGGGAGGGCCGGGTGAGGACAGCGGGGTGGGCGGGCGGTGGGCGGCGTGGGGGAGGGCCGGGTGAGGACAGCGGGGTGGGGGTAGGGGGCGGCGTGGGGGAGGGCCGGGTGAGGACACCGGGGTGGGTGGGCACCACACAGGACAGCACAGCTCTGGTCAGCCCAGGCCCAGACCCAGACCTGCCAGACAGACGCCCACACCAACACGGGCATGTGGGGACACGCCACAGCCCACGTGGAATGACACCCTCCCCAGCGCCCAGTGGCCTAAAAACACGCTGGAGGAATCCAAACTCCAGCCATCAGGCGGGGGCCCACCCTGGGGAGTGCCCGGGTCACAGGTCCTTCCAGAACCAGCCCCAGAGCTCCCACCAGGGCTCGGGCTGCACAGAGCGGCGAGTACGCGGCCTCTCCCGCCCCAGACCCTCGCAGGACATTTGCAGTTTGCTGTTAGTGAGCAGAGTTGTCCCTGGGTCCTCTACGTGACAATTCTCTGCCCCTGCTGTGAACTAAAATAAAACCTTAAGGCTCACGCCGCCACTGGCTGACTGAACAGACCCCCTCGTGGCCAAAGGAATATCCTAAAACTAAACTGCCTGCCAGGGGGAGGGAGGTCAGACCTGCCTCCTCACGTCCCCCCTTCTTTCGAACATCCTCTGTAGCCCATTAACAGGCCTAAGGGTCTTCAAGACAGACCTGCAGGTCCTCAGTTTACACAACAAACCTATGCCTGGTGGCTCATCTCTGATTAACAGCAGCTTAAAACATTCCAAGCCTCTAGACAAAGCTTCATGTAAAAACCAATTACAAGCCAAAGAATCTTCAAACCCACCTATGACCTGCAAGCCACCCCCTCAAGATGGCCCACCTTTTCGGGGCGAACCAAAGTGTGATTCCCGAGTACTGATTTCTGACTTCCCCTGTGGCCCCCCCGTCTCCCTGAAATGTGTAGAACCAAACGCTAACCCAGCCACAGCGCGTCCACCTGCTCCAGGCCTCTTGGGCGCGGCTGCGGGTCGTGGTCCTCAAATTTGACTCCGAGTAAATCTCTTCAGAATCACTGTACAGAGCTTGGCTTTCCCCGTGAACACTGGGACACCGTGCGTTGTTCTTTGGAAACACCCCAGCGTCGACGCCGACTGAGTGAAGGGTGCCCCGTTTGTCCTCGACTCACCGTCTGACGTCGTTACACCTGCAGCACCTGCCAGGAAGCTCGCTCCGCCGACCTCGCCTTGACCATCCATAAAATGGGCACAGCAGTGCCAGCCTCGCGGGGCGCAGGTGGACGTCATCGGTGCCTCCCTGAGGACCAGCAGGACCTCGAGCTGCAGCCGCTGTTCTCTCACCAGGTGACGAGGACAGCGGCGCGGCCACCCGCATACACAGCAGCGGCACCGCAGGTCCCGCCGCCTCCAGAGCTTCCTTGCGAGGAACACAAGCACCACAGCGTGGTTAAGCCATGTCATTTGTCCTTCTGTTCAAATATCTAGTCATTCTTACGTGGTTTTACCCAACTTAAATAACAAGTGCTTAACGTCTTTGTTGGTTTTGTTTTGCTGACTTGTTTTTGTTTTCCAGCCGAGATGTTTTCGCAGGAATCTATTTGAATCCTCAGACCGAGCCGGCTGTTCCGGCTGGAGTTTCCACCCCGGGGAACTGAAATGGATTAATCTAATCAAAGCGGTTTGCGGCCTGCGGGGAAGCTGACCGATTCTGTCACCCCCTGCCCCGGCCCTTCGTTGTGCCGAGTCATTGCCTGAATCTAAAGTCGGTCGTTCTCTGCGAGGCCACGGCCGTCACCTGGGGCGGGACAGCGCGGCGGACTCGGGGCCCACGGGCTGCAGCGGGGCCAGGGAGGCGCCCGGACGCTGCGACAACCGCATTTCCCCAAGTCCCTACAGCGCCTGGAGGTGACGGGCAGGCCCGGGAGACACCGGAGTCATGAACTCCGCGCTTGAGTGAGGCCGGTGCCCCTTTCTGACCTGCTTCCTCTTCCATGTCCAGAAAGACTAAGACACGTTGGTAGAGTCACCTGCGACCCTTCGTCCTGACGCAAGTCAAGACACACTTACCGCACCGCCGCCGTCCTCTGCTCGGGACGCCAAAGGGCCCCTCGGCCCCGGCGGGACGTGTGGCCTCCCCAGGGTGACGGTGGCCGCTGCCTGTTCCGGGAAGCGACCGCTGAAGACGGGCCCTGCCCTGAGTCCGGGTCAAGCGACAGGAACCGCGGAGGGCGAAGGACTCGCGTCGTCCCGGCTTGCGGTGACCGCAGGGGCGTGCTGTGGGCGTGGCCAGCGTCGTGGGCGTGGTCAACACATGTGGTCGGCGTCGTGGGCGTGGCAAGAGTCGTGGACATGGTCAGCACGTGGTCTGCGTCGTGGGCGTGGTCAGCACGTGGTCAGCGTCGTGAGCGTGGTCAGCACGTGATCGGCGTCGTGGGCGTGGTCAGCACGTGGTCGGCGTCGTGGGCGTGGTCAGCACGTGGTCGGCGTCGTGGGCGTGGTCAGCACGTGGTCGGCGTCGTGGGCGTGGCCAGCGCCCGCGGTCCCGCTGGAAGCCGGCAGGTCAGCCCTGCAGGCGGCGCGGTCGCTACAAACGAGCCTCGCGTTAGCTCAGCGTCTGCGGGCAGGGCCGGACGCGCGGCCCGTCGGGCCCCCTCGGGGGCAGCGCTAAGGCGTCGGGGTCCGTCGGGGTCCAGGGCTGTGCGGTTCCTCTGCGGCAGGCCGGGCGGGACGGGCTGTCCTCCCGACCCCGGGGCTGATCTCTCGGCAGAGACCATGACAGGCCGCGTGGCGCGAGTCCAGCCCAGGCCTCACGCCGGCCGTGGGCTCCACAGCCTCGGAAGCGGACGGGGAGATGCCCGGCTGGGCCGAGGCGACAGACGCCAGCTGTCACCTGCTACTTGTGGGACTCTGCTCTGGTGACCCCAGTGACCATGCCGTCGTCCTGGAGCACGTTCTTGGCCACGTGTCCATGCAAGGCCCTCCGTGTGGCGGCCCTGCCCTCTTGGAGCCGCGATCCGGCAAGGAAGCAGATGCTCGGCAGGAAGCACTGTTAGAACACACAGCCCTGGGGAAGAGGAAAACAGGCCGTTAGAAAAGCACTTGTGAGGGTCCTACGGAGCCCCCTCTGCAGAAGGAACGTTCAGTTGACCCCCAGGACAGGAGGAGCCGCCCACAGAGCCCAGGGGCTGGCAGCCAGCAGCTCAGGTGCCCGGCGATGGCCGCAGGGCTGGCAGGAGACGGGGCAGAGCCAGGCTGCCCACAGGCCAAGCTGCTAGAACGTGGCCCTCCACCCCTCCACGAAGACCTGTGGTCCTGTCTCCCCGGCAGTGCGGACGTTCTTGTCACCTTAGGACAGACCAAGCGAGGGAACCTGGATTCCAAGGCGAAGGCCTGGGCCACCCACCCCAGTGAGAGCCGTTGGCTGGGGCTGTTCGGGACTAACTGGAGACGAGGAAAACCCGGAAGTGTTTGGTATCTACAGTGTCCCCAGCAGCCTCCCAGCCTCACTGTCCTCTCCATGGAACCCTCTGAGAATAACCCACTTCATAAACAGAAACGGCCGGGGTTCGGCCTGCTGGGCGCCGGCTCCACTGTTTACTACGTAACAGCTCAAACCTGTTCACACACTGAAGGTCGTCTCCGTAGAAACTGCACACTTCAACTACTGACGAAGCGAGTTTCTGGCTGTCCTGCTATTAGCTGAAATGGGCCATTTCACCCCGATTCTTCCGGTGTGGTAGCTGTCGAGGCTGTCAGGGAACAGCTCAGCTTTTCCTTAAAACAGGAGGGTCGAGGGCGGCACCTGCAGCTTCCCCGCAGCCCAGCCGAGCGGGGAAGTGTGGCCTGGGCAGCCCTGGAGGGTTTGAGGACCCGGAATATGCCCTGTCGCTCAAACCTGCTCTAACCTGACTTCGTGCTCACTGCTGGGGCTCAAATCCACGATGATAAGCAGCAGTTCTGGGATCACAGAACAGCAGCCGGGCAGAGACTGACTCACCGCTACAGCTCAACCTGCCCACGTGTGCGTCGCCGCAGGTCACACCGGCCAGAGACGCGTCTACGCGGAGCAACAGATCGTCCCGAGGAATCGTTCCAGGGCCACGTGCCCTCAGCAGCGCCGGGTTTCAGCCGCGAGCCTGTTCAGAGTGTGCTGCTGCCTCCCGTCCGCAGGGCTAGAACTGTCTCTACCAAAAAGGAAGGAAACTGCAGCAGCCGGCGCGCAGGTGGTCGTTCACCTGGAAACCACCTGTGGCTGCTGTGGGCGAGATGTTAAACAGCGATCTCAGGTTGGAAAACTGTCCTGGCTAGTTTAGAGCTGACTGAGCAGGCCGGGCGCGGTGGCTCACGCCTATCATCCCAGCACTCTGGGAAGTCAAGGCGGGAGGATCGCTCGGGGTCAGGAGTTCGAGACCAGCCTGAGCAAGAGCGAGACCCCGTCTCTACTAAAAATAGAAAAATTAGCCAGGCATGGTGGCACATGCCTATAGTCCCAGCTACTCGGGAGGCTGAGGCAGGAGCATTGTTTGAGCCCAGAAGTCTGAGGTTGCTGTGAGCTAGGCTGATGCCACGACACTCTAGCCCAGGCAGCAGAGCAAGACTCTGTCTCCAAAAAAAAAAAAAAAAAAAAAAAAGCTGACTGAACAGCACTGGTCTTTGGTTGTTCAAACATCAATTGAACAATTACCACGAAAACCAGAAAATGAATTGGCTAAAAGCAATTTGGGGGAGAGAGGACAGGCACAGTTCCCTCGCCTACAATGACAGCCAGGTCCACGAGTGACCAGAGATAGGGTCTCAGGGTCCGCGTGGGACAGAGAGAGGAAGGTGGGGTGGGTCAGAGCCGTGGGCAGGTGAGAGGGGTCCCTAGGCCAGCGGGAAGGTGGCGGGAGGTCCGTGGGCACCCAACGCGCCATGAGGCCCTGAGCAGCAGCGGGAGCGGCAGTCCCACTGCGTGGAGGGACCCAGCTCCACGCCCCCCCCAGGGCGGCTGCCCCCAGGAGGCACACGACGCGGGGGCGCCACACCTGGCGTCCGGCTCCTGAGGGAAGTTAACGTCCCCCCGGAACAGGCCACTCCTTTCCAGAAAGACTTGTTTCTAAGTGACGGTCCTCTTTGTAACACAGAAATGCTACGGTAAGATGTCCCACACTAGCGTGTTCACGCCTCTCAGCTGGACGCTGAGGGGTGGAGCACACAAGGACCCGACTCCCGAGACAGAGACAGAGGGACCAGAGCAGACGGGGCGGCCACGCAGCGCCGCCCAGCCCGGGTGCTCAGCCGCTCGCGGTGGTGCAGTGCGGCAGTGCAGTCACCCAAAGGATACAGCTCGAAAACGTAGGATGACATTGCTCATTTATTTATGAAAAAGTACATGCATTAACCGCATTTTAAAAGGAGGTTTAAAAGGTCAGGAAAGTGCCGTCAGCTCTAAGTGACTAAAGCCATTGTGAGCAGATGCCAGTAGTTGTGCAAACCCATAATGAAAGAGGTTAGAGCAGTACTTTTATTCTCTTCCAGGTCTCCGTGTCAGGGAGGGAGCTTACCTGCTCTGAAGCCGACCCCCTTCCTGTTCGGCAACACCGAAACGCGGCAGGAAGAGCAGAGACCACGCTCGGCCCACGGGGAAGCCGCGGCTCACGCAGCCCAGCCCGCTGACGTGTAGACGGCAAATCGGCTTTGGTAAGTTCTTTCAGGAAAAGACATTTTTCTCCCAAAGCACACCAATAAATATGTACATTAAAAACCACAAACACAGTTATTTTAATTCAATCAGATACAACAGAAGAAAACACTAATTTTTACATTCGTCTTTGTAGATAAGAAAAACTCGATTTACAGTGCATATTCCAATTCTGATCTGGCTTTGTCTTCACATTCTGAGAACAGCAGCATGAAGAGCTATTTTGCTCACTGTGCATCACAGTCACAGGACGGAGGTGGGTGAGGCACTTGGCGTCCCGACAGGCCAGGACCACCGCACCCCCCACCTCTGAGCGTCCCACACACGTGGCCACGTCCCTGCTCAGCCAGACGGCGCCAAAGACCAGCCTGGACTGACCCCTGCGGCCAAACCCTCGCGTGAGTCACGCGGTGCGTGTCTGTGCCGCCCACAGGCACCTCCCCGGGGAGTCCACACACCCGCTATTTACCTGAGGAAACTGAGGGATCTTCAAGGCAGCTATTATGCTAAAACTATAGACTTTCCTCTGCACTGTGGAACAAAGAAAACCTCCACAATATCAAGGTTCTAATGCAAACTGGAATTACTACTGAAAGCGTGTCCCCCTTTCAAGGCTAAGAAGAGACGGATGGGCAGGCGCGGTGGCTCACGCCTGTAATCCTAGCACTCTGGGAGGCCGAGGTGGGCGGATTGTTTGAGCTCAGAAGTTCGAGACCAGCCTGAGCAAGAGCGAGACCCCGTCTCTACCAAAAATACAAAGGAATTATCTGGACAGCTAAAAATATATATAGAAAAATTAGCTGGTCATGGTGGCGCATGCCTGTAGTCCCAGCTACTCGGGAGGCTGAGGCAGGAGGATCGCTTGAGCCCAGGAGTCTGAGGTTGCTGTGAGCGAGGCTGACCCCACGGCACTCTAGCCCGGGCCACAGAGTGAGACTGTGTCTCAAAAAAAAAAAAAAAAGAAAAAGAAGAAGAAGAGACGGATGGACAGACTCGCACAGACAGGGCGGACGGACGGACCAGACGGTGGACAGCTGCGAATGGCAGACAGATGTGGACATGGACGACAGATGGACACACGGATGGGACACGGGTGGAGCAGGTAACGTGTTCCATCAGACACGGACCGGCTGCTGCACCACGGCGTGCTCTGCCGCCAGCACACTGTCACCCACAGGAGCATCAGTGGACTGTCCACGTGCACGGATCAGCACGGAAGTGCACACGGAACAACTCGAGCACAGGGCTTTTGGTTTTTGGGGTGTATATATGTGTTTTTAACATGACGGGAATGCACCATGTAGCTGGAGGTTTTTGCTTTGTTTTTAACCCAAAGGAAAAGACATCTTTTCTTTCAAACCACTTTTCCCTAAGGTAAGGTACTCACACCGCCCGCTGATACAAGCCACTCTGCCAGGGGACCCGTGACCGGTCCCCGACACCACGCGGGCTCACCCTGGCGAGGACGAGAGGCGGAGCAGACAGAAGCGAGCGAGAGAGGCTCTCGAGTCAGTGGTTTCAGTTACTGGGGGGGAAACACAACTTCCTGCGGATTTCACGTCACTCGCAGCAAGTGGTTTCTCACTGGAAAAGCCAAGCACACGGGGACAATAGAAAAGAGGCACTTGTATTTCACGTACGATTTTAACTATAATGAGCAAGTTAATGTTTTCCAAACAAGATTATCAAGTGACAAAGATTCATCCACACTTCACTAATCTGTAAACAAAAAGAGTAAATTTTTTGAAGAAAATAAAGATAAATATTTAAAAGTTCAAGAGAAGTAAAAATAAAATCCCCAAGAAGAGCCACTGTTGCCATCCAGTGTGCACGCAAGAGGCACTGCTCCCTCAGCGAGAGTCGAACGTGCATCTTAAGATACTGACATTTTATGCTCAAATACAACCTTTGCCATTCCACTATTTGTTCAGATATTTTTTAATTCAATATAAAAAGTTTAATTTGCCAAGTTAAACAAAATTTAACATAACCTTTGGAAGAGTCATCTTACCTCCTAGACTGTAATTCTCTGGCAAAAGAAAAGAACTGTGCAACTGATACACCCTCGCGTGTGGTGACATGGATGGGACGTGACACATGAGATGGTCACAAGTGCATCACGTGCAAGAGACAGGCAGGGAGACTCTGGGACAGAGAACTATGGCTGAGGGTGGCATGAAGATAGCTTTGTGCTGTCCCACCGGACAGCATCAGAAACCCACACCCAGTTTCTGCAGAACGTGCCCGTGGCGGGGGACGCTCCCAAGCAAGGGGACCAGGAATCACAGCGTGGGCGTGAGCTCACCAGTCAGCGGAAACAGGCGTGTGGGACACAGGCAACAAGCAGATGACCTACGCTTCCTAGTGCGGGAAGGACTCAGCAACTTAACCGAACTAGTGAGAAGCCGCAGCGCAGCAAACTCCCGCAAGTGCCGCGCGGCCACGGCTGTGGCCGCCTCACTCTGCCTCCTCCCGGCTGTCCGTGAGCCGCCCTCTGCTCTGCCGGCGGATGCTCACCAGCCTGCCAGCCGACCGGAGGCTCCACCGGGAGCCGGCAGCGGCGTCGGCCAGGGTGGTGTACTTGGCCGAGCCCTTGGCACCCTCCTCCCAGCCCGGCCGAGACGAGTGGCCGCCCGAGGCGTCCTCCAAGTCAGCCGACACGTCTTCCAGAGCAAGCTTTGGAGGCTCCCAACCTTCAATCTCATCTGGTTTTTTGGACTGTATGTTCTGTTTTAAAACCAAATTGTCCCAAAATCCAGATTTCTTCTCTGTCTTCAATTCTTCCTTTAATCGTACGTTAGTTCTACAGGAGATGAAAGAGTGAAGTGTTGGTGAGCCCATGACTTTAAGGCCCCAAATTGTGTAGATTTTATAAAGTTCTTTCTAAAAAAAATTTTAAGGTGTTTGGAAATCTAATAAAAATCTATGTGTAAGGTTTCAAATATTAAGATTAATAAGGAAAAATTAGTCACTACGTGTAAATGAAACACGTAAAAACCATAATTTAGGACACCCCTTGGCCATCTGTAACCAAAGAGCTGGTTCTCAGACGAGAGACACAAAAGTGTCATCACAAAAGAGCCTGTCGGGGCCTCACGAGGCAGGTGCTGACTGCCTGTCTGCGCAGCACACACACAGGGAATCCAGGGTCTGGGTTAAGAAATAAGAAGGGAAAACTATTCCACTTATCAAACAGGTTTTCAACAGGGTTATTCATATAGCAAGCTCGTCTCAGGAATTTAGTAGGTAATTTGCTCACTACAAGCCAGAACCCCGAGCACTGGCGGCCAGAGAGAACAGGCGGCCGAGGCGGCCGAGAGGGACAGAGGCTGCCGGAGCAGCCGGTCGTCTGGGAGCCGGGCCCCGTCTGCACTGTCCCTACAGCTGGAGACCGCGAATGAAGGCCTGGCGTGGGGCAGGCACGGAAGTGCAGACAGCGGACGGGGCCCCGCGGTCCCCAAACAAAAGCAAATCCATCCCCATAGGGTCCCCAAGCGTCATCTTCTGATCCAGCGACTCTTCACGCCACGGAGCAAACAGCCCCTGGTAACACCATCAGGCAGCCACTGAGTTCATACTTTCAACTTTAAATGCACTTTTTAAACTTTTCCGATGTCAGTTGAAATCTATTTGTTTTCTCAAATCTTTTACAGTTTACCTAGCGATCCTGAGGGTGCTCTTCCTTGTCTCCTTACACCAGAAACGAGATCTGCGTCTCCACCCTTCCCCGCCGCAGCCGACTCACCCTCTGGACTTGGGAGACTCGCGTCGTTCCAGGAGCCGCTGCTGGTCGTCCTTATTAAACAGGGAAGTCACTTCTTTCCAGCCTCGGAAACTTGCTCCCTGCACCTAATAAAAGGTTAAGAAAACCGTCAGGTTTGACACTGTGAATCAACAGGTCTCAGTTTTCTGCTCCAGTGCCTGCAGAGCTAAAATGCAGGACAACTGGCAGAGCCCCGGGTCCCTGCTACGTCTGCGCACACTTTGCTCGTGTAGCCGTCGGTGACCTCAGTGCCGCGCGGTACAGTCACGTCAGCTTACCGAGGCTGCCGAGTGATCCAGTTTTAGACTAGCCGTAATCATATCTTACCTGAACTAGGTTGTGATAATGACACAATCAGATGAAGCTGCCCATAAGAGAACAAGGTCCCCTTCACCCGAGGGACTGACCCTAGAGAGGTCACGGGGGGGGGTCCCCCAAATCCTTCCCCGAATCTGCCATCTCTGCCCTTTCAGTGTTGTCCAGCCCACCTGCCACCTGCAGCCCCAGCAGGGGGTCCCCTGGGATTCCATTTCTGACATCATCATGAAAGGAGAATTATTGGGATTTAAATCACTACCCAGTGTTTCCATTGAAGTTACTGGGAATAAGATGTGAGAAACAGTCTCTAGTTAATGAGCTTCAAACAGCTATCCCTGGGGAGGAACAACCTACAAGGAAGAGGAAATGAGAGGGAAACATTTTAGAAATGAGTAGCGAGTGTGCACGTCAAAAGGGTAAGTGGATGGATGGTCTTAACTGTTTCCAGAAATGCAACATAAAGTTGCACTATCTGGGAGGGAAGGCGGGTGACACGTGGCTTACTGCAGAATAAATAAAGTTACGGGGTGAACATGAGACAGGGCTGGCCCCTTCCCACCCTCCGGCCAGTGTCCCCAGACCGGGGACTGCGGAGGAGACGTGTTGAAGCACAGTCTGCACATCCGTGTCACCCCACGTGCGAGCAGCATCCAACGTCCTGGACAGACCGGTGCCCTCGGTGCCCCGACCCAGGGTCGCGTCCAGCGCCGAGATCCCATCTCTGTTTCCCGCCGTTCGTGGACTCCTCGTCCAGGCGTGTCAGCGTCTCCAGTGTTACGAGAACTTTCACTCAGGATTGTCACTCTGTCACTCTTTCTCACACACACACTTCCCCAAAGTCCCTGGGGGCTCTGGGCCTCGGGCAGGTTCCCGGGTCGTTCTCAGTAGGGACTCACGTTCCTCCACCGAGCTGATCGCTCCTTCCACCACAACGGTCCAAGCCTGGTGGCCTCTGTCCTTTCAGGTGTAAGGACGTGTCTGTGACTTGTGGCCGACGTGCGCCTGGCCCTTGGGGACGCCAGCGACCTGCCCTCGGTCGCTGACCCCGCGTGCAAGGACGACGCTGCCGTTTAAAGCGTCCTGCAAGTGCCGACTCCGGGGAGGAAGCCGCGGCGTGAGCGCTGACGCCTGAGCTGGGGCACACGGCCTGGCCCCCCGCGGCCCCCGAGCCCCCCCCGCGGCCCCCCGCAGCCGCCGAGCCCCCTGAGCCCCCCGCGGCCCCCCGCGCCCCCCCCGCAGCCCCTGAGCCCCCCCCGCGGCCCCCCGAGCCCCCCCGGAGCCCCCCGGGCACCACGAGCCAGGCGAGCTGAGCCGCCCGTGGGAACACGGGGGAGCAGGGACGGACTGAAGGCGACACATCGGCAAATAAACCAGCAGAGAAGCGTCGCAGTGCGAGTCCCCAAGAGCTCAGCGCCCGCCAGGCCGAGTCGCCCCGGATGGCTGTCGCGACTCCCCGCTCCCCTCCCGCACCGGGACGCGGACGCGCCTCGTCCTCCGGCAGGTGCAGAAACGTGTGCGAGGAAATCGCTCCGTCCGCCCTGGGTGTCACCACCGGCCCCGGCCCTGAGCCCCCGCGAGCCTCCCCGGGGTCCCCAGCGGCCCGCGGGGCAGACCCAGCCCGGCGACTGCCATCACCTGGGTGGGGGCGGGGCGGGGACTCCCCTCATCTCCCGTCTCAGCCAACGCGGCGCGTCCTTGGGCGACTCCGCCCCTCAGACGCCAGGCCACGCCCCCCGCCCGCACCTGCGCCCCCGCACCTGCGCCCCCGCACCTGCGCCCCCGCACCTGCGCCCCCGCACCTGCGCCCCCGCACCTGCGCCCCCGCACCTGCGCCCCCGCACCTGCGCCCCCGCACCTGCGCCCCCGCACCTGCGCCCCCGCACCTGCGCCCCCGCACCTGCGGGCGGTCGCCGCCCTGTGAGCCCGTCTGGGGCCGAGGCTCCTCCCACCGGGCGGCGCCCAGGTCCCTGCCGGGCCCTGCGAGGAGGGAGCGGAGGACCCCGCCCGGCGGCCGGCTGAGCAACCGGACTGGGCTGAGCAACCGGACTGGGCTGAGCAACCGGGCCGAGCTGAGCAACCGGGCTGGGCTGAGCAACCGGACCGGGCCCCGGCGTGGCGCAGGCAGGATCTCAGGACGGTCTCGGTCCCTACGCCCAGGCCAGGCGTGTCCCGCGGGGGCGCCGGCCTGAGCACCGGCTCCTCCAGCCGCGAGGCCGCCGCCTGGCGGGGTCCGACGGTTCCGGTTCCGGAGGACACGGACACTGTCCTGGGGTGGAACAAACCTCGGGCCGTCAACACGAGCAGTGCTCACAGTGCGAGGCGCGAAGGACGTTTTCCTCTTCCGAGGGCCGAGCCCCTGCGCCGCCCACTCCTCCGGGAAGCGGCGATAAACCCAGATTCCCCCCGGGACAGGGCAATGACAGGGTGACAAGCTGGGAGTAGATGCAGGGACAAAGTGACGGCCCAAAGAAATGAAGACAGATAAGATGTGCTATAGAACTCCACGTGGCACCCAAGCAGTTAGGCTACAGGTATGAGAAAGCAAGTTTCTGCACAAAACAAGGAAAATCCATTTTTTCCTTTTAGCTGTATCTCATATGCAAAAAAAGTCCTTCGTGTTCCATGAAGAAAGTCTAGGAAATACTGGAAAGACAGTGAATGCCGTCCGTAATTTACCAAACGCTGCCTGCTGGAGAGGTGAGTGGACGCGTCTCACCATGAAGTGTGCAGAGGTCAGCCCTGGTCTGCAGGACCTGCCGGCCGGCGCCCAACACCGATGTCGTCACACAGAACACGGGGTGACTTCACCGACAGCTCTAACTCAATCCAATCTTTTTTTTTTTTTTTTTTGAGACAAGAGTCTCACCCTGTTGCCCTGGCTAGAGTGCCATGGCGTCAGCCTCGCTCACAGCAACCTCAAACTCCTGGGCTTAAGCAATCCTCCTGCCTCAGCCTCCCGAGTAATTTTTTCTATATATATTTTTAGTTGTCCAGATCATTTCTTTCTATTTTTAGTAGAGTCGGGGTCTCGCTCTTGCTCAGACTGGTCTCGAACTCCTGAGCTCAAACGATCCGCCCACCTCGGCCTCCCAGAGTGCTAGGATTACAGGCGTGAGCCACCGCGCCCGGCCTCAGACTTCATCTCTTGATTATAAAACAGACCCTCATCTAACCAAGTTTAACTCTGAACTACCATCCTTCAAACTTAATCTCACAAATTATCTTAAAATTTTAAACAAAACGTCAAGTTGAAGACCAAGGTCTAGTGTCATCTGCATGTTCTAGTTTTCCTCAAATATGGAACTCTCACTGCAAGTGTGTAATTCCAAACAAAACAGACCCAGGCGCCTCCTTTCACCACGGGAGGGAGTGCCTGCGGCGTCCCCGCCCTCCAGCGAGGCACCTCCCTGTGGCAGAGCAGGGAAACCACACAGAGACTGGACGGTGACAGATGAGACCACATTTCAATGTGTGGGCGAGGAAATATCATCCCAAACCACCCCTGAAACAGACCAGGGAGAGGGGTGATCCGTGAGAAGAATGGGAGCGAAGCTCCGGTCAGCTCAGGCCACGGAAACACACGCACCAGCTCCGCCCACATCCCATGTAATTCTAATATTTTAATAAAAGTGATTTCATGTGTATGCTTCTTAAAGGTATTAGAATTCGCGGGTCAGGGAAAAGGAAAAAGAAACAATCTTTGTGAGGCCGGGGCTGCCAGTCTCTCACCAGTAAACGCTGTCACACCCGGCGGCAGCGTGGGGTACGTCCCGGGGTGTGGGGGCCGTGCCGCTGGGGGGCTCTGGGCAGACGGCGGCTGGTGGCAGCTGGAAAGCGCTGCCGTCCCGGGGCCACCGGCACGCTGACACGGGTCCTTGTGGGCTGGGAGGAGGACGTGGATGGGGCCCCGGGTGAGCCGGGCCGCGCCCCCTGCCACGGCCCACGCCCCCTGCCACGGCCCGCATGGCTCCCCGACAGCCTGGACACGGGGGCTCAGGGCCAGGACACTGAGACGAGCCTCGGAGCTGCTGGGGTGACCTGGTGAGGGCGGCTGGAGAAGCCACCACTGCCGTGTTCCCCCGGAAGGTCGTGGAAAAGGCCATCGTTGTAGGGCCACGGAAACACGGTGGCCGCCACGCCACAGCCAGGCTGAGGTTCCACTGTGATTAATTCAGAGGCGTGGCTGGACGGCTTAGTTTTCTAATCCTTCTAAATTTTAGAACTCACAATGACTTCATGGTTAAACACTGAAGCTATGAGAAACTGGCAATTCTGGAGAAAACCGGTTTCACAGTCCAGCTCAGGCAGCCGAGTCCAGCGTGAAACCAAACCCTGGCCCTTCATCCAGCGAGCGCCATCAGGCCACGGGGAAATTCCGCGGCACTTCACCAGCTCACAGCCGAGCGGCTCAAATGCCCGTCGGGGAACGCGCCGCGGGGCTGGAGCTGGGGTGCGGCCGGGCTCCCACCCGGCCCCCCGGCCTGCCTGGGCGCGTCCCCCTCAGCAGGGCAGCTCGGGCGGCCCAGATGCACTTCAGGTGCCAAAGTCAAACGAGACCAGCCCTCGGCAGCTGCGTGCACGGAGCCAGCCGGCATGGACAGCATGGGGCGGCCCCAGAGACGTCGGCGCACAGGGCCCGTGCCCTGGCCAGGCTAACGTGGGGCCGGGCAGGGTGGGCGTGTGCCCGCGGTGGGCTCATCCCTTCAGCCCAGTCTGGGGCCGTCAGGTCGGCACTCGGCCCCTGGCGGCAAACGCTACGAGGACCCCTCGGACGGCAGCGGCAGCCGGCGCCTCCCGGCACTCGCTCTCGGAACCAGGTTCTCTCCACGGCTCCAGAGCAGACGCTGCCCAGGCACTCGGGGACAGGTGACTGGTGACAGACACGACGGGGGATGGGGCGTGCGCCCACGCGAAAGCGCAGGACACGGCTGCTCGTGTCGGCATTAGCAGACACGTTTAGTGGCTCCTAAAAACATGAAAAACTTGTGATCAACCAGTGAAACGTCGGTTGTGTGGCTTATGTGGCCTCTTACTCCACAATCCTCGTTTTATGCCTTTTCCTTTAAATACTGCCGTCATCTGACAGCCCTGAGTTACTCGTGCTGAAGGGAAGGGCGAGGACGTCGCTCAGAGCCAGCTGTGCGCACCCCCCCCCAGGAGGAATCGCCCTGCGACAGCCAAGGGGGACGCAGCCCGCCAGGCGGGACCAGGCGGGACCAGGCGGGACCAGGCGGGACCAGGTGGGACGCGGGGCAGGAAGGGCCGTGGGCACCGCATGGAGCCATCAGAGCACGTGCTCACAGGTCAAAGGGCGAGCTGCCCTGCATGGCCCGGGGTGGCCCATGCGCAGTCCGCAGCGTCTCTGGAAAGGTGAACAAGAAACCGTGAGGTGAGAGAGCTGGGCGGCTGGAGACAGAAACGAGGGGAGGTTTTCAAGGGGACCCTCTGTGCACGTCAAGTTTTGTATCACGTGGACGTGTTACAGACACACGTGTCCTGAGCTGTCATCTCAGAGCGTGGTAATTTCTCAACCTGCATGCTTCACGAGAGCCACAAACACACAAAGCAGCTTCCGTGACCATTTCCTCAACTCCCTCAGGAAGACACACGCTGGCGCCACTCCGGAGGCACGGAAGAGAAGTCAGGGCCTCTCCCGGGGGGGACACCAGGTCCAGAAGGACACAGTGAGTAGGGTGAGCCGTGGGGAGCAGCGAGGGGGACGGCGCCAGCCCTGCTGGGCAAGTCATCTCGCTCACCAGCCACCCCATGCCCTGAACCACGGCCCTTTCTCCAGAAAAACACCCTCTCCGACCTGAAAAGCGAGCGCTTGTTTGGCAGGCGGGAGGGGGGACGGGACCCTGAAGGGGCCGGAGCAGCCAGCAACGGAGCTGTGTCCGTCCTGTCCACACAGCATGCGGGGAAGGGTGAGGTTCCGTTCAGAGGCCGGCACACAGAGGCGTGAGGTGCGGCGTGAGGGGGACCCAGTGTTGCCAGCACGTCACCGAGATGGGGAACACAGAGGGGTTAGGAGACAGCAGGCTTGGGCAGAGTCGGGGCTCGGTGCGTCTAACTCGGGGTTCACAGAGGAGGGCTGCACCCCGGTCACAACGGGAATCCCCGCTCCGCGCGGGGCCGCAGCTGCGGTCGACGCCGGGAGCCAGGCGGGGACAGGAACGTGACGTCCAGCATCCCAGCAGCGAGGATGGGTCAGTCTTCTGGGTGCTGGCGGGAAAGAGCCTCACCTGTCACCGAACTCCACGCCATGGTGACAGATGAAATGAAAGCACAGTGACAACCCCGGAGCCGCGGTGTCACCCACACCTGCAGCCCCTCTGAGCACCTGCCCTGGCCACGCCCCGGAGACCACGTCCTGACACTCTCTCGCCGAGACTCGGTAACACGGACACCACCTGACAACTGCCTCCGTCCCTAAAACGATGGATTCCTACAGAACTTTTCATGATATGCCGAATGAGCCCCGTGCCTGGAAACGTGGAATTCAACGTCTCGGGAAGCAGCTTAAACCGCCCCGAGTCTGCAGGCCACCCCTGCAGGGGAGACGGGGCTGCTGCTTTAATTGCAATTTTATTGTTCTTTCTGAATTTGAAAAACAAAAATACAAGCAAAGTATTAGGGAAAATTGCACTATATAATGGTAACAACTAGTGTCCTCAGTATGAGAAAAGTTTTATAAAACAATAAGAAAAACAGCCACGTAGGAAAGTGGGGGAAGCAAGAGCACCTTCCCGTCACAGGAACTTAACTTCTTGGTTGAGGAGCACACGGTCCGCCCGTCCCGGCCCCTCGGGGGCTGGTGTCGCTCAGAGAAGTCGGAGGTCACGGCTGCGCCAGCCCAGGTCGGACGGCCGAGTTTCTGCTCCAGCCCAGGCCCCGCCCAGGGGCTGCTGTCCGCACCTGAGGGGGGGACCCCGGGCCCCAGAGGCACACAGGTGACTTCATCAGCCAGACCTGCTTGCTCACGGGGCCGCCTCCCAGCAGAGCGGCTACCCCGGGTTCCGGCCACGGCTCCCCTCAGCGGCCAACGCCGGCTACGAGTCCTCCACGAGCCCTCTCTCCTCTGCTCATTTCTGGCCTCCAGGAAGGGCCACACCAAGGGGTCATCTGTCTCCTTCGACGGGCTCTGTCTTCTCGTGTTAGACCCAGGGACGCAGCAATGGCCGGGTGGGAACAGAAGGGCCCAGGCCCGGCAGGAGGGACCCGGTTTGCAAGACGTTCCAAGCAGACCCTGAGCCCTGCCACAAACCCTGACCCGACACACAGAGTCAGTCCACTCCCTTCAAACAACTCACAACCCTCCCGTGTCGGGAGTAAAAGTCACCACGTCAGCCACGTGGGACCTCTGCACTGCTGAGTCGCCAGGCACGATCTAACAGAGCTCTCTGTCCTCCACCATTCACGCCAGGACACAAAGACCTGAGGCCATTTGAGTCCTCACACGGCAGAACTGGTGCCCCAGGAGCCCCACGAGACAATCTTTGAGACGAATTCGGAACCCAGACTTAAAAAAACTCAGAGCTGGAGACCTCTGGAAAAAAAAAAAACAAAAAAAAACCCAAAACAAAACAAAACTCAGAGCTGGTCAGCTGCATTTGCAGGCATTTCCCATTCTGAAAAACTTCTACCTTATGTCTTTCAAAACACACGTTTGAAAACTAAATGGCCAGGCGCACGTTGGTGACGGCTGTCACTCACACAGACAAGGGCTCGGGGAGGGAGAACTCCCACGACAGATGTTTTAACAGGGCGTTTCGCTGAAATAAAAATTAACCTTTCATAAACGATGGCTTAATAGTCAATGTATATACATTATAGTCTTCATGTAATTTTGTATACCTGATAAAAACATAGTTAATACATTTGAAATTACTAATACGCTCTAAAATCAAAAGCCGTAAATGCCGCCTACTTAGCAAACGGATCCACGACCTTAAGCAGCCTGGCCACAGCCTTCCTGGGCACAAGTATTCTTTTGTTCAGCAGGTTTGTAAAGTAGGAAAAGGATTAATCCAGTAAGTGCATTAACTGCTCTGCACAAGCCCTCGCATACCTCTGCCGTTAAGCCCTAACTCGGTTTTAGTAGCAGATTCACTGTGAGTCCCGTAGACGCAGGGTGGGAGGCAGCTTTTCAATGCATGACTTGTTCACAGTATTGAAGATGCTTAAAGTTAGAACACACCATCCGGTCCTTTTGCTGACCACGATCCAGACCACCGGGGGCAGGAGGGTCCCTAGAAATGGTTCAGACGTGAACTTTGTCTCCAGAAGCCAGCGTGAAATCCCACCTCCTTCCACCCACTTCCTATGAAGTCTGTGACGATCCTCTTTGGTCACAGCGATGACGAAAAGCCACGTCATCGGGTGGGTGACTCTCCACCGAGGCTTTAGGTGGAGAACAGGAAGACAAGTGATGATCTTCAAGGCCAGGCGTGTGTGTGACAACGGAGATCGCGGACTGGCGTGGAAACGCTCTCGGGGACGACCCACATGCTGCGGGTGTCACCAGGGCGGCCTGGACGCAGGACGGTGACCAACAGGAGGCAGCCGTGGGACACCTACAGCCACATCCACGTTGGTGCAGACGTCACCCACCCGCTGACCAGCCGAGGGGCAGCCGGGACCGAGGGCCCCGCACAGCAGGGCGGCCGAGCCCCCCAAGGACCTGGCCGGGCCCACTGGGGCTCTCCCTCCTCCCCTCCCCCGTCGTCCTTGCCAGCACCAGCGTCACCGTCACGGGCCACCTTCCACTGTCACGGAGGCACAGGAGCAGATTCAGATGAACACGGCTTCTCCGAGAAACTAATCCCCCAGGTCCCCTGGTTTCTGCTTTGAGAAAGTGGGAAGCGCCGACAGCCCCGGATGCCTGGGGGGGAGGGGAGGCGAACGCAGAGTCCAGGCACAAAGGCACAAACGCCGGTTAAGATGAGAGAAGCGGAGTGAAGACGAGAAGACGCACAGTCTCACTCACGGTCGCATTCCGTGACTTTTTCATCACGAGGGACCCCACGCTGGACACAGCGGACCGCGCGGAGCAGGAATTCACGCCGCTTGGGACGAGCTGTCCTCCTCCTTCCTGAGCCCCCAGCGAGACGTCGCCGCCCGTCCTCGCCGCTGTGACGGCCCCCGGCCGAGTCCCAGCAAGGACGCAAGACGTGGGCCTCGCACCAAACCTCCGTGTCCCCCGCCCGCTGGCTGACAGCCAGTTCGACGAGGTCCGTGGCAGGAGCCTGGGTCCCCGAGTCGCGGTGGGGACGACGGCCAGGACCTCGGCACGGCAAACAGCAAGCCCTGCCGTGTTCGAGCCTCGCGCCTGGCGGCACACGACGGGGTGGGCAGCATGACCGCACCCCACCCAGGGCGAGGACACGCAGCGGCCCGGGCCCACGTGCTCTCCCGTGTCCTCCTGCATCCCTGCACTTCTCACACGTCTTCACGTGCACGCTTGCCCACGCCACATGTTACTGAGTTTCGCTTGTTTTGCATTTCTAAAGCCAGTGCAGGACCTGCTTTCTCCACGCCAGGAGATGCTGCCTGGCGCACCGTGTGGGCGCAGCTCACACCCTTCACCCGGTGCTGTCCTCCGTGGGACGCTGCCACCGTTCACCCTTCCCCTGCCGGGTGGCACCTGGGCTTCCACGTTCTCACCGCCCGTGGCGGCACTGCTGATGCTCTTGCCGAGTCTCCCACTCAGGCGCAGGGGTCACCCCAGCCTGGCGCAGCCGCCGCCCCGTCCACGCACGGCCGGGCTCGCCGCACCCAGGAGCAGCCGGAGGGGCCCAGCGCAACCGCAGCACTCGGAGCTGGACCAGCGTGGACCGCGGTGACAGAAACCACCACTTACGGCAAAGTGGCAAAACTGAAACACCCTCCTGTCCTCCTCCGCCTTCCTCACCGCTGGGCCAGTCAGCTCGGGGACGGAAGTCACAGAACAGTCCTAGTCCTATCAGAAACGCCAGATTCCAGCCTCAGGTCCCACAGCCGCATGACCAGCTATCCATTAATGACACTAAAGTGTTACATATTTACAATCACACTACTAAAAACAGTAACAAGAACCTAATTGTACTGAACATCAAAATAGAACTATTCCAAATAAAGATGCCAAAATAGACATATCTAAAACTCAGACCTAAGGTGGCTTATGTTTATAAATCACAGCAGCATTCTAAATTACTATTTTTAAAAAACGAACTTTAAAGGTAGACAGACATGCTCACCAAACAGAAATAAGAATAAAGAAAAAAAGTCACATCGAGTCGATCGATCCTGCCCCTTGAAGATGATCAGAGACTTATAAACACTAACGGCATCGACCCCAAACACCAGCGTTTCGAATAGCGGCCCTGAACCGCTGGGCAGTGAGGCTCACCGGCCTCGGCTCGGAGCCGTCCCAGCAGGACGGGATCACGACGGGGCGGCTGCTCCGGGCTCGCTGGGCCCCGGGTGCCCTGAGTCCGCCGTGGTCCCCTCTCTGCACAGGCGCGAGGGGGACTGTAAGACGCCCAGTTACTGCTACAGTCTTTGTACGTTGTACTCCCAGGCCCTCCACGTCCTGCGCCTCTGGAAATGCAAACTTCTTCATTAAATGCTAGCTGCGAGACTGGGGGGGAGGCAGGGGAGCCGGGGAAGTCCTGCTCCGAGAAGTGGGCAGAACAGGAAGTGGAGAAACATGCCGGGGGGGGGGGTCTCTCTGGCCTCACACACACAGGTAACCCCACTTCTGTTGAGCTGCTCAAATGGGACTTTGAAAAGTCAGGCACGGGCCGGGCGCGGTGGCTCAGGCCTGTAATCCCAGCAGTCTGGGAGGCCGAGGCGGGAGGATCGTTGAGCTCAGGAGTTCGAGACCAGCCTGAGCAAGAGCGAGACCCCGTCTCTACTAAAAATAGAAAGAAATTAGCTGGACAACTAAGAATAAATATATATAGAAAAAATTAGCAGGGCATGGTGGCGCATGCCTGTAGTTCCAGCTACTCGGGAGGCTGAGGCAGGAGGAGGGCTTGAGCCCAGGAGTTTGAGGTTGCTGTGAGCGAGGCTGACCCCACGGTACTCTGGCCTGGGCAACAGAGCAAGAGTCTGTCTAAAAAAAAAAAAAAAAAAAGAGTAAGGCACGAACCAGCTTCCGGCACGCTAGGCTGACAAGCTCCGTGGACCCACTGCTCTGGGAACGCTCCCAAGGGCAAACAGCAAATGAAGAAATGTCTGTTCAAGAAAATCTTAGCACTGCAATCCTAGCACTCTGGGAGGCCAAGGTGGGAGGATTGCTCAAGGTCAGGAGTTTGAGACCAGCCTGAGCAAGAGCGAGATTCCATCTCTACTAAAAAAAAAAAAAAAAAAAAATAGAAATTAGCTGGACAAGTAAAAATACATATAGAAAAAATTAGCCGGGCATGGTGGCGCATGCCTGTAGTCCCAGCTACTCCGGAGGCTGAGGCAGGAGGATCGCTTGAGCCCAGGAGTTTGAGGTTGCTGTGAGCGAGGCTGACGCCACGGCACTCACTCTAGCCTGGGCAACAGAGTGAGACTCTGTCTCAAAAAAAAAAAAAAAAAAAAATTAATCATCTTCAATGAATAAGCTTAGTATTAGCCATAGGCAAATATTCATCAAAGAAGATCTAAAAAGCGATATCAGTAGTTGTAAAGAAACAGTGAATTACACCAGATATTATTTTACTTCAAAGTTTCAGAACTGGGACGGGGGGGTGTCAAGTAGCAGCGAGACAAGCAGCGGCTGAAGTTGCCGTGTAATGAAGTTTGTTGGCTACGACAGAGTTTGCTGCTGTAACAGGACAGAACAAAACCAACAAAGGACAGGCAGAGCCCACGCCCTTCCTGCGCAGTTTCCCTGTCTATCCCCAAGCACATCCTGGTGGCCCTGCTGTGGCCTTCCCGCCACTTCTCAGGCCTTTCCTTAGACCGGCGCCTCCTTCGATCATCAGGTAAGAAGGGCAGTGTTAACACCCAGCCAAGGCAGGAGGACGTGTGACAGTTCTCTCTTCTCACAACGTTCGAGCACTCTTCCCTGGAAAGGTCACCAGAAAACCGGTCCCCCACAGCCCGACTTCTGTCAAAACGCTCATTAACACAAAACATCCCAGTGAAAATGAAAAGTACCTGTGATGTTTGTTGTATTGGAATTTGAGCCCAAACATAATCTAATCAATGTTTTTATGAGGCACTGAGTGCTGAAGCCCTACTTAGTTTTTGGCTATAAAAACAGAATTTTGGAAAATGATATCACAAATTTATCATAACCCATACGGTAAGAGAAACAAGACAACAAAGAACAGAAACCAGAGACCTGGATCCGATTTCTGTGAGTGGCCACTGACACAAGTACGTGCACAGTTCGAACTCCGCACACGTCACGTCACTTCTCAGAGTCCTCAGACACAGGCACAGCGGACTCCCGGTGGCAGCTGCCACCAACGCCGCGTTGCTGCTGTTGGGAGGAGGCAGCGTGAGGACCCTCAGGCCCTGGACACGTTTTCACCCACCAGCCCACACGTGCCCTTGTTTTACGTGTGTTTCCGTGCAAAGGCCCCCGACTTACCGGCTCCTGACTCCCCAGCACCAGACTCGCGCCAGCAGCCTGGAACTCACACCTGAGCGCAGCTTCCCGCGCACACGTGGTGTTTCCGTGACGCACACCGTGGCCTCCTTGTGCCTGGGGACACGAGACACCTCCGCTCCGTGCCGGGGCCACTTTGAACCGCGAAGTCGACACACACAGTGCAGGAAACGCGGCGCGAGACGGAGCGGGAGAGGCCCCTGTTCACGCAGGCGCCATGGCGGGAAGCTGGCGTGGCGGGAGGGTGCGCTGGGAGAAACGCTCCCTGCCCTGCACGCCCGCAAATGCCTGGACGGCCGTGAGTACCGACCGGGATCACGGTGAATACCGGCGAGCAGGTGGATCCGCAGACAGACCCACGGCTGCGAGCGGCTGCGCCTGCTTCTCAGGGCTCAGGGCCAGTGCGGGAGTCGGCAGGACGAGGCCGGCAGGGCGGCACATCCAGGACGTCCCCAACCAGCAACAGCCGTTTACTAAACAAACGACAAAAAATAAAACAAACAAACAAACAAAAGAAACAAAACCCCAAAACCCTCTACTGAGTAAAAAGCTCTCCATTTTCCGTACACACTAGCAGGCCACCGTAAAAGATCCAAGTCATCTCCCAGATGCTGCGACTAATCACTGCCTACCACCCAGTCGGCAACAGTCTGTAGCACACCGTGCTTCTGTCTGTAAGCTTATAAAGCTAAAGCACAGTTTTCTTTAATAAACAATTGCCAGTATCTCGAAAAGTAAGAGCCGTGCCCAGCGCCCCCACCCTCTCCCTGGACCCCCAGCACACAGGTTCTCACCACGCGCTCACCCTGTGTCCTCGTCTGGGGAGGCGGCTGTACTCCCCCAGCCCTTGGGGTCCCTCCCCCCAGTTCTGTCCCAAATCAAGGTGAGGACAGGTGTCCCCCGTGCGCAGCGGCCCCCACGGGATGCGCAGAGCAGAAACTGTGCTTTACCTGGCTGTGCACAGCACGGAGACGGAATGTGCCGGCAACACAAACACAGTGAACTGCCTGCCTGGCAGGGAGGACAACAGAGTTTGCGGAAGTCTGTGGCTGTGCCCCGTCTCCACCTGGAGTCACTGTGAAACAACAGGGAAGTCCCCTGGGCTCCAGCCTTGGCCTTTGAATTCCCAAGGCTGGGGCTCATTGACCCCACACCCTGCAAACCTGGACACAAAGCAAAGTCTGTTCCTCCCAGCAGGTGATCTACCGAAAGCAGGAGAAATAGGACAAAGCGCCCCTGGGAGGGAGTTCGAGGCGGGAGGTGCAGCCAGGCTCGGCGATGCTCAGTTTGATTCAGAGTGAAACCCGCAGTCTGACTCAACATCACGATTAGAATAGCAACTTCTGGATATTCTAAGTCATGCTACCTCAAGCTCTAGCAAAAACCAATAAATCTCACGAATTAGGGTTTTACACTCTTAGGAGTAACCATTTCAACGTAAATGTTTAATATCAGCATTTGCGGGTGGACATTACACAGGGCACGGAACCAGGGCCTGAGAGTCAGCTCTTAAGCCCTGGCCCTTCCGTCCTGAACACAGTGGCCGGCTGTGCTCACAGGACGCGGTGCGGGACCCTGGAAGCCACCCGCTAATTCCCCGAACTCTGCAAGCCCAGGCAAGAAGAACCCCAGCCTCTTCGAGGAGCTGCTCTGAGGCCGGGAGGAGACCCTGGGGCTGTGCTTCCCACTTCAGGGGCAGCAGCTGAAAACAGCTATTGCGGACCCAAAACAGGCCTAGAGGGACTGGATTTTTAACTGTTTAAATTTCAGTTTAAGGCCGGGCGCAGGGGCTCACGCCTGTCATCCCAGCACTCTGGGAGGCTGAGGCAGGAGGATCCTTTGAGCTCAGGAGTTCGAGACCAGCCCGAGCAAGAGTGAGACCCCCCCCCTGTCTCTACTAAAAATAGAAAGAAATTGTCTGCACAACTAAAATATATATAGAAAAAAATTAGCCGGGCATGGTGGCGCATGCCTGTAGTCCCAGCTACTCGGGAGGCTGAGGCAGGAGGATCGCTTGAGCCCAGGAGTTTGAGGTTGCTGTGAGCGAGGCTGACACCACGGCACTCTAGCCCAGGCAACAGAGCAACAGAGCCAGACTCTGTCTCAAAAAGAAAAAAAAAAAAAAATTCACTTTAAAAAGAGATATTCCATTTCAGTTATTGGAAAACTTTTATGTATGTGTGGAACAACTTGGATAAAACAATCTATTTTTCAACCGTAAATTTTAAATAATCTAAATACTGATCAAGTATTTCTGATGAAAATTTAACATCCAGATTGAGCCAGGTTGGTAAATGTAAAATATACACGAGATTTCAAAGACTATGAAAAAAAAAACATAAAAATATCTCGTTAATAAATTTTAAAATGATTACATTTTGACATATTTTAAATATATCAAATTAAAATACTTCATTAAAACTTTTTATTTACTTTTTAATATGGCTACTAGAAAACATTTGCATTCTATTTCCAAAGGGCAGAAGCTCTACTTGCTCCACCAGCAGGAGAAACCTCCGGCCTGTCAGGGTGCGCGACCCACACGCAGGGCAGGGGCGAGCGTCTCTGGGGCGCTTCCTCCTCCCCCTTCTCAGAGCTCAGATGCCACCGAAGTGCCGGTTTGGCTCACGTGAGCGTCCAGTGAGACTCATCCGACGAGGAAGTATCTGTTCACCAAAACATGACTCAGTATCTAGAGACAGATCAGACCTTCCGGACACTGCGGCTCCTTCCCTGACTTCTGCACCTGGAGCAGGGTCCCGGCACCTGCCTGTCGCGGGCAGCGGTGTCTCCCGAAAACCCCGTGGGCTGGGGCCCCTCACAAGCCCCTGCTGGGTACCAACACGCACCCAGCTGTCCTCCCGGCCTTGGGGACACGGCGACAGCTCACCCAAGGCCTCTCCCAGGGAGCTCTCGACCTAGGACTCGGTGACTCTGCAGAGGGGGCAGGTGCTTTCCAAAGGCCTCACGCAGAGGTCAGCATCGTCTCTCCTGACACCTGAGTCACCGTCACCCTCCCTGGCGCCTCCCGTCCGCCCTGCTGCACCCCACGCCCCCACCCCGGAGCACCAATGCCAGCCGAGACCCTCGGGCCTCAGCACAAGTCAGAAAAACAGCATTAATTATTTCCACTATTTAACAAGATCTACTTTTCCTTCTTTTAGGGTGTCTGTTTGCCAGAGAAAACTATTAAGGGCTCGATACGCATCATTTCATTCACTGTTCATTTTTTCACTTTACCCGAGAGGCAGGATGGCCTGGTTTACACGGGCTACGGACACGGAGCTCCGCGGTCTGCACCGTGACCCCCGGGAGGCAGGTGCTTGGGCTCCGCCCGGTCTCACAGCCACGTGATACGAAGGGCGTGTGGCACCTCCCGTGTCCTGGGGGAGACGGGCCTGGCTGCAGCTGCCACCTGACTCCACACTGCAAACCGTCTCCTCCCCAAGACAGGGTAAATTTAGCAATTTTATCTCGAAAACATGAATATAACGGAATGTATTTACTTGGCTACACACAGGAGTAAGATTTCTTTCACCTTTATAGTCTTTGTGACATGCTCACGTCCTAGTTAAATGCTCATTCTTGCAAAATCATCCCCTTTCTCTCCTAACACTATGAAGTTTTCTGGATAGGGAAGAAATTTTGTTTTATATTACATTTCTACAACATTCCACCACTGATAAAAAGTTTTTCTGATGTTGTCTAAAAAGAAAGAAAAGAAAAAATGAAGACTTTATTTAAGACCATCTCAACAGGGGAGAGAGACCTAGTTCAACCCCCAGTGCAGCTAAGAGAGCTGGCGCTTTGCAGCCGGGCAGCAGAGGGTCCGTGGGTGGGACGGCAGGAGGGGACGGCAGGGCAGGGCAGGGCAGGGCGCTCTTCCTGCAGGCGGCCGAGGACTCAACGTCAAGCCTGGGGGCTTCTCAGTGACGGGATGCCCCTAGGTGGGCCGGGCAGGCCAGAGTCCTGACCAAAGTTGGTCCAGGAGAGTCTCTGTCACCACGTCGTAGCTGTGTGGCCTTTCCTAAGTCACCTACTGCTGTGACTGGTTTCTGCACGTGGCAGACGGTGGCACTGACCCACGTCAAGGGCTTCCCAGTCAGAGCCCGGGCACAGGCCCCGGCTGCTCTCCTGGCCTCAGGCCAACAGCTGGGAGCAAAACCGCAGCTTGGCAAGGTCAAGGGGTCGGTGCAAGGTCGCAGGGCTGACGAGGGGCAGGGGGGCCGGGACTGCGCGAGGCCGCAGAGACCACGGCCCCAACATGAACTGCCAGACTGTGTTTTCACGCAAACACGGGATCTGACTGCAGTTCTGTACGTGCAATGTCGTGGCAGCAAGACTGGCGGGGAAGTTTCAAGACGTCTTCACTTAGGCTCGTGAGTACAGAAGAAGCTATTTAATATCATCCACGGGAGAAAAATGAATTAAAGCCGTATTAAGACACCACTTTCCCCCCATCAGATCTAGATGTTGCTGACACGCCGCATCACGCCACATGGGAAGAACGTGGAGAGACATTCTTGCGCACTGCTGGCTGGAACGCAAACCAGCGCGACCTCTTTGGGAGGACAAGTCAGAGACAGCATCAAAATCCCAACTGCACGTCCCCTTGGACTCAGCGGCTGCACTTCCAGAAACTTACTGCAGAGAAGAGAAAGGACTTACGCTGCATGTCTGTAATAGGAAAGGACTAGAAGTAATTTCCCAAAGGTCACCCGTGCGGGACTAGTTAAAGAAACCTGTGTGTCCACACAAGCAAACACTATTGCTACGGACTGAACGTGCCCGACGTTCGCATGGGGAAGCCCGAGCCCCCAGGGAGCTGGGTCGGCAGGTGCGGAGCGGGGGGCAGGCGGGGGAGGGGAGGTCGTGAGGGTGGGCCCCCGGGAGGGTCAGTGTCCTGCGCGGCGTGAGGAGCCCTCCCTCCCTCTGCCCGGGGCGGCCGTCCGTGAACCAGGAAGGGCCCACGTCCAGCCCCCGGACCCTGAGAAACGAGTTTGTTGTGGCAAAAGCCTTTACAGCAGATCAGTTTCTGCAACAGAAAGGGTGCAAATTCGCTTTGATTCTCGTTGCCTTTAGTTTTGAAAAGAAATAACGGAAAACGGTGACAAGATGCCAGCCAGAGAGGCAGGGCGGGAACGGGACGGGAGCGCCAAGGCCACACTGGGCTGCGGAGGCTGCCAGCGCGTCACCCGTCCTTCAAGAGCGCCGGGCCTCGGCAGGCTGGATTCCGGGTTTTGGGGAGCAAACCACCCACCAGCTGTCCAGTCCACGCCGCTCCTTGCTTCCCAGGCACCACTAATGCGGACATCCACAGAGCCCTCACAGGGCCGTGAAAGAATGGCTTTGTGTGATCTAAACCGAGGTTTACTACTACTTGGTTCCTCCTTTCTTCAAAGTCTGATTAAACAATACCTGAAACAGGCCGGGGGCGGTGGCTCAGGCCTGTAATCCTAGCACTCTGGGAGGCTGAGGCGGGCGGATTGCTTGAGCTCAGCCTGAGCAAAAGCGAGACCCCGTCTCTACTAAGAATAGAAAGAAATTATATGGACAGGTAAAAATATATATAGAAAAAAATTAGCCAGGCATGGTGGCACATGCCTGTAGTCCCAGGTACTCGGGAGGCTGGGGCAGTAGGATCGCTTGAGCCCAGGAGTTTGAGGTTGCTGTGAGCGAGGCCGATGCCACGGCACCCTAGCCCCAGCAACAGAGTGAGACTCTGTCTCAAAAAAAAAAACAAAAAACCTGAAACAGTTCTTGATTTCTTTTTTCTTTGCAATACCTATAGAATATGTCTAAGCCTTTTAAATATTTTAAGACGAAAATATGTCAAAAATTCCGTGAGGTTTGTTCGTAAAGCCGTTGGTTTAAAGTCGGCTAAATCCCTGTGCCGTCCAGTTCCAGGCGACCAGGGAACCCTCTAAACCTTGCCAAGGTCAAACAAGCTGTTTCCTTCTCCACTATTTGTGTACACCCTTGACCGGCAGTGGTTAAAAGAAGTGGCTCGGCGATCTTATGCATCAGAAGAGGCCAGATTAAAGACATTTTGGCCATCTGATAGCATTTTACACCACACGGCCTTAAAAATGGTTTTCTTCCAGCTGAACGGAAGCACTGCACACACATCACTAGGGAGCGAGGCAAGGTGCACAAAACGTCAACAGGGAGAAAGCAAACGGCACTTTAAACATACATTTGTGCATCTGCTTCAGCACCAGGGAGCTTAACATGCTTCCCACTGGAAAGGGGGAAGAAGTCAAGACCTAACATTTAATATCCAGAAATATTTTACCATATGCATTAGCAGATTCTTTTAAGTAAACATTAGACTCATTAAAACTTGTCTCTCCTTGTTGAGTGGTTCCCATGAATGATTCTTATAAACCTCACTGTTGTATTTTAATACAAAATAGATGTGTACTTATGACCAAAAAAAAGGCCAATAGCCTAAAAAAGCTCAGGGAAATTTATTTCCTGCAATGTTAAAACTATCTTTAGTAACAGTTAAGTGTCTCTTAAATCCAAGTAATGATTTTGAATGCCTCACATTTCAAATTTATTAGAACCTAAAACTATCGTTTTGTTTTTCAAAAAAAAAAAAAAACCACAACAGATGTTCGCTGTTAAGACCTGATCTTCAAGGAAGTGGACAGGATGGACACAATTGCAACCTGAATCCCTTTCTAGAATGAGGCAGAATGTGCTCCCAACCTGCCTGTTCAAATCCAACTGACTGATACATTCAAGACTGAGAAACTAAAAATGAAACGGAATTGAGAACTTCTTTCTCAGATGACAATGAATTTAAGTCATTAAATCCTACTTGCATATTAATTCCTACTTTTCAACTTTAAAATAAAATTTTGTAGGCAGAAGTTTTATGATAAACTTTTCATGAATTTTAAAATTTAATTCTAAGAGAAGTTAGCTTTGGGATAAAGATCCATGCTCCTGAAGAAATTAACTAAATTTAGAGTATGACTAACCTGTCACAATTAAGAAAAATCTTCCCTATTTTCCTATAGTGAAGTGTTTTCAACACATTAAACTACAGATACTCTTAATACAGTGACGTGAAAACTGCAGTCAAACGCAATACTAGAACATGACACAGGAGAAAACCCAGACGATCCTGGGTTTGGCGATGACTTTTTAGATGTAATATTAACACCAAAAGGCACAATTCATGAATAAATAATTTATGAGCTAGACTTCATTAAAATTAAAAACTGCTCTGAGAAAGACTGTGCAAAGAATAGAGACAAACCAGAGACTGGGAGAAAATCTTTGTAAAACACACGCACATAAAGGGCTGGTGCCCAAAATACAAACAACTTAAAACTCAACAGTAAGAAACTGAACAAGCTAACAGAATACAGGGCGCAAGGTCTGAGCAGACGCTGCACGAGGAGATGCGCAGGTGACAGGCCCAGGAAACGCAAACGACAGCAAGGAGACGCCCTCGGGACCAGAGCAAGCTGGCTCAGGTGGCTCAACTTCAGGCAGCCAAGGTGCGAGTTCCCGGCCGCCAGCGACCCCCGGGGGGATGTGCGAGGGCAAAGGCAGCCGCTGGGGAAGGCAGCTGCTGGGGAAGGCAGCTGGGCGGCTCCTTGGGAAAGTGATACGGTGTCACCATGTCACCCAGCCCTGTGCCCCTGGGTATTCACCCAGAGGAGCTGAAAACTACGTCCGCACAAAATCCCGCCCATGGATGTTTCCGGCCGCTCTGTTCACAATGGCCAAAGCCCAGAAGCCACCAGATACCCTTCAGCAGGTGACCGTAGCAACTGTGCTACCCCAGACAGAGGAACACTGCCCAGTGCGACAGGAAATGGACTCTCAAGCCATGAAAACACGCGGAGGAACCGTGAATGCATATTACTAAGTGGAAACAGCCCGTGTGAAAAGGCTGCACACGGTGTAGCCAACTGTGACGTTCTGGAAAAGGCACAACACGGAGACAGTAGAGAGCGCGGTGGGTGCCGGGGTAGGCGGGGAGGGAGGGAGGAGCAGGGGGAGCACAGACAGTCCGAGGGCAGAGCACTGCTCCGTGATACTCCAGTGGTGGGTACAGGTCATGGTACCTTTGTCCAAACCCACAGAATGTAAAAAATCAAGAGTGGACCTCACTGTCAAGTACGGATTCTGGGTGATAATGTGCCAAGGTTGGTCCACAGATTGTAACCAATACACGGGGCGGGGAGGGGATGTTGACAGTGGGCAGGAGAAAGGGACACAGTGGGAACTCTGCACTTTCCCCGGAAATTTGCTGGGTACCTAAAACTGGATACCTAAAACATAAGGCCTATTAAAATAAAGTTTGTTTTTAAAGTACACACAGAAAGGGGATAGATGGCAATTCTGTGAACAGAAGACCAAAGGGCCTCAACAAATGCGTTGCCAACAATTCATCCAGGTGGAAGATACAACACCTGGTGTCAATCTCCTAGTCTTCCCACTGTTCTGCATGTTAGAAATTTTTCAAAATAAAAACGTAAGAGAAAAAACGGGTTTTTAGGATTCATTAGGAGAAACGGGGACAGAACACAGGAAGGCTCAATCTACGATTTTCAAGGGTCCGTCCACAAACAACAACACTGCCCGTGTTTGACCAACAGTAGCTGTTTCCAGCTCCTTCAGTTAACTCCGTAACCACACAAATTCCATCATGATAATTAAGGTAGTTGCTATTAAGACTAACCATGAAATTTTGAGATTTAAAAAATAAAAGGTAGGTAAGCACTAATACTATCAAAAGTAATTTCTCGGCCGGGCGCGGTGGCTCACGCCTGTAATCCTAGCACTCTGGGAGGCCGAGGCGGGTGGATCGCTCGAGGTCAGGAGTTCGAGACCAGCCTGAGCAAGAGCGAGACCCCGTCTCTACTAAAAATAGAAAGAAATTATATGGACAACTAAAATATATATATACAAAAAAAAATTAGCCGGGCATGGTGGCGCATGCCTGTAGTCCCAGCTACTCGGGAGGCTGAGGCGGTAGGATCGCTTAAGCCCAGGAGTTTGAGGTTGCTGTGAGCTAGACTGACGCCACGGCACTCACTCTAGCCCGGGCAACAGAGCGAGACTCTGTCTCAAAAAAAAAAAAAAAAAAAAAAAGTAATTTCTCAAAGACAAGTTCAGATAGTAACCACATCTAAATGCTTAAGGAAATCAACTCCACTTTCTGTGATTTGGAAACTGCATTTAACTCCTATAAGAAACGTCTATCAAGATGAAACAACTTCAGTACCTAAGAGAGATTCTTTTTGCTTCAACTGGAGAAGAAACAATCTCTTAGAAGACAGAGAGAAGAGACCATTACCTTCTACACAGCTCTAACAGCAGCAGGAGAAAGTTGCCAAACTTTTAACACAAAAATAAATTGTATGACCCTCGTTTACAAAAAAAGCTGGATTTCTGACCTAAATTTCATTGCACATGAAAAGGAATATTGCGTTGGGAAAAGGGGGAGGGCTGGCATACCCAACGCAAACAGGATCCACCTGGGAGTCTTCCTAATTAAAAAATTCTGGGCATACCAAACATATCTCCACACTTGTCGGCCACTGCCCTGCAGCTTTCTGTACAAAGGACTTCTGCCTTTTGCCCCAGAAAATCACAGGTTTAAAGAAAAGGAAATACTGGTTGTGCAAACACTTAGCCCACTTAACATTCTGCTGCGGACATCAGGAGCGTCTTCCTCCCCGAAGGCCGCCGCAGTGCCGGGATGCAGGCCTTCTCCGGCCGGGCAGCACCTGGCGCGCGGCGCGCAGGCCGAGCCCACCGCGCGGGGACGCCCCGACGGCGCCCAGGACGCCGGGTGCCCCGTCTACCACCTGGGGGGTCGACACCGGCCACGACGGCACAGCCCCACGAGCCTCGGGGCAAGTTCTGACTCTGCACGCTGGCTCCACGGGCCGCGCCCTCGGGCCCGCCTGCGCCCCCCCCCCCCCGCCTGCGCGCCCCCCCCGCCTGCGCGCCCACCCCCACCTACTCGCGGCCCCCCACCTACCGGCGCCCCCCGACCTGCGCGTCCCCCCGGCCTGCGCCCCCCCACCTGCACGCCCCCCCACCTGCGCGCCCCCCCACCTACTCGAGCCCCCCCACCTGCGCGCCCCCCCCCACCTACCGGCGCCCCCCCACCTGCGCGCCCCCCCACCTACTCGCGCCCCCCCCCCCCACCGGCGCCCCCTCACCTGCGCCGGCGCGGGGACGGAGGGCGGCGGCTCCCCCCGCAGGCCGTCCTCCTCCTCCGGGGGCTCGTCCAGAAGCACCCGGCTCCGGCTCAGCTTCCACATGCTCCGCGTCCCTCCCCGCCGCCGGGCGCGCGGCCTGCGGCTCCTGCGGGACACGGGCCCGTGGGCCGGGCGGGGCCGTGCGGCGGGCGGGGCGCCCCTCCCGGGCCAGGCCCGCCCCCCAGCGCCAGCCCCTCCCCCAGCGCCATCAGACCCGCCCCAGGACCAGGCCCGCCCCGCCCCCCAGCCCCCCCAGGCCCCCCAGGCCCCCATCAGGCCCGCCCCCGACCGGGCCCGCCCCGCCCCCCAGGCCCCCCAGGCCCCCCAGGCCGGCACAGCCCCCCATCAGACCCGCCCCCGACCGGGCCCGCCCCGCCCCCCAGGCCCCCCCAAGCCCCTCCAGGCCCCCCAGGCCTGCACAGCCGCCCATCAGACCCGCCCCCAGGACCAGGCCCGCCCCTCCCCCCAGGCCCCTCCCAGACCCGCCCCCGACCGGGCCCGCCCCGCCCCCCAGCCCCCATCAGACCCGCCCCCCGGACCGGGCCCGCCCCGCCCCCCAGGCCCCCCCAGGCCCCTCCAGGCCCCTCCAGGCCCCCCAGGCCCCTCCAGGCCCCTCCAGGCCCCCCAGGCCCGCACAGCCCCCCCATCAGGCCCGCCCCCTCCCCCCGGACCAGGCCCGCCCACCCCGGTCCCCTCCTCCCAGCGTGGTCCCGCCCCTCCCGGGCCCTGCTGGACACTGCCTCGCCCAGGCCTCCGGACCTCCGGGTCCCCTCACGTCGCCCCCGACTCACCCGCTCGGCTGCCCCCTCCCCCAGGACGCCCCCCGCCGTGCTCCCTCCCGGGCCAGTGGGCGTGGCCAGTCCGCCCGGGTCACCGAGGCAACGGCCCAGCGGCCAGTGCGCATGCCCGCCCTCGCGGCCCGGCGCGGAGGGGCAGACCGGGTGGGGGTGGGGGCGGGGCGAGGGAGGCGGGGACGAGCTGGCACCCTGGGGTGCGAACTCTGGGGCGCAGGGACCGGGCTGCCACGCTGGGGCTACCGGGGGCTCCGCCCGGACAGCGGGGCTGTGTCCGAACCGGCAGAGGACCGGGAGGGAGGCTGTGGTTATCGGAGGAGGAGTCTGAGGTCCCCAGAGGCCCTCGGCCGGCAGGTGCGCGGTGCTGCAGTTCCCAGCCAGGAGCCCGCGCACCCGCTCTGCGCCCGGGCTGAGGGTGTTTTTCAGGACGGTCACGAGCTTGGAGCAGAGGGGGCGCCCCACACACCGCGGGGGGCGCACCGACTGCGTCCTGCTGCGGAGGGGAGCGGTGGCGACATGACCGAGGACGCAGCCCCGAACCTGTGGCGACCCGCGGGGCGGGGACGGCGCCGGCCGGCGGGCGTTTGCTGGCATCTGTGGGAGTTTCGGGGCGCCCTCCGCCCCGCAGTTCCCTTGCGCAGAGGAACCGCGCGCTTCGTGTTCGCATAGTTTCACACCAAACACGTTTATGCATTGCTTGAGCGACTTAAAAATACATTTTGAAAAAGAATCCCGAACTGCAGGCTTCTGTAAGGGCTTTCTAAGCATTGTAACTTTACAATTCTAAAAAAAAAAAAAAAAGAAAAAAAAAGGTATCTTTCGGGTTTCTAGGAGTAATTAGCCACAAAGTTTCTTAAAGGAGAAGGAGCTGAGTCCTTTCTGGGAGCTGCGGGGGGTTGGGGGGGGCGGGGAGGAGGGACCGGGGGGAGGGGCAGATGGTGACTTTGCCCGAGGATTCCGGAGGGACTCAGGCACAGGGCACGCGGACAGGGTTACGGTTAGCGTGTATCAAATATCCACCAAGAGTATGGCGACGCCACCAGTCCCCACGTGTGTTCCCAGAATGTCACAGAATGGGGAGACAAGGTCCCACGGGCACACCTTCCCTCCCCCAGTGACTGCTAAACCGGCCACGCACAAACATTACGACACAAAACCACTGCAGCCTACTAAAGACCCCCCAGTACAAGCTAAGTTTAAGAACTCCTTCGTGGGAATGTTTAAGAACGTTAAACATGTACGTGTTAAAATACCCTTTTCAGACGAGGTCTAACAGGCGTGGCCTCCCGGGCTGGGACGCTCAGGGGACTGCAAAGGCCAGATGCCGTGGTGTGCTCTCCGGGCTGTCAAACACTGCCAGCACAAACACTGACAAAAGTCAAAAAACCACAAAACAGAGGTCGCAAAACAAAGCCAGGATCTAAACAGCCCATTCAAAGACACTACAAATAAAACAGAAAACCAACTCAGGACACTGGGACCAATAACGCAGGCCCCCTCTGCTAATGCAAGACGCTCACCCCAGAAGGTCACCCACTCTTCTGTACTTTCAAAATTGTCATTGTAAGTTAGTTAAAATGTAAACCCCTGCAAACCCAGGACAGCTCCGAAGAAGGCCAGGCTTGCTAAGTCAAAGAGCAAACGTCTAGAATATTTTAAACAACATTTAGCGCTCTCTTGCAGAGGAGCACAGTGGGTCAGGGGATCAGCCAGCCACCTAAACGCCTGATGCAGACAGGAGGGAAGGAAGGTGGCAGGAGACAGAAGCAGGTGAATGGCTGTGGAGCTGCAGGCATTTCTGGAATTCTGAGGACGTCCCTGAATTCTACCAGTGTGACTCAGTTCACAAATTCGCGCATTCACTTGTCTGAGCTTTACAGAATTCAGTCGTGCTATTGTTAACATGCATGACAGGCACAACTTTGCACAACCTGGTGTCATGTACAAATTCACTTCTGGACACGGGAAGTCGTGGTTAAAGAATCTTTCACTCACTGAGCCCTCAGTTGGAAGAAGCTAATATGAGACTGAATTGCCCTTATTGGCTAATTTGGCCTCTGGAAATTCCCAGGTGCAGAAACTGTGACGTTTCACTTGATAAAGCTCCTGTGTGTCCTCCCTCTCTGAATTCCAAATGCATAAGGGTCACCTTAGTGAGATTTTATCCTGGCAAATTTAATTTTAAATGAGAGTGGGACTTTGGGTACCGTACAGAACTTTCTAGCAAACAAAGCTGTTTGAAACTAGGCAGTTCCTCATTCCTGGATGTGATTAGGAAGAGGCTGGATCTGAAGAGAGCCGCCCCTCAGTCATCTCTCAACTTGGGTTTTTTAATTGATACATTATATTTGCACCTATTTCTGGGATACGTGTGACATTTTGTTACATGCGTAGGATGTGTAGTGATCAAGTCAGCGTCCCCTCCAATGTTTATCATCTTTGTGTTTTGGGAGCATTTCAAGCCCTCTCTTAGCTATTTTGAAATATACACTATACTGTTGTTGACTGTAGTCACCCTACTGTTATCCAACATTAGAACTTCTCCTGTGTGTTTGTAGCCATTAACCCAGCGCCCCCCACCACGCCCCACCCTCAGGCCTCCCCAGCCTCCGGTCCCTCCATGAGATCAACATGTTTAGCTCCCACGTGAGTGAGAACAGGCAGTATTTGCTTTTCTGTGCTCGGCTTATTTCACTTAACATAATGACCTCCAGTTCCATCCATATTGCTGAAAATGACAGGATTTCATTCTTTTTTATGGCCAAACACTATTTCGTGGTGTAGATATACCACATTTCTTTTGCCCATTTGTCTGTTGATAGACGCTTAGGTTGATTCGGTATCTTTGCTATTGTGAATAGTGCTACAATAAACATGGGCGTGCAGGTATCCCTTTGATATACTGATTTTCTTTTGCTTTAGATAAATTCCCAGTAGTGGGATTGCTGTACCCTAGGGTAGTTCTATTTTTAGTTTTCGAGAGCTCTCCGTACTGTTTTCCACAATGGCTATGCTAATTTACATTGCCAAGGCTGGGCACCGTGGCTCATGCCTGTAATCCTAGCACTTGGGAGGCCGAGGTGGGCGGATTGTTTGAGCTCAGGAGTTCGAGACCAGCCTGAGCAAGAGTGAGACCCCGTCTCTACTAAAAATAGAAAGAAATGATCTGCACAACTAAAAAATATGTATATAGAAAAATTAGCCAGGCATGGTGGCACATGCCTGTAGTCCCAGCTACTCGGGAGGCTGAGGCAGGAGGATGGCTTGAGCCCAGGAGTTTGAGGTTGCTGTGAGCGAGGCTGACGCCACGGCACTCTACCCCGGGCAACAAGAGTGAGAGTCTGTCTCAAATAAATAAAAGTTCTTTGAAAAATAATTTTGATCCATAACTTCCTAACTCTTGTGACTCTGAGCAAGTCACTGTAACATTTAGCCATTATCATCCCGTAGGGTGGGAAAGACAGTGTTTCCTGGGCTATAGAGATGAGCAGGTGAGAGACAGGGCGGGGTAGGGCGGGGTGCAGCTTCAGCACGAGACGCCGCGTGACCCAGCTCCGACCTTGCTCTCACCATGACCTGAGCACCATCCTCCTCCTCCCTGGAGCCTCCACCAGCACGGAGCGGATACTGCCACACGCAAAGCGCCTGAAGCCACTCTCTCACTTATTCATAACAGACAAGCCCGTGAGGGGCGAGGCTGTTCCTTTATTGCTCGTTAGCACAGCACCCACCACCCACACCACTGAGGCATGAAAACACAGACAGTAGAAATGCCCCGCCCTGGCGGCCCAGGGTCCCTCTCAGGACGGGACATCTGTCCAGGCCGCCTCACTTTGCCTCGGGCTTCTAGTTACCTCCACCGCTACTCACCAGGCCGAAGTCCAGTTCGTTGGCTCCCACTTCCTCCCAAGGAATTATCGGGTTATAAGGACAATACACGCACCTGCACTTTCCAGAGCAGGCTTTATTTTTACAGCACTTTTGTATCTGGTGTCTCATCTGAGTCATTCCCAGTATCTTAATTAACAAGGGTAATATTTATTTCCTTTTTTAAGGCTATAATTATTTCTAAAGGTGTTAAAGAAAAAATTATTCATGGCACTTGTTGCGACAGTAAGGAAGACTGTATTTGGGGACTGTCACCACAGGCTCAGGGACCACTGCAGCGGGCAGAGCGACTGGGCTGACTCCACACACAAGGAAAAGGGAGCATTTATAGCCAAGGAGGGGGTCAGTGAGCGGCAAATTACTAACGGGAAACACAGGGTGACGACGATTCTGGCTCAACCGCCTTAACGGGATCTTGCTGAAGGCAGGCAGGCGGCCGACCAGACAGGGCGGGATGAGGAATGGGAACAAATACGGAGGGGGCCAGATACTGAGAGTCAGGGTTCTGGATAAACTCGGCAGGATTCTTGCTAAAACCACGCTCCACACGCCGGGGGCTGAAGGCCAAGTCCGGCCCGGCGGAGCGGAGGGTGCGGAGGTGGCCGAGGAGAGTCTGGTCCAGGAGAGATGCTCCTCTTTGCTCCCAACAGGCCCGTCCGTTTCTCCTTGCTCTGCCCTTTGCCTGCTGAGCACCAGCGGAGCGTGTGTTGAGCTGTGCTGGAGAACACCTGCGGGATGGCGAGATGGTCAGACATTCAGGGAAGGCATTTCCACGAAAAGAAAAGAAAGACCATGACTGAGGGTCAGAAACCCTGTTTCTACCAGGGCAGCACAGGACAGCCTGTCAAGATTTCTAGAATTGAGCTTAAAGCACCGTTAGAGGGAGGGTGGGGAGGGACGTCCTGGAGTAGAAATGCCTCTGGCGATGGTGCTGGTGCTCTGTGATCTCCCTGAGCATCGGCTGCGGGATCTGCGGTGTCTCTGTGAGGTTGTCCCCAGGCACCAGCCTGCACAGCTCCAGGGAAAGGGCAGGTTTCATTCCCAGAGACGCCAGGTCAGGGCTGGGAGAAAGACTGGAAATGTTAGCTTCCTGGAGGGACCGAGAACCGAAAGGGTGCGCCCTAGTTTTCCACTGAAACACGACATTTCTCCACAGTCACCCCTCTTGTAGGTCAAGGATGACCAGATAAGGCTACTCTTGTTTACAAAGTAATTCCAGTCTCGTTAGATCTGGCTGGGTTATAAGTGCAGTGTCTTAGTCTGTCTGGGCTGCTATAACAAAATACCATAAACTGGGTAGCTTATAAATAACAGAAATTTATGTCTCACAGTTCTGGAGGCTGGAAGTCCAAGATCGAGGTACCAGCAGATTCCACGTCTGGTGAGGACCTGCTTCCTGGTTCCCAGAGCAGCGGCCAGGCCGTCTCCCCGCATGTCCTCACGGGGTGGAAGGGGAGGAGCTCCCCTGGCCACTGACCCCACTCGTGGCAGCTCCAGCCCTGTGCCCCAATCACCTTCTGGAGGCCTCACCTTCTAGTGTCTTCACGCTGGAAGTTAGGATTTCAACATATGGATTTTGGGGGTACGCAAACATTCAGACCATAGCATGTAGCTAGACGGGAAATTTACCATAAAGGTCTTTTAAAATTTGTTTTGCTAGCACTCTGGGAGGCCGAGGTGGGCAGATCGTTTGAGCTCAGGAGTTCGAGACCAGCCTGAGCAAGAGCGAGACCCCCTCTCTACCAAAAAAAAAAATAGAAAGAAATTATCTGGACAACTAAAAATATATATAGAAAAAATTAGCCGGGCGTGGTGGGTGGTGCATGCCTGTAGTCCCAGCTACTCGGGAGGCTGAGGCAGGAGGATCGCTTGAGCCCAGGAGTTTGAGGTTGCTGTGAGCTAGGCTGACGCCACAGCACTCTAGCCCGGGTGACAGAGCAAGACTCTGTCAAAAAAAAAAAAAAAAAAAAAAAGCGCCACGATCATCTTTTATCTGCTGATTCAGTCCCTCGTCACTAAACTTTGTTCTGTTTGGTCTAGGGATAGAGTGTCATGAACTGTCAGCTGCTCCACAGGAGTTGTGAAAATCTGATTCAGTCCAGCGTGGTCTTGTGATGTTAATCTCCTTTATTCAAGGGGGCCCAGACAGCCGTAGTGCGCTGTTTCTGGGGGTCTCTGTGGGGGCATATCTGGAATGGATTGGCATTTGAGTCAGTGGCCTGGGTAGGGAAGACCCTCTTATTGCAGGATGGGGCACCACCCAATCTGCTGGGGGCCCAAACAGAACAAAAAGGCAGAGGAAAGGTGGATTCTCCTCTTCTGGAGCTGAGACACCCTTCTGCCCTCGGAGAGCAAACCTCCAGGTTCTCTGCCTTTGGGCTCTGGCACTCGCACCAGCAGCCCTGTGGGACTAGGCCTTGGACTAGGAGTTACGCTGTCAACTCCCGGGTTCTGAGGCCTCTGCACTCGGACTGAGCCATGTGACTGGCTTCCCTGGGTCTCCAGCCTCCAGATCTGTGTGGGAGCCGATTCCCGGATAAATCCCCTTTCATGTAAGCTCCCACCATTGGTCCTGTCTCTAGAGAACCCTGACTCATGCGGGTCTCAGCGTCATTCAAGCACTGCCAACACGGAGCATCTGGTCTACAGCTGATCGCAAATGCTTTTGGGGAAGAATCAGAGTAAAAAAAGACTATCTGTGAACAACACACGATTTAAAATGGCTGTGGCCAAAGATCTGATGGGAGTCCCTTTGACAAGAACGCTTTTTTTTTTCTGTAACCAGAATCATGACTACTAGTATTATACTGGACGTACATGGGCAGTGAGGGTAGTAACAAATGCCTGTAACTTCATACAACTTCTGAAATAGTTATAACAACAACATTTACTTATACAAATGAAACCTAGGATGGTTAAACATCCCTTCTTATTTGACAGTGACTTTTCATGCAATTCAACATATCAAATAAACCAAATTATTGTTATTATTTATTTATTTGTATTTTTTAGGGCCAAGGTCTTGCTCTGCTGCCCAGGCTGCAGTGCAGTGGCCTCATCACAGCTCACTGCAGCCTGGAACTCCTGGGCTCACGTTACCCTACTGCCTCCGTCCCAGTAGCTGGGACTACAGGTGGAAGCCACCATGCCTGGCCCCAAATTCTTTTTTTTTTTTTTTGAGACAGAGTCTTGCTCTGTTGCCCAGACTAGAGTGCCGTGGCGTCAAGCTCACAGCAACCTCAAACTCCTGGGCTCAAGCAGTCCTTCCGCCTCAGCCTCCCAAGTAGCTGGGAGTACAGGCATGCGCCACCATGCCCGGCTAATTTTTTTCTATATCTATTTTTAGCTGTCCAGATCATTTCTTTCTGTTTTTTTTTTTTTTTTTAGTAGAAACGGGGTCTCGCTCTTGCTCAGGCTGGTCTCGAGCTCCTGACCTCGAGCGATCCTCCTGCCTCGGCCTCCCAGAGTGCTGGGATGACAGGTGTGAGCCACCACGTCCAGCCGCAAATTCTTTTTAACATCTCTCTTTACAAAATTGTCTTGGTCTGTTTTTGCTGCTATAACCGAATACCTAAGACTGGGTAATTTATGAAGAGATACTTATTTCTTATGGTTCTGGAGACTGGAAGTCCACGGCTGAGAGACTGTGTCTGGCGAGGGCCTTCTGGTCTCACCAACCCGTGGCTGCAGGTGGAAGGGTGGGGGGGGGAGGGGATAACTCCCCCTTTCATCAGGGAGCCACTCCCCTGACGCCCAGCCCCCTCCCACGGTAACAGCGTTGGTTACCGTGCAGCCCCGTGACCTCATCACCTCTTAAAGCTCCTGCCTCTCAACACTGTTGCGTTGGGGATTAAGTGTCCAACACAGGAACTGCAGGGGACAGGTTCAAACCAGAGCGAAGGTGAAAGAGCAAATCCTTCGGAATTTTCTGGGAGCTCTCTGGGAAATCTTAAGTCAGTTGTCAAAATTGTCAAAAAGTTTTAAGGACCTTAGTTCTTTTAAAGATGAGAAGTCTCTATTTTCTTAAGTAATCAAGGACATGATAAAGGTTAACATGAAACACAGGAAATTACTCCAAGACATAAAATTTTGGTTTCCCAGGCAGATTATATAAATGGTAAAGAAATAGGAGAAATCTTGTTCAATCTCTTATTAAGACCAAGACCAATAATTGAAAAAAATCTTTGTCCTTTTAACAAAGAGAAAAGCCAAATTCTATTTTTGTACCAATACACTTTTGCTATTAAAGCCCAATTTTAAAAAGCGTTTAAATAAATCCATTCAATCTGGCCAGCTTGACCATACATAACATTCCTTCTCTGAAAACTTGCCGTAGCTTTCTACATCCATTCAGGTTTTGTGCTGTATTTTTCTTCCTTCTCATTCTGGAACAATCAATCATCTTACTCTAGGACAAAATTACTCTTTTCCGTAAGAAAAATATATTCTTCTCATACCTTTACTTGCTTTCCTTACATAGTTTTCACACAGAGCTGTTACCGCTATTATTTCTAGCAGTTTTATTTACAAATACTTAATTATGAATTTTAGCCATTAGTAACCTTTCTTTTAGAGAGAAAACTAAGAGGCAGAGGATTTGGGGGTGTCGCACCCAGCATTCCCCAGCAGACTACCGGATTTTATAAAGATAACACCTCGTATTTTTTATAGATACATGCTATTTCACAGTACAAATTCTCAATGTGGCAAAAAGAACATGTTTATTAACAGACCCAAATATAGTTAGATTTTCTACACTATATAAAAATAAGCCAAAAGTATATAAACTTAAATTTGTGCTTAGCAATCATGTTTCAGTAGTTTATCTTACTGGAGAGTCCAGGGTTTCTTTTAAATGTTACCTCCTGAGCTAGAGATATTTAATGAATATCTATTACTTACTTTAATTTAGTATAGCTTTAAGGTTTCGAGTTACCAAAAAGAAACTATGTTTAGGCAGACATAATACTACAGGAAGCTAATCACCCTCTCTCGTTACTTCTCTGTCAACGCTCCTGACCCGACTGCGCTGGCAAACCCGCGTAACCATCCTCCATGCTGAGCACTCAGGAGACACTGCTGTTTGCCTTAAACCAACAATATTAAACTAGTCTCATTTACCAAAGATTTACCCAAGTCACGTTGGGGTAGGTAGCTCCCATTTCTCAGGGTTTGGGAATATGTAATTAACATAAGTGCTTAGTTATCTCCAAGTCGATTTCAACAGCAGTGGGTGAAGGGACTTTTCAGAGTGGTTTGGCGACGCCAGCCAGAGGTAAGGAAACATCAGGTGGGCACGGCGCACGCTGAGGGCACACGCGTGCAGACACCAACACACGCTACAGCCTCCATTCTACAACATAGGCATGACCCAGGCCAACAAGTGATGCACACTCATCTTTGCTCCATGTCACATTTTTACCCAGATTGTATTTCTAACAGAGGGACCGAGTTAAGGTCACCTGTGTACCCACATTGTCGCCTTGAGAGGCTGAGGCAACACAGAGCCGCGCACAATTGGCCTATCCCTCCTCTCCTGCCAGGTGGCTGCCTTGGGGGTCCCGGGGCCCCTCCAGAGTCCCTGTGTGGGAGGGGCCCGAGGGTCCTGTTCCCGGGCGGAGGGAGGGGGGAGCCAGGCGCAGGACGAGGGTCTGGAACGGCCGTGGGGAGCCGCCCCTGCCCTCTGATGGCCGCGCTGGCAGGAAGGAGTGGGCCTGCTCCCCAGGTCTGGGGACCGGGTCCCACAGAGAAGGCGGAGGACTGGCGGGAAAAGGCACGTCCAGCCAGGGAGGCTCCTTGGGAAACCCGGGACTCCTGCCAGCTGGGGTCAGGGCCATCCTCACCTTCAGCGGACGGTTGCCACAAGCAGCAATCAGAGCAGAGTCACCGGGTCCCCATCAGCCAGGAAAGAAGACAGAGGTCAAAGGTGCCACTTGCAGTCCTGGGTGACAGGCCTGAGTTCAACATGACCGGATCCTATTCGAGTGGTGGCACCAGAACTGTTGGAGACAAGACAACTCCGTGACACTCGCTCAAGTGTGACCGCGGTGGCGGGGAGAGACCAGGCTGGGCTGGACTCCGAAGGCGCCCGGGCAGGTGCGGCGGGGGAACAGGTGGGGCGGGGGTGGCAGTCACTAGGGAGACACGGGGTCCAGCTGACCCCCCGAGAGGATTCCTGCTGAGGACAGGCCGGGTGGGGCCCTCGGGGCGGAGGGGCCCAGCCAGTCTCCAGGGCGAGCAGCTCCTGCAGACGCCCCAGGACCGGGACACTGGGAAGGAAGCCCGAGTCCCACTGGGGTCTGGTCAGGGGCAGTCTTGGACCACAGTTATTCTGTAAACAATTGTATGTACGAGCTGTTAAAGTGTGGAAACAAACTCACAGGCACACGCGTTCTATGACCTGTGGTCCCAGACAAAGCTGCACAGGTCAGGCCTGACTCTGTGCCTCACGGCTGCTGCGCCAGGCTCCAGCTCTGTGACCCCGGCCTCGGTTTCCTCGCCTGCCAGCAGGAGGGGCAGCGGCTCTCCGCTCACGGGGCAGCTGTGAGGACCTGACCAGGGGCAGCTGACAGCGTGTGGCCACAGCCCAGCCATGCGCGCTGAACCCAGGCCGTGCATGCCTGAAACCCAGCCTCGGTGTTGGGCCACGGGGCACTGTCCCCCAGCCTCACTGGGGCCACCATGAAGCAGCTGGATTCAGAGCCGACCCCATGCGAGAAAAGGAGGGGGCCGAGGAGAAGCCCCCGCACGTGAGTAGGGTCCTGCGCTGTCTGCAACCTCAGTGCCCAGAAAGGAAGACGCACCTTGGGGCTGCAGGCCAGGCCGCCGGTCCCGCCGTGTGGACGCCCCGGAGAGCCGTGTGGACGCCCCGGAGACGACACCCTGCGCCCTCCACCCACGGGGAAGGGACCCCGCAGGGTGCATTGGCACTGGGCCTCCCGGGCCTCCCGCCCACTGGGATTTACACACCACACGCATGCACACACGCCACACCCCCCACAGACACACAACACAGCACATGCCACACATGGACACATACAGAGCACATGGCACACACCCCATATGCATGTAACACAACACACAAAACACATACTACACATGGACATGGCACACACACCCCTATACAACACACACCATGCACCCCATACACATACTGCACATACACACCATACGGCATATACACACAGCACACACAGCACAACATACACACCACACCCCAACATGCACCCACTCCACACACATTACAAACACTCCACACTCACACTCCACTCACACCCTCCGTGCTCACTACACACGCACACACCACACACACTCGTACACATGACCACACACATATACTCCACTCACTGTACACACACAGTCCACACTACATACTCCCCCACACACTCCACACTCCCACACACACGCTCCGCACATACAATGCACACACACAGTCCGCACACACTACACGCACACGCACACTCACACCCTGGCACCAGCACCGGCACGCCGAGTCCCCTCCTCCCCTGCGTGGACTCACGGGTGTGGCAGGGCCTCCCAGCGCCTCCTCAGCGACGGGATCTGGAGCAGGACGAGGTTTCACCAACCCAGGAGCAAGTCCTCCTTCAGCGTGAAGTCTGCCGTTTTTTAAGATGCCAGATGTGGAACATTTTTTGAAGAAGAAAAGCAGGACACCGTGTCACAGTCCTCAGCGGACCCCTCCCAGTCCCCAGGAGCGAAGCTGAGCCGGCAGGAAGTCAGGTGGCGCGGCCGGGCCTCCCTCCCTCTGCCCTGAAGAACCGCGGGTGAAACAGTCCGAGAAGATCAGGGACTCGATGGACAGTTTAAAATATCGTGTTTTAAAAAGCTTTTTCCTAATACGATGTGCTAGTCCCTTTTCAATCTGTTTAATGGCAACACATTAGTATTTGCTATAATGGTGTTAAAAATATTCTATATCCTACATTGTTTTTTCCCTGCTTTCCAGAGTAATGCACGTTCATAATAGGCAACTTTGTATCTAATGAAAAGCACAAAGTAACTAGGAATTATCCAATTTGCAATAACTTAATAATCAAGCTGAGCAACTTGGCATGTCACCAACACCAGAAAAGCTGAAGCTGCTGTGCCAGTAATGTTTGGAGGCTTAAAATCCAGGTGTGATTCGGAGCTCCCCTTGACAGGGGCCCCTCTCAGTCCTGCAGGAACGTGGCCCCCGGCCCCAGGCTGGGGGACACTGGGAGGCCAGTCTCAGACCTTGGCCGCCTTCTTTCCCCTAGCAGAGCCGTTTTGCTCAGGGGCCTCCACCTGTGCTGCCGGACAGCGGCCCACCTGCCCAGGAGGGAATGTCGGCTGACTGCGGCTGTGTCATTGTCCTCCCATTGTCCTCCCTCTCCGTCCCAGGTGAGCCCCCTCCCAGGCCAGGAAAGGCCCTCACACGGGCGAGAAGGGAGGTGAGGATGCCCCCTCATCTCGCCCAGGGCGTCATCACCGTTCGGAAGCCGGAGCAGCGACGATGGCAGAGGTGCCGAGTGAGAGGACAGAAGCCACTCTGGGGGCAGCTCCCACCGCAGGTCTCTGGCTGCAGCGCTGGAGCCGTCAGAAGCCCCTGCCGGACGCCAGCCTCTGTGCCCAGGGCTGACCAACGGGAATTTTCTCCAACTGTGGATCCTGGGGAAATGTGAAAAGCAGACTCCCCGGTGTCTGAAATGGAAGGCTTTGCAGGGAGCGCCCTGGTGCAGCCTGTGCCTGGGCAGAGAGCGCCAGGGGGCCTGGCCCTGCTCTTTTGGGTTCCAACAGTCAGCCTGTGAGCAGAAGGGGAAAATCACATCGATGTGCAGTGTACAGCCGTTATCCTAAATGTTCCCTTTGTGCATATGAAAACCCACCCCTAGGTTTATAACACAACCAAAATCTGGCTACAGATCAAACAGCTCTCCTTCCTGTCATCTAGAGGGAAAACATTCCAAGAATTGTCCTTCAGGAAGGAAGGCGGGGGGGACTCAGGTGAGGAAAGGGCTCCCCGTTCATCCTCAAATTCCAGACTTACCTTTGCACTCGGTGTTGTTTTGGGGTCAGTGTTGCGTGTCCTTGCCCCAAAGAGATGTCTTGTTGAGTCGTAAACAAAAACCATTTCTGAAGGAAAATGAGAAACAGAAAAATTCGAGTAACGCTTTCACACACAGTCAGCAAATTAAAAAAAAAAAACAAAACTTCACGGAAATGTGCCTGTGAATTTTATCCTCACTCCGAGGAGACGAGTGTTTCCCAAAAGCTCAGGAGCCTGCCATGCTGTGGGTGTCTCGGTGAGTCACGAAAGATTAGAGACCCGCAGAGGCAAGAGAGCCCACGAGAGGGGAGACTGAAGTCTTCCCTGAAGGCACCGGAAGGGTAGGTGTCTGGAGGAGGCGGGTGGCAGGGGACCGGGGACGGAGGCCTCCGGAGCCTGTCCTGGGGGGGCACAGGCAGGGCTGCGGCCAGGACCAGCGCCAGCCCTAGCCGGCCTGACCCGCAGGGAGGCCAAGTCGGCAGCTCTCTCGGAGGCGGGGTCCAGAGAAAACCTGCTTGTCACGTGTGTGAGGCCCTGAGACACAGCCGAAAGGAGGACTGCGGAATGCAGTTAGAGGGACCTTCCTACCTGTGGGCACTTTCCAATCCTGGAGGCTCTCAGCAGTCCCACTCGGCTACTCGCTGAACACCATGAGGAATGTTTGAAAGCGATGAAAAAATCGAAAACTTGCTTTCCTTTGCTGTCCCCGTCCTGCTAACTTGTGCAGTCACGGCAAGTAGAGGACCCGGAAACACCTCGAGCAGCCAGTTCTTTTCCAGGGCACCTGCCGTGGCCACCGCGGGTGCGTGGGGCCTCCCTGTCCCGGCCGTGGCTGGAACAGTGGACCCCTCCCTTCTGTCTGCGGGGTGTCTGCGGGGTCCCTGCGGGCAGAGACGGGGCTCTGGAGAGGCCGCTGCTCCCCGAACACCGGCTTTCCCGGGAGCTCTTGTCTCTCACACACTCTCAGACTTCCCGAGTTTGTGTCCAGAACTGGGTTCAGAAAATAGAGCCACTACGTGTAGAGGCCTAGAGGATATTTTGGCATCCAAGATTTTAACTGGCTTATTAAAATTCATGGTCCTTTAAAAGGAATTACTGTCCTCTCTCACTGCCGCAGCGGCTCTCAGGGGTGTGGCCCTGGCAGGATCCTTCTCGGGCCCACCCAGCACAGGATCAGAGACCTGGGGGGCCCAGAGCTGTGTGTCCATAAGCCCCAGGAGGTTCTGATGCTGGTGACATGTGACAAGCAACATCCTGCTCCCCCCTCCGCCCCTCCCAGAAGTCCCAGACGGCCACTCACTGCCCAACAGTCCAATGGCCCTGTGGACTGGGACCACCAACCCAGACCAAGGACCCCGACTGCCGGCCCAGCACTGCCCTCCGAGCGGGGAGGCAGCTCTTGCAAGACTCGAACCATCCATCCATAGGAGAAGCCACTCCTCACAACCAGCTGTGTAACATAATGTGTATGTGTTATTTTTGTGGACTGTCTTTTTTAAAGGGAGAGATTGTCAGTAACATCAATGAGTCCCTACTGTTTTATCTGTGCACTTAGGATCTGTGGTCTAATTACTTCCAAAAGGACTTTTTAGCTCACACAATTAAAACAATATGAAGGACAAAACCAATTAAAATGCATGAAAACCCAGATTTTACCCTGGTAAGCAGCCTGCCACTGTACATGGTTAATCAAATTCTAAATTAGGTGTTGATTTTCCTTGTGGAAGTCAAAGAGAATGTGAACTAAAATAAAATTTTAAGGCTCGCCCCCGCCCCCCACCGGCTGACTGAATGGACCCCCTCCTGGCCAAAGGAATATCCTAAAACTAAATTGCCTGCCAGGAGAAGGGAGGTCACACAGGCCTCATCACGCCCCCCTCCCTTCTTGGGGACATCCTTTGTAACCCATTATCAAGCCTAAGGGTATGCAAGACAAACCTACAGGCCCTCAATTTACACAACAAATCTATGTCCAGTGGCTTGTCTCAGAAACAGCAACTATGTGAAAACATTCCAAGCCTTTAGACAAAGCTTCATGTCTCTAATCAATTACAAGCCAAAGAATCTTTAAACCTACCTATAACTTGTAAGCCCCTGCTTCGAGATGGCCCACCTTTTCAGGCCAAATCAATGTATGCCTCCCACGTATCGATTTATGACTTTACCTGTGTCAACGGAAAAGAAACCATACTCTGTAAAACAATTTTAAAGAGATTTATTCCGAGCCAAATTTGAGGATCATGACCCCGAGCCGCGCCCAAGAGGCCTTGAGCAGGTGGACGCGCTGTGGCTGGGTTAGCGTTTGGTTCTACACGTTTCAGGGAGACAGGGGTCACAGGTAAAGTCAGAAATTGTGTGAATTGAGGGCCAGGAGGTTTGTCTTGCACACCCTTAGGCTTGTTAATGGGTTACAAAGGATGTCCCCAGGAAGGGAGGGGGGCCCGATGAGGCCTGTGTGACCTCCCTCCTCCTGGCAGGCAGTTTAGTTTTAGGATATTCCTTTGGCCACGAGGGGGTCCGTTCAGTCAGCCGGTGTGTGTGCGGGAGGTAAACCTTAAAGTTTTACTTTAGTTCACAATTCCTCCCTTTTGGCCAAGATATGTCAGAGACACTATGGCCAAACTTTCATTTTGTCCCATCCGTTGCCAGGGTGGTGTGGGTACCTGCCCTGGGTCCATCCAGTCCCTCGGTGGGACCCTCGTGGCCGCGAGGACGGGGCTTACAGCCAGTTAAATATCTTAGGCCACGCCGGACTGGGGGTAGACAGGCGCTCATCAACACTTTAAAACTGGCTAGGTGACATAAGAGTAAAATCCAAAATGCCAAAGGCAAGGCTATAAAACTAATTTGCCTGTAAGTTGAGCTACTATATTCTTGGGCTTAGTGGTAGACTTCTAGCAAATGTAAGCATCGTTAACATTTAAGGCAAGGGAATTTAGAGACTTACTGTGTCACAATATTTTAGTCTCTTTAGTAATTCATATTCAGGTGGCTGATAAATTACTCATATTTCCTTTTGTATAAATCCATAACTGAGAAAAATTATACTCAGGAAGTTCTAGGTCTACAGGAAACAAAGTATTTCAGTTAGTATTCTTTCAGGCTTCTGTGTGCCCCTCCTTGATCTGGAGGGTCTAAACTAATTCCATCCCTGGGAATCGGCCCTTACAATCTCACACGCCCCCCCTTCCGCGATAGTCCCTGGGCCTAGAGGGAGGATATCTGGACAGGACTTCGGCAGACTCCATGGTTCTAAGGTCCCAGAGATCAGGGAAACTTGCTATTTACTTAAAATTTGTCAGGACTCGGAAAGCAAAAGAATTAGCAATGTAGCTATACTCGTGGTCATGTCAGTTTTCTAATTAAAATTAGTCTTAGAAGTTTGTTTTGTTTTAGTCCAATGGTATATAATCTCCAAAGATAGTAGAAACCAGTACTCAAGTGGATTAGTCAGTCCTCTCCATGACTTTACTGGAAGAAGCCAACTTTGGACTTAGCCAGAAAGGAACCACTTTTGGAGACGAATTAAAGTAAAATAACAATTTTCTAAAGATGATGGAACTTGGACTAGCCATGGTTAGAGACAATTGATAAAACAAATTGGTTATTTTTGTGACATATAGCAACTTACATAATAATCATAATTATTACTGATAACACATACCAAGACATGTCAACATTTTACAATACTGAAATATATATTAATAACACAGCCCAAAGAAAGTTAAATGCCATTTCATATTTGACAATGTTCCCTGTATGGTTTTGACATACTAAATAAATCTAATCTCTGCCTTAGACTTTTAGTGGCCCTAATATATAAAAAGCTAGTTTAAGGCCAAAAGGCTGGATTTAGAGTTTCAGTTTTGGAAAGGTTGTCAAATATCAAAGGCTTAAAATCTTTGTTCATATATAATCACAAACCACTATAAAATAAGGGTCATTTATTTAACCAAGAGATAGTCATCAAAAGATTCTAAAGGTGATAAAGTTATATGGTTGTAAGTCTTAACCCTTTTAAAGTTAGTTTTTTTAGTCAGTCAAAACCTAATAAAGAGCACAGAGATTATCTGATAAAGCATAAAATCTTTGTTTCTTTTAGGTCAATTACCAAAATAAAGACAGACCTTTTGTAGTGCATTATTTTTTAAATTAAAAAGGAAATGTGTTATAGAATCAAAGTGAGTACATCATATCATTTCATTAAGAGTAAGCTATTAACAGAAATCTTTGTTTTAGCTAAAACTCCTTAATAAATTCCCTTTCAAAAACTTTATTCCGCACTGTGCATACCATACACTTGTCTACAAAACATGCCTGAAAACTTTGTTTTGTCCTAACATTCCCTTTTCCTAAATAACCAGTCATTTTAGGACAAAAAAATTCCATGCAAGATCCTTTCTTTACATTATTCTTTCTGTTTAACCTTTCTCCCCCCCTCAACCCCCCCAAAAAAAACAAAACAAAAAAATTTCTATATTCATTGCCTTTTTACATTTTTCTCTTACAATCGGAATTGTTTTTATTTTCTTTCTAAATTTATTTTGATTCAACCTTTAAATAACTTCTGAATTAGACAAAGTTATATATATTTTAATAAGAACACATTGTTTCTTTTATAATTTTTCTTATTAAAAACATCTTATTCTTTCATACACCTTATATATACAACTATATGCACTGAGAATTCTTATTTTTAGTAACTTTAAATTTTAGTGAAAGCTAAAAAGCAGGAAGTCATAAGACACTTGCCATCATGAAGCAAGATCGAAGGTTACTATAAAATTATAGCCAAACTGATCAGTCAAATATATTTTTTTAATGCATAAATCCTATTCTTCGAGAGAGAGAAGACTCAGTTTCTCAAACAAGTATCTGACCTTATAGACAGACTGAAGTACAAGTTAATGAGGAGGCTGAATCTGTGTCTTTCTTTTCTTCCCTTCTGTTTTGCAGTTTATTAAAAAGTGAACAAAAATCTTGTTATATTTCTATTAATGTCATAAGAAAATCTAGTTCAAAAGAGAAAAACAAATTTCATTATATTAGTGTAATGATAAAGTTAACTTTAATAAAATCTTATAAACAAATCCAATTTTAACGACTGTAAGTTAAGACTTTTATAAATCTTTTGTAACCTTTAACTTTTATATCCACTTAATTTTTTTTATTTTATTTTGAGACAGAGTCCCACTCTGTTGCCCAGGCTAGAGTGCCGTGGGGTCAGCCTAGCTCACAGGAACCTCAAACTCCTGGGCTCAAGTGATCTTCCTGCCTCAGCCTCCTGAGTAGCTGGGACTACAGGCGTGCACCACCACACCCGGCTAATTTTTTCTATATATATTTTTATTTTTCCAGCTAATTTCTTTCTATTTTTAGTAGAGACGGGGTCTTGCTCTTGCTCAGGGTGGTCTTGAACTCCTGACCTCGAGCGATCCTCCTGCCTCAGCCTCCTAGAGTGCTGGGATTACAGGCGTGAGCCAGTGCGCCCTGTCTCCACTTAATTTTTAATAACTATTTACATACTGAATTTTAAAGTAGTTTCAAAAAATCAATAAATTAGACAAAATTATCTTTTAACAAAATACTTATATCTTATAATATTTTTATTAAAAATTTTTGTATAGAATTATTTGCCTTTCATCTAGGAGTTTTAATTACATACACGGATGATAATGTCAACTCTTAGAAAAACCTAGGAGGCCAGGCGTGGTGGCTCACGCCTGTAATCCTAGTACTCTGGGAGGCCGAGGCGGGTGGATCACTCGAGGTCAGGAGTTCGAGATCAGCCTGAGCAAGAGTGAGACCCTGTCTCTACTAAAACAATAGAAAGAAATTATCTGGCCAACTAAAAAATATATATACAAAAAAAAAAAAAAATTAGCCGGGCACGGTGGTGCATGCCTGTAGTCCCAGCTACTCAGGAGGCTGAGACAGTAGGATCGCTTAAGCCCAGGAGTTTGAGGTTGCTGTGAGCTAGGCTGATGCCACGGCACTCACTCTAGCCCGGGCAACACAGCGAGACTCTGTCTCAAAAAAAAAAAAAAAAAAGAAAAACCTAGGAAGTTAAAGTAACTTTGAACTGTTAGGCACCACTTTTATTAGCATTCCTAAATACAGAGATAACAAGGTATAAGCTTAAACTTATGTTTAAGAACCATTGTTGTAGTATTTTACCTTATGAATGATCCAAACATTTTATGATTATCTTTTTTAATTTAACATAATGACCTTAAGATTTTAAATTATATGAAAATTTTATTCATTTATATTTACCTACTTTATCTTATTATTCATTTATCTTAGCAGTTTACTTAGATTCCAGCTATGAGTTTAAGTTACTTTTCTGTTTACCATTTTTATGCCCTGTCAATTAGATATGTAACACAGAACAGGGATTACAATATAGTTTAAGTTATTGGTTCTTTAATCTTAAACTCATAAATCTTACCGAGAAAAGCAAGTAAGTATTTCAATAAGACTTATTAAACAAATATGACATCACTTATAAATTTTATAAACGTAGTAGACATTTTAGAATATCCTGTTTAAAGGTATTAGTTGATTAGATTCTTCTAAAACATCACGTACCAAAACAAAATTTATTGACATCATAGGGATCAAAGTGTCTCTGGTCCCCAAAGTTTGGGAGCAAGGGCCACCGTCCCCATAAAGACCTGTTGAAAATTTACTGACATGAAGATTAAAAGGAGAAAGAATTAAAACTTACACATGGACGCCTTCAGAATGAACACTCAAAGGTGCAGAGGAAATTGTCCATTTTTTATGTTTAAAGTATGGACAGATCAGTAGAAATGACTGGACCAAAAGGGTGTGCGCTAATTCTAACGGGCCGAGTAGCAGAACCAGCAAGGCTTTTATATTTAGATTCCGCCTGGCCTCTCTTCCTCCCTTCTGGGTTGCAGGGCGGCAAGGCCCTTTCTGGCACGGGGTTTTACAGTAAAACAAAGTAAAAACAAAGTAGGTCAGCTAATTACTTTATAGCCATTTTACATAAAATAATTTTAGGTTTTATGGCTACCTATCAGAAAAAAAAGAAGTTCTGAGCTTTACGACCTGTCTTGGGTACAGGGATTCTGGTTTTTACGGCCGGCTTCAGAGAAGAATTGGTACAAGAGGCAGGCAGACAAGGCAAGGTCAGAAAATTTCTGCTTCTGAAGCCTTCATTTTAAGTTAGTTTTCTGAATCCTATCAACATAAAATCACCAGACTGTAGATGAGAGAGAAAAAAAAAAAAAACCTTCAGAGCCGATCCTTAGCACCTCAAACAATGACACAAAGTAGTAACATACTTTTTAAATGACGATGAAGATTAAGCTATTTTGAAAAATATCTAAATAGTCTCAAAACAATTTTTGGGGGATGCTGTAAACTTGACTACGTGCAATATTTATAAATAGTAAGACTGTTTTGAGATTCTCTGGATTGTAAACATCATTCAATTTTTATCTTAAAATAAATTACTACACAAAAATTAATAATTTAGAAACTTTTTTCCCAGGCACAAACTTTGTTACAACAACATAATGTACACATGACCGGCTAGCTTGTAAAGAGTGGGACAGTAATGGACAAGACCAAGGGAAAACTGAAGCTTCCAAGCTAAACTCTTCTAACCACAACTTCCAGGACAACATTGAATCCCTAACAGTACTGCTAATATTAGATGACAGTGAGTTAGAAACACCTACTGTGTAACTCTCTACAGATATTGAATCAGTGAAGTAAACTATATCTGCAGTTAGGATTAAATGACTAAAATAAAAATATTTTCATAAACCTTTGACCATAAGTTTTTTTTGCTCTACTTCCTGTTTTATTTAACTTGCTGACACGTAGGCACATTTGCATTTTTACCATAAACTTAAACACAAAGGTATTTTTGTTGATAACTCAGACTTAGTGATTATCATTAGACCAAATACTAAATTTATTTTACTTATCAAAAAACGTATTATTTTATCTTTGGCTGAGTTTATATTTTTACAACCTTTATGTAAAATCTTGACACCTCAAGAACATAAAAATGCACAGTAAAACCCAGGCAAAAACAAATGTATGCAGACAATCGGAAAGTATTTTTAACATTACTTTACTAGTAACACCTTTGACTTCTTTTAAATAATAACCCAGTTAATTTACGAAACACTACAAAATTCATGTGAACTTCTTGGGTTTAATGTATAAGTGCTCACTTATTTTTCAGCCAGTCCGGAACCATGTAAGCACAAACATGTAATATATGTACAGACACAAAACATACCTAAACGTATATACTCTCACACACACAAAGTTCTAATAGACTTTACCCTAGAACTCTATCCATGAGATGGTAACACAAACTCACCAGTCAGTAAATGACAGCTGGATCTAAATTTCCTCTGATGAAACTGGAACTTGCTCAAACAGGGCAAACTTTAGGTGCCCTGATAGGTAACCTAATTAGGCCTGCGGATGAAAGTTTTGGGGAAAGCAGTTTCCATGGCAGCTTGATTTTAAAAGAACCTTTACCCTCTTTTTTTTTTTTTTTTTCCCTTCAGTTTAAAATGAGTTTTTAATGTTTGCATTTTAGCTAGAACTGGCAGCAGGATCTCCAGGTAGCCTTTCCACTGTAAATACAGTAAACAACGAGTTATCTTAATATCAAGAGAAAAAGTTAGCAGGTTTGAGAGTAGCCAGAAAAGAAGAGAGAGAAATGGCTTGAGACATTTTAACTCTATAGTGGTAGGCCGACCATTTCAGCTCTGAATTCTCCTCCATGTAATTGGCCCTCTCGTAAAAACTTGCGCACAAGAATTAACTATAACCAGCAACAGCCCTGGAAAAAACCTGGCACGCCTTTGAATCTTTCTACAAAGCTACTTGCAAGTAGAGGCACCACAAACCAACTGGGGTGCCCAATGAGGGGTCATTCTCCTTGTCTTTCCTCAACTTTAAAGGATTTCCCATTTTTTCTTTCTTTCAAAGAAGCAACCGAACTGTACACTACAGGGTTTGGTGTCGTGGATCGGTGTGCTGCTTATGGGCTGGGGCGCTGAGGCGGTCCCACCCTCTCACTTGTGCCAGGTTTCTCTCTTGGAGGTCTAGTACCTCCGCGAGGGCTCCAAACGCCGAGTGATCAGCTCTTATATGCGTTTCCTGGAAGAGCCTTCTTTTAATTAACGTGTTGGGGGGTTCCCTATAGGGCCACTCGCGCCTCGGGGACTCGCCCCAGGCAACTCCCACTCGGGGACCCCGGTCGCCCGGTGGCTGCCAAGGCTGGGAGGAGTAAGATGCCCCTTCTCTTCGGAGCTGAGGAACTCAGTCTCTCATTCATCTGCCAACAAGACAGTTCAGCTTCCTCTTTCAAAAATGCACACCAAAGCCAATTCAGAGTCATGTTAGGATAAAGAGACAACGGAGAAGACCCTTCAGAATGCACCTCCAAATCTAAGTTAGGATCCCCAACAACAATTCCTCGGAAAAGAACCAGCTCACAGTAAACCGAGACCATCAACCAAAAACGGGAGGCCCGGAGCTCAGGAGGACTTACCGGTTCCACCAAAGGAGAAGCTCGGAGTCGGAGGGCCCAAAAGGGCCACAGCGGTACCTGGTGCCGAGTTCGGGCTGCTCCTTCGGCGGTCCTGAGTCTTCTCTGAGCCCCACGTCTGGGCGCCAATCTCGGCAACGGAGAAGGAACCAAACTCTGTAAAACGATTTTAAAGAGATTTATTCTGAGCCAAATTTCAGCATCCTGACCCGCAGCCACGCCCAAGAGGCCTTCAGCAGGTGGACGTGCTGTGGCTGGGTTACCGTTTGGTTTTACACATTTCAGGGAGACAGGGGTCACAGGTAAAGTCAGAAATCAGTACTCGGGAATCATACTTTGCTTTGGCCCGAAAAGCTGGGCTATAACCAGCCGGAGCCCTGGAAAAAACCTGGCACGCCTTTGAATCTTTCTACAAAGCTACTTGCAAGTAGAGGTACCACAAACCAACTGGGGTGCCCAATGAGGGGTCATTCTCCTTGTCTTTCCTCAACTGTAAAGGATTTCCCATTGTTTTCTTTCTTTCAAAGAAGCAACCGAACTGTACACTACAGGGTTTGGTGTCGTGGATCGGTGTGCTGCTTATGGGCTGGGGCGCTGAGGTGGTCCCACCCTCTCACTTGTGCCAGGTTTCTCTCTTGGAGGTCTAGTACCTCCGCGAGGGCTCCAAACGCCGAGTGATCAGCTCTTATATGCGTTTCCTGGAAGAGCCTTCTTTTAATTAACGTGTTGGGGGGTTCCCTATAGGGCCACTCGCGCCTCGGGGACTCGCCCCAGGCAACTCCCACTCGGGGACCCCGGTCGCCCGGGGCTGCCAAGGCTGGGAGGAGTAAGATGCCCCTTCTCTTCGGAGCTGAGGAACTCAGTCTCTCATTCATCTGCCAACAAGACAGTTCAGCTTCCTCTTTCAAAAATGCACACCAAAGCCAATTCAGAGTCATGTTAGGATAAAGAGACAATGGAGAAGACCCTTCAGAATGCACCTCCAAATCTAAGTTAGGATCCCCAACAACAATTCCTCGGAAAAGAACCAGCTCACAGTAAACCGAGACCATCAACCAAAAACGGGAGGCCCGGAGCTCAGGAGGACTTACCGGTTCCACCAAAGGAGAAGCTCGGAGTCGGAGGGCCCAAAAGGGCCACGGCGGTACCTGGTGCCGAGTTCGGGCTGCTCCTTCGGCGGTCCTGAGTCTTCTCTGAGCCCCACGTCTGGGCGCCAATCTCGGCAACGGAGAAGGAACCAAACTCTGTAAAACGATTTTAAAGAGATTTATTCTGAGCCAAATTTCAGCATCCTGACCCGCAGCCACGCCCAAGAGGCCTTCAGCAGGTGGACGTGCTGTGGCTGGGTTACCGTTTGGTTTTACACATTTCAGGGAGACAGGGGTCACAGGTAAAGTCAGAAATCAGTACTCGGGAATCATACTTTGCTTTGGCCCGAAAAGCTGGGCTATAACCAGCCGGAGCCCTGGAAAAAACCTGGCACGCCTTTGAATCTTTCTACAAAGCTACTTGCAAGTAGAGGTACCACAAACCAACTGGGGTGCCCAATGAGGGGGCATTCTCCTTGTCTTTCCTCAACTGTAAAGGATTTCCCATTGTTTTCTTTCTTTCAAAGAAGCAACCGAACTGTACACTACAGGGTTTGGTGTCGTGGATCGGTGTGCTGCTTATGGGCTGGGGCGCTGAGGTGGTCCCACCCTCTCACTTGTGCCAGGTTTCTCTCTTGGAGGTCTAGTACCTCCGCGAGGGCTCCAAACGCCGAGTGATCAGCTCTTATATGCGTTTCCTGGAAGAGCCTTCTTTTAATTAACGTGTTGGGGGGTTCCCTATAGGGCCACTCGCGCCTCGGGGACTCGCCCCAGGCAACTCCCACTCGGGGACCCCGGTCGCCCGGTGGCTGCCAAGGCTGGGAGGAGTAAGATGCCCCTTCTCTTCGGAGCTGAGGAACTCAGTCTCTCATTCATCTGCCAACAAGACAGTTCAGCTTCCTCTTTCAAAAATGCACACCAAAGCCAATTCAGAGTCATGTTAGGATAAAGAGACAACGGAGAAGACCCTTCAGAATGCACCTCCAAATCTAAGTTAGGATCCCCAACAACAATTCCTCGGAAAAGAACCAGCTCACAGTAAACCGAGACCATCAACCAAAAACGGGAGGTCCGGAGCTCAGGAGGACTTACCGGTTCCACCAAAGGAGAAGCTCGGAGTCGGAGGGCCCAAAAGGGCCACGGCGGTACCTGGTGCCGAGTTCGGGCTGCTCCTTCGGCGGTCCTGAGTCTTCTCTGAGCCCCACGTCTGGGCGCCAATCTCGTCAACGGAGAAGAAACCAAACTCTGTAAAATGATTTTAAAGAGATTTATTCTGAGCCAAATTTGACCCGCAGCCACGCCCAAGAGGCCTTGAGCAGGTGCATGCGCTGTGGCTGGGTTACCATTTGGTTTTACACATTTCAGGGACACAGGGGTCACAGGTAAAGTCAGAAATCAGTACTCGGGAATCATACTTTGCTTTGGCCCGAAAAGCTCGCAGATCTCTCTGTTATAGGATGTCTTTTGTTCTTTTGGGTAGATGCCCAATAATGGGATTGCTGGATCAAATGGTACGTCTACTTGTACCTGTTGAAGGTATCCCCATATTGCTTTCCACAGAGGTTGCACTAGTTTGCAGTCCCACCAGCAGTCTCTGAGTGTTCCTGTCTCTCCGCATCCACGCCGACATTGATTGTTATGGGACTTTTAGATAAAGGCCATTCTCACTGGAGTTAAGTGATATCTCACTGTGGTCTTGATGTGCATTTCCCTGATGGTTAGAGATGTGGAGCATTTTACTCATAGGCGTGTTGGCCATCGTTCTGTCTTCTTTTGAAAAGTTTCGGTTCATGTCCTTTGCCCACGTTTGGATAGGGTGGTTTGATTTTTCCTTGCTGATTTTCCCGAGTTCTAAAGAGATGGTAGTTATCAGTCCTTTATCGGATGTGTAGCAGGCAAACATTTTTTCCCACTCTGTAGGTTGTCTATTTACTCTGGTGACAGTTTCCTTGGCCGTGAAGCAGCTTTTTAATTTAATCAGGTCCCATTCATTTATTTTTGTTGTTGCCGTGATTGCCTTTGGGGTCCACTTCATAAATTCTTTGCCTAGGCCAATGTCTATAAGAGTCTTTCCCACATTTTCTTCTAGAATTCTAACAGTTTCACTCCTGAGCTTTCAGCCTGTTATCCACTGTGATTTGACTTTTCTGAGAGGTGACAGGTGTGGGGCCTGTTGCAGTCTTCTACCTGTGCCTATCCAGTTTTCCCAGCACCATCTATTGAATAAGGATTCTTTTCCCCAGAGTATGTTTCTGTCTGTTTTGTCAAAGATTGGATGGCTACAGGAGGACGGTTTTATATCTGGATTCTCGATTGTGTTCCATTGGTCTGTGTCCTTGCTCTTGTGTCTCTTTTTTTTTTTTTTTCTTTTTCTTTTTAAAATAATAACCCAGCTAATTTACGAAAGATTACTAAATTCACGTGAACCGTTTGGGTTTAATTTATAAGTGCTGCCTTATTTTTCAGCCAGTCCGGAACCATGTAAGCACAAACATGTAATATATGTACAGACACAAAACACACCTAAACATATATACTCTCACACACACAAAGTTCTAATACACTTTACCCTAGAACTCTATCCATGAGATGGAGACACAAACTCACGAGTCAGTAAACGACAGCTGGATCTAAATTTCCTCTGATGAAACTGGAACTTGCTCAAACAGGGCAAACTTTAGGTGCCCTGATAGGTAACCTAATTAGGCCTGCGGATGAAAGTTTTGGGGAAAGCAGTTTCCATGGCAGCTTGATTTTAAAAGAACCTTTACCCTTTTTTTTTTTTTTTCCCCCTTCAGTTTAAAATGAGTTTTTAATGTTTGCATTTTAGCTAGAACTGGCAGCAGGATCTCCAGGTAGCCTTTCCACTGTAAATACCGTAAACAACGAGTTATCTTAATATCAAGAGAAAAAGTTAGCAGGTTTGAGAGTAGCCAGAAAAGAAGAGAGAGAGAAATGGCTTGAGACATTTTAACTCTATAGTGGTAGGCCGACCATTTCAGCTCTGAATTCTCCTCCATGTAATTTGCCCTCTCGTAAAAACTTGCGCACAAGAATTAACTAGAACCAGCCGGAGCACTGGAAAAACCCCGGCACGCCTTTGAATCTTTCTACAAAACTACCTGCAAGTAGAGGTACCAGAAAGGAACTGGGGTGCCCAATGAGGGGTCATTCTCCTTGTCTTTCCTCAACTGTAAAGGATTTCCCATTGTTTTCTTTCTTTCAAAGAAGCAACCGAACTGTACACTACAGGGTTTGGTGTCGTGGATCGGTGTGCTGCTTATGGGCTGGGGCGCTGAGGCGGTCCCACCCTCTCACTTGTGCCAGGTTTCTCTCTTGGAGGTCTAGTACCTCCGCGAGGGCTCCAAACGCCGAGTGATCAGCTCTTATATGCGTTTCCTGGAAGAGCCTTCTTTTAATTAACGTGTTGGGGGGTTCCCTATAGGGCCACTCGAGCCTCGGGGACTCGCCCCAGGCAACTCCCACTCGGGGACCCCGGTCGCCCGGTGGCTGCCAAGGCTGGGAGGAGTAAGATGCCCCTTCTCTTCGGAGCTGAGGAACTCAGTCTCTCATTCATCTGCCAACAAGACAGTTCAGCTTCCTCTTTCAAAAATGCACACCAAAGCCAATTCAGAGTCATGTTAGGATAAAGAGACAACGGAGAAGACCCTTCAGAATGCACCTCCAAATCTAAGTTAGGATCCCCAACAACAATTCCTCGGAAAAGAACCAGCTCACAGTAAACCGAGACCATCAACCAAAAACGGGAGGCCCGGAGCTCAGGAGGACTTACCGGTTCCACCAAAGGAGAAGCTCGGAGTCGGAGGGCCCAAAAGGGCCACGGCGGTACCTGGTGCCGAGTTCGGGCTGCTCCTTCGGCGGTCCTGAGTCTTCTCTGAGCCCCACGTCTGGGCGCCAATCTCGGCAACGGAGAAGGAACCAAACTCTGTAAAACGATTTTAAAGAGATTTATTCTGAGCCAAATTTCAGCATCCTGACCCGCAGCCACGCCCAAGAGGCCTTCAGCAGGTGGACGCGCTGTGGCTGGGTTAGCGTTTGGTTTTACACATTTCAGGGAGACAGGGGTCACAGGTAAAGTCAGAAATCAGTACTCGGGAATCATACTTTGCTTTGGCCCGAAAAGCTGGGCTATAACCAGCCGGAGCCCTGGAAAAAACCTGGCACGCCTTTGAATCTTTCTACAAAGCTACTTGCAAGTAGAGGTACCACAAACCATCTGGGGTGCCCAATGAGGGGTCATTCTCCTTGTCTTTCCTCAACTGTAAAGGATTTCCCATTGTTTTCTTTCTTTCAAAGAAGCAACCGAACTGTACACTACAGGGTTTGGTGTCGTGGATCGGTGTGCTGCTTATGGGCTGGGGCGCTGAGGCGGTCCCACCCTCTCACTTGTGCCAGGTTTCTCTCTTGGAGGTCTAGTACCTCCGCGAGGGCTCCAAACGCCGAGTGATCAGCTCTTATATGCGTTTCCTGGAAGAGCCTTCTTTTAATTAACGTGTTGGGGGGTTCCCTATAGGGCCACTCGCGCCTCGGGGACTCGCCCCAGGCAACTCCCACTCGGGGACCCCGGTCGCCCGGGGCTGCCAAGGCTGGGAGGAGTAAGATGCCCCTTCTCTTCGGAGCTGAGGAACTCAGTCTCTCATTCATCTGCCAACAAGACAGTTCAGCTTCCTCTTTCAAAAATGCACACCAAAGCCAATTCAGAGTCATGTTAGGATAAAGAGACAACGGAGAAGACCCTTCAGAATGCACCTCCCAATCTAAGTTAGGATCCCCAACAACAATTCCTCGGAAAAGAACCAGCTCACAGTAAACCGAGACCATCAACCAAAAACGGGAGGTCCGGAGCTCAGGAGGACTTACCGGTTCCACCAAAGGAGAAGCTCGGAGTCGGAGGGCCCAAAAGGGCCACGGCGGTACCTGGTGCCGAGTTCGGGCTGCTCCTTCGGCGGTCCTGAGTCTTCTCTGAGCCCCACGTCTGGGCGCCAATCTTTGCAACGGAGAAGGAACCAAACTCTGTAAAATCAATTTAAAGAAATTTATTCCGAGCCAAATTCGACCCGCAGCCACGCCCAAGAGGCCTTGAGCAGGTGCATGCGCTGTGGCTGGGTTAGCGTTTGGTTTTACACATTTCAGGGAGACAGGGGTCACAGGTAAAGTCAGAAATCAGTACTCGGGAATCACACTTTGCTTTGGCCCGAAAAGCTCGCAGATCTCTCTGTTATACGATGTCTTTTGTTCTTTTGGGTAGATGCCCAATAATGGGATTGCTGGATCAAATGGTACGTCTACTTGTACCTGTTGAAGGTATCCCCATATTGCTTTCCACAGAGGTTGCACTAGTTTGCAGTCCCACCAGCAGTCTATGAGTGTTCCTGTCTCTCCGCATCCACGCCGACATTGATTGTTATGGGACTTTTAGATAAAGGCCATTCTCACTGGAGTTAAGTGATATCTCACTGTGGTCTTGATGTGCATTTCCCCGATGGTTAGAGATGTGGAGCATTTTACTCATAGGCGTGTTGGCCATCGTTCTGTCTTCTTTTGAAAAGTTTCGGTTCATGTCCTTTGCCCACGTTTGGATAGGGTGGTTTGATTTTTCCTTGCTGATTTTCCCGAGTTCTAAAGAGATGGTAGTTATCAGTCCTTTATCGGATGTGTAGCAGGCAAACATTTTTTCCCACTCTGTAGGTTGTCTATTTACTCTGGTGACAGTTTCCTTGGCCGTGAAGCAGCTTTTTAATTTAATCAGGTCCCATTCATTTATTTTTGTTGTTGCCGTGATTGCCTTTGGGGTCCACTTCATAAATTCTTTGCCTAGGCCAATGTCTATAAGAGTCTTTCCCACATTTTCTTCTAGAATTCTAACAGTTTCACTCCTGAGCTTTCAGCCTGTTATCCACTGTGATTTGACTTTTCTGAGAGGTGACAGGTGTGGGGCCTGTTGCAGTCTTCTACCTGTGCCTATCCAGTTTTCCCAGCACCATCTATTGAATAAGGATTCTTTTCCCCAGAGTATGTTTCTGTCTGTTTTGTCAAAGATTGGATGGCTACAGGAGGACGGTTTTATATCTGGATTCTCGATTGTGTTCCATTGGTCTGTGTCCTTGCTCTTGTGTCTCTTTTTTTTTTTTTTTTCTTTTTCTTTTTAAAATAATAACCCAGCTAATTTACGAAAGATTACTAAATTCACGTGAACCGTTTGGGTTTAATTTATAAGTGCTGCCTTATTTTTCAGCCAGTCCGGAACCATGTAAGCACAAACATGTAATATATGTACAGACACAAAACACACCTAAACATATATACTCTCACACACACAAAGTTCTAATACACTTTACCCTAGAACTCTATCCATGAGATGGAGACACAAACTCACGAGTCAGTAAACGACAGCTGGATCTAAATTTCCTCTGATGAAACTGGAACTTGCTCAAACAGGGCAAACTTTAGGTGCCCTGATAGGTAACCTAATTAGGCCTGCGGATGAAAGTTTTGGGGAAAGCAGTTTCCATGGCAGCTTGATTTTAAAAGAACCTTTACCCTTTTTTTTTTTTTTTCCCCCTTCAGTTTAAAATGAGTTTTTAATGTTTGCATTTTAGCTAGAACTGGCAGCAGGATCTCCAGGTAGCCTTTCCACTGTAAATACCGTAAACAACGAGTTATCTTAATATCAAGAGAAAAAGTTAGCAGGTTTGAGAGTAGCCAGAAAAGAAGAGAGAGAGAAATGGCTTGAGACATTTTAACTCTATAGTGGTAGGCCGACCATTTCAGCTCTGAATTCTCCTCCATGTAATTTGCCCTCTCGTAAAAACTTGCGCACAAGAATTAACTAGAACCAGCCGGAGCACTGGAAAAACCCCGGCACGCCTTTGAATCTTTCTACAAAACTACCTGCAAGTAGAGGTACCAGAAAGGAACTGGGGTGCCCAATGAGGGGTCATTCTCCTTGTCTTTCCTCAACTGTAAAGGATTTCCCATTGTTTTCTTTCTTTCAAAGAAGCAACCGAACTGTACACTACAGGGTTTGGTGTCGTGGATCGGTGTGCTGCTTATGGGCTGGGGCGCTGAGGCGGTCCCACCCTCTCACTTGTGCCAGGTTTCTCTCTTGGAGGTCTAGTACCTCCGCGAGGGCTCCAAACGCCGAGTGATCAGCTCTTATATGCGTTTCCTGGAAGAGCCTTCTTTTAATTAACGTGTTGGGGGGTTCCCTATAGGGCCACTCGCGCCTCGGGGACTCGCCCCAGGCAACTCCCACTCGGGGACCCCGGTCGCCCGGTGGCTGCCAAGGCTGGGAGGAGTAAGATGCCCCTTCTCTTCGGAGCTGAGGAACTCAGTCTCTCATTCATCTGCCAACAAGACAGTTCAGCTTCCTCTTTCAAAAATGCACACCAAAGCCAATTCAGAGTCATGTTAGGATAAAGAGACAACGGAGAAGACCCTTCAGAATGCACCTCCAAATCTAAGTTAGGATCCCCAACAACAATTCCTCGGAAAAGAACCAGCTCACAGTAAACCGAGACCATCAACCAAAAACGGGAGGCCCGGAGCTCAGGAGGACTTACCGGTTCCACCAAAGGAGAAGCTCGGAGTCGGAGGGCCCAAAAGGGCCACGGCGGTACCTGGTGCCGAGTTCGGGCTGCTCCTTCGGCGGTCCTGAGTCTTCTCTGAGCCCCACGTCTGGGCGCCAATCTCGGCAACGGAGAAGGAACCAAACTCTGTAAAACGATTTTAAAGAGATTTATTCTGAGCCAAATTTCAGCATCCTGACCCGCAGCCACGCCCAAGAGGCCTTCAGCAGGTGGACGCGCTGTGGCTGGGTTAGCGTTTGGTTTTACACATTTCAGGGAGACAGGGGTCACAGGTAAAGTCAGAAATCAGTACTCGGGAATCATACTTTGCTTTGGCCCGAAAAGCTGGGCTATAACCAGCCGGAGCCCTGGAAAAAACCTGGCACGCCTTTGAATCTTTCTACAAAGCTACTTGCAAGTAGAGGTACCACAAACCAACTGGGGTGCCCAATGAGGGGTCATTCTCCTTGTCTTTCCTCAACTGTAAAGGATTTCCCATTGTTTTCTTTCTTTCAAAGAAGCAACCGAACTGTACACTACAGGGTTTGGTGTCGTGGATCGGTGTGCTGCTTATGGGCTGGGGCGCTGAGGCGGTCCCACCCTCTCACTTGTGCCAGGTTTCTCTCTTGGAGGTCTAGTACCTCCGCGAGGGCTCCAAACGCCGAGTGATCAGCTCTTATATGCGTTTCCTGGAAGAGCCTTCTTTTAATTAACGTGTTGGGGGGTTCCCTATAGGGCCACTCGCGCCTCGGGGACTCGCCCCAGGCAACTCCCACTCGGGGACCCCGGTCGCCCGGGGCTGCCAAGGCTGGGAGGAGTAAGATGCCCCTTCTCTTCGGAGCTGAGGAACTCAGTCTCTCATTCATCTGCCAACAAGACAGTTCAGCTTCCTCTTTCAAAAATGCACACCAAAGCCAATTCAGAGTCATGTTAGGATAAAGAGACAACGGAGAAGACCCTTCAGAATGCACCTCCCAATCTAAGTTAGGATCCCCAACAACAATTCCTCGGAAAAGAACCAGCTCACAGTAAACCGAGACCATCAACCAAAAACGGGAGGTCCGGAGCTCAGGAGGACTTACCGGTTCCACCAAAGGAGAAGCTCGGAGTCGGAGGGCCCAAAAGGGCCACGGCGGTACCTGGTGCCGAGTTCGGGCTGCTCCTTCGGCGGTCCTGAGTCTTCTCTGAGCCCCACGTCTGGGCGCCAATCTTTGCAACGGAGAAGGAACCAAACTCTGTAAAATCAATTTAAAGAAATTTATTCCGAGCCAAATTCGACCCGCAGCCACGCCCAAGAGGCCTTGAGCAGGTGCATGCGCTGTGGCTGGGTTAGCGTTTGGTTTTACACATTTCAGGGAGACAGGGGTCACAGGTAAAGTCAGAAATCAGTACTCGGGAATCACACTTTGCTTTGGCCCGAAAAGCTCGCAGATCTCTCTGTTACACGATGTCTTTTGTTCTTTTGGGTAGATGCCCAATAATGGGATTGCTGGATCAAATGGTACGTCTACTTGTACCTGTTGAAGGTATCTCCATATTGCTTTCCACAGAGGTTGCACTAGTTTGCAGTCCCACCAGCAGTCTATGAGTGTTCCTGTCTCTCCGCATCCACGCCGACATTGATTGTTATGGGACTTTTAGATAAAGGCCATTCTCACTGGAGTTAAGTGATATCTCACTGTGGTCTTGATGTGCATTTCCCCGATGGTTAGAGATGTGGAGCATTTTACTCATAGGCGTGTTGGCCATCGTTCTGTCTTCTTTTGAAAAGTTTCGGTTCATGTCCTTTGCCCACGTTTGGATAGGGTGGTTTGATTTTTCCTTGCTGATTTTCCCGAGTTCTAAAGAGATGGTAGTTATCAGTCCTTTATCGGATGTGTAGCAGGCAAACATTTTTTCCCACTCTGTAGGTTGTCTATTTACTCTGGTGACAGTTTCCTTGGCCGTGAAGCAGCTTTTTAATTTAATCAGGTCCCATTCATTTATTTTTGTTGTTGCCGTGATTGCCTTTGGGGTCCACTTCATAAATTCTTTGCCTAGGCCAATGTCTATAAGAGTCTTTCCCACATTTTCTTCTAGAATTCTAACAGTTTCACTCCTGAGCTTTCAGCCTGTTATCCACTGTGATTTGACTTTTCTGAGAGGTGACAGGTGTGGGGCCTGTTGCAGTCTTCTACCTGTGCCTATCCAGTTTTCCCAGCACCATCTATTGAATAAGGATTCTTTTCCCCAGAGTATGTTTCTGTCTGTTTTGTCAAAGATTGGATGGCTACAGGAGGACGGTTTTATATCTGGATTCTCGATTGTGTTCCATTGGTCTGTGTCCTTGCTCTTGTGTCTCTTTTTTTTTTTTTTTTCTTTTTCTTTTTAAAATAATAACCCAGCTAATTTACGAAAGATTACTAAATTCACGTGAACCGTTTGGGTTTAATTTATAAGTGCTGCCTTATTTTTCAGCCAGTCCGGAACCATGTAAGCACAAACATGTAATATATGTACAGACACAAAACACACCTAAACATATATACTCTCACACACACAAAGTTCTAATACACTTTACCCTAGAACTCTATCCATGAGATGGAGACACAAACTCACGAGTCAGTAAACGACAGCTGGATCTAAATTTCCTCTGATGAAACTGGAACTTGCTCAAACAGGGCAAACTTTAGGTGCCCTGATAGGTAACCTAATTAGGCCTGCGGATGAAAGTTTTGGGGAAAGCAGTTTCCATGGCAGCTTGATTTTAAAAGAACCTTTACCCTTTTTTTTTTTTTTTTCCCCTTCAGTTTAAAATGAGTTTTTAATGTTTGCATTTTAGCTAGAACTGGCAGCAGGATCTCCAGGTAGCCTTTCCACTGTAAATACCGTAAACAACGAGTTATCTTAATATCAAGAGAAAAAGTTAGCAGGTTTGAGAGTAGCCAGAAAAGAAGAGAGAGAGAAATGGCTTGAGACATTTTAACTCTATAGTGGTAGGCCGACCATTTCAGCTCTGAATTCTCCTCCATGTAATTTGCCCTCTCGTAAAAACTTGCGCACAAGAATTAACTAGAACCAGCCGGAGCACTGGAAAAACCCCGGCACGCCTTTGAATCTTTCTACAAAACTACCTGCAAGTAGAGGTACCAGAAAGGAACTGGGGTGCCCAATGAGGGGTCATTCTCCTTGTCTTTCCTCAACTGTAAAGGATTTCCCATTGTTTTCTTTCTTTCAAAGAAGCAACCGAACTGTACACTACAGGGTTTGGTGTCGTGGATCGGTGTGCTGCTTATGGGCTGGGGCGCTGAGGCGGTCCCACCCTCTCACTTGTGCCAGGTTTCTCTCTTGGAGGTCTAGTACCTCCGCGAGGGCTCCAAACGCCGAGTGATCAGCTCTTATATGCGTTTCCTGGAAGAGCCTTCTTTTAATTAACGTGTTGGGGGGTTCCCTATAGGGCCACTCGCGCCTCGGGGACTCGCCCCAGGCAACTCCCACTCGGGGACCCCGGTCGCCCGGTGGCTGCCAAGGCTGGGAGGAGTAAGATGCCCCTTCTCTTCGGAGCTGAGGAACTCAGTCTCTCATTCATCTGCCAACAAGACAGTTCAGCTTCCTCTTTCAAAAATGCACACCAAAGCCAATTCAGAGTCATGTTAGGATAAAGAGACAACGGAGAAGACCCTTCAGAATGCACCTCCAAATCTAAGTTAGGATCCCCAACAACAATTCCTCGGAAAAGAACCAGCTCACAGTAAACCGAGACCATCAACCAAAAACGGGAGGCCCGGAGCTCAGGAGGACTTACCGGTTCCACCAAAGGAGAAGCTCGGAGTCGGAGGGCCCAAAAGGGCCACGGCGGTACCTGGTGCCGAGTTCGGGCTGCTCCTTCGGCGGTCCTGAGTCTTCTCTGAGCCCCACGTCTGGGCGCCAATCTCGGCAACGGAGAAGGAACCAAACTCTGTAAAACGATTTTAAAGAGATTTATTCTGAGCCAAATTTCAGCATCCTGACCCGCAGCCACGCCCAAGAGGCCTTCAGCAGGTGGACGCGCTGTGGCTGGGTTAGCGTTTGGTTTTACACATTTCAGGGAGACAGGGGTCACAGGTAAAGTCAGAAATCAGTACTCGGGAATCATACTTTGCTTTGGCCCGAAAAGCTGGGCTATAACCAGCCGGAGCCCTGGAAAAAACCTGGCACGCCTTTGAATCTTTCTACAAAGCTACTTGCAAGTAGAGGTACCACAAACCAACTGGGGTGCCCAATGAGGGGTCATTCTCCTTGTCTTTCCTCAACTGTAAAGGATTTCCCATTGTTTTCTTTCTTTCAAAGAAGCAACCGAACTGTACACTACAGGGTTTGGTGTCGTGGATCGGTGTGCTGCTTATGGGCTGGGGCGCTGAGGCGGTCCCACCCTCTCACTTGTGCCAGGTTTCTCTCTTGGAGGTCTAGTACCTCCGCGAGGGCTCCAAACGCCGAGTGATCAGCTCTTATATGCGTTTCCTGGAAGAGCCTTCTTTTAATTAACGTGTTGGGGGGTTCCCTATAGGGCCACTCGCGCCTCGGGGACTCGCCCCAGGCAACTCCCACTCGGGGACCCCGGTCGCCCGGGGCTGCCAAGGCTGGGAGGAGTAAGATGCCCCTTCTCTTCGGAGCTGAGGAACTCAGTCTCTCATTCATCTGCCAACAAGACAGTTCAGCTTCCTCTTTCAAAAATGCACACCAAAGCCAATTCAGAGTCATGTTAGGATAAAGAGACAACGGAGAAGACCCTTCAGAATGCACCTCCCAATCTAAGTTAGGATCCCCAACAACAATTCCTCGGAAAAGAACCAGCTCACAGTAAACCGAGACCATCAACCAAAAACGGGAGGTCCGGAGCTCAGGAGGACTTACCGGTTCCACCAAAGGAGAAGCTCGGAGTCGGAGGGCCCAAAAGGGCCACGGCGGTACCTGGTGCCGAGTTCGGGCTGCTCCTTCGGCGGTCCTGAGTCTTCTCTGAGCCCCACGTCTGGGCGCCAATCTCGTCAACGGAGAAGAAACCAAACTCTGTAAAACGATTTTAAAGAGATTTATTCCGAGCCAAATTTGACCCGCAGCCACGCCCAAGAGGCCTTGAGCAGGTGCATGCGCTGTGGCTGGGTTAGCGTTTGGTTTTACACATTTCAGGGAGACAGGGGTCACAGGTAAAGTCAGAAATCAGTACTCGGGAATCACACTTTGCTTTGGCCCGAAAAGCTCGCAGATCTCTCTGTTATAGGATGTCTTTTGTTCTTTTGGGTAGATGCCCAATAATGGGATTGCTGGATCAAATGGTACGTCTACTTGTACCTGTTGAAGGTATCCCCATATTGCTTTCCACAGAGGTTGCACTAGTTTGCAGTCCCACCAGCAGTCTATGAGTGTTCCTGTCTCTCCGCATCCACGCCGACATTGATTGTTATGGGACTTTTAGATAAAGGCCATTCTCACTGGAGTTAAGTGATATCTCACTGTGGTCTTGATGTGCATTTCCCTGATGGTTAGAGATGTGGAGCATTTTACTCATAGGCGTGTTGGCCATCGTTCTGTCTTCTTTTGAAAAGTTTCGGTTCATGTCCTTTGCCCACGTTTGGATAGGGTGGTTTGATTTTTCCTTGCTGATTTTCCCGAGTTCTAAAGAGATGGTAGTTATCAGTCCTTTATCGGATGTGTAGCAGGCAAACATTTTTTCCCACTCTGTAGGTTGTCTATTTACTCTGGTGACAGTTTCCTTGGCCGTGAAGCAGCTTTTTAATTTAATCAGGTCCCATTCATTTATTTTTGTTGTTGCCGTGATTGCCTTTGGGGTCCACTTCATAAATTCTTTGCCTAGGCCAATGTCTATAAGAGTCTTTCCCACATTTTCTTCTAGAATTCTAACAGTTTCACTCCTGAGCTTTCAGCCTGTTATCCACTGTGATTTGACTTTTCTGAGAGGTGACAGGTGTGGGGCCTGTTGCAGTCTTCTACCTGTGCCTATCCAGTTTTCCCGGCACCATCTATTGAATAAGGATTCTTTTCCCCAGAGTATGTTTCTGTCTGTTTTGTCAAAGATTGGATGGCTACAGGAGGACGGTTTTATATCTGGATTCTCGATTGTGTTCCATTGGTCTGTGTCCTTGCTCTTGTGTCTTTTTTTTTTTTCTTTTTCTTTTTAAAATAATAACCCAGCTAATTTACCAAAGATTACTAAATTCACGTGAACCGTTTGGGTTTAATTTATAAGTGCTGCCTTATTTTTCAGCCAGTCCGGAACCATGTAAGCACAAACATGTAATATATGTACAGACACAAAACACACCTAAACATATATACTCTCACACACACAAAGTTCTAATACACTTTACCCTAGAACTCTATCCATGAGATGGAGACACAAACTCACGAGTCAGTAAACGACAGCTGGATCTAAATTTCCTCTGATGAAACTGGAACTTGCTCAAACAGGGCAAACTTTAGGTGCCCTGATAGGTAACCTAATTAGGCCTGCGGATGAAAGTTTTGGGGAAAGCAGTTTCCATGGCAGCTTGATTTTAAAAGAACCTTTACCCTTTTTTTTTTTTTTTCCCCCTTCAGTTTAAAATGAGTTTTTAATGTTTGCATTTTAGCTAGAACTGGCAGCAGGATCTCCAGGTAGCCTTTCCACTGTAAATACCGTAAACAACGAGTTATCTTAATATCAAGAGAAAAAGTTAGCAGGTTTGAGAGTAGCCAGAAAAGAAGAGAGAGAGAAATGGCTTGAGACATTTTAACTCTATAGTGGTAGGCCGACCATTTCAGCTCTGAATTCTCCTCCATGTAATTTGCCCTCTCGTAAAAACTTGCGCACAAGAATTAACTAGAACCAGCCGGAGCACTGGAAAAACCCCGGCACGCCTTTGAATCTTTCTACAAAACTACCTGCAAGTAGAGGTACCAGAAAGGAACTGGGGTGCCCAATGAGGGGTCATTCTCCTTGTCTTTCCTCAACTGTAAAGGATTTCCCATTGTTTTCTTTCTTTCAAAGAAGCAACCGAACTGTACACTACAGGGTTTGGTGTCGTGGATCGGTGTGCTGCTTATGGGCTGGGGCGCTGAGGCGGTCCCACCCTCTCACTTGTGCCAGGTTTCTCTCTTGGAGGTCTAGTACCTCCGCGAGGGCTCCAAACGCCGAGTGATCAGCTCTTATATGCGTTTCCTGGAAGAGCCTTCTTTTAATTAACGTGTTGGAGGGTTCCCTATAGGGCCACTCGCGCCTCGGGGACTCGCCCCAGGCAACTCCCACTCGGGGACCCCGGTCGCCCGGGGCTGCCAAGGCTGGGAGGAGTAAGATGCCCCTTCTCTTCGGAGCTGAGGATCTCAGTCTCTCATTCATCTGCCAACAAAACAGTTCAGCTTCCTCTTTCAAAAATGCACACAAAAGCCAATTGAGAGTCATTTGAGGATAACGAGACAACGGAGAAGACCCTTCAGAATGCACCTCCAAATCTAAGTTAGGATCCCCAACAACAATTCCTCGGAAAAGAACCAGCTCACAGTAAACCGAGACCATCAACCAAAAACGGGAGGTCTGGAGCTCAGGACTTACCGGTTCCACCAAAGGAGAAGCTCGGAGTCGGAGGGCCCAAAAGGGCCACGGTGGTACCTGGTGCCGAGTTCGGGCTGCTCCTTCGGCGGTCCTGAGTCTTCTCTGAGCCCCACGTCTGGGCGCCAATCTCGGCAACGGAGAAGGAACCAAACTCTGTAAAATGATTTTAAAGAGATTTATTCTGAGCCACATTTGAGCATCCTGACCCGCAGCCACGCCCAAGAGGCCTTGAGCAGGTGGACGTGCCGTGGCTGGGTTAGCGTTTGGTTTTACACATTTCAGGGAGACAGGGGTCACAGGTAAAGTCAGAAATCAGTACTCGGGAATCACACTTTGGTTTGGCCCTTAAAGCTGGAGCCCTGGAGAAACCCTGGCACTCCTTTCAATCTTTCTACAAACCTACTTGCAAGTAGAGGCACCACAAACCAACTGGGGTGCCCAATGAGGGGTCATTCTCCTTGTCTTTCCTCAACTGTAAAGGATTTCCCATTTTTTTCTTTCTTTCAAAGAAGCAACCGAACTGTACACTACAGGGTTTGGTGTCGTGGATCGGTGTGCTGCTTATGGGCTGGGGCGCTGAGGCGGTCCCACCCTCTCACTTGTGCCAGGTTTCTCTCTTGGAGGTCTAGTACCTCCGCGAGGGCTCCAAACGCCGAGTGATCAGCTCTTATATGCGTTTCCTGGAAGAGCCTTCTTTTAATTAACGTGTTGGGGGGGTTCCCTATAGGGCCACTCGCGCCTCGGGGACTCGCCCCAGGCAACTCCCACTCGGGGACCCCGGTCGCCCGGTGGCTGCCAAGGCTGGGAGGAGTAAGATGCCCCTTCTCTTCGGAGCTGAGGAACTCAGTCTCTCATTCATCTGCCAACAAGACAGTTCAGCTTCCTCTTTCAAAAGTGCACACCAAAGCCAATTGAGAGTCATGTTAGGATAAAGAGACAACGGAGAAGACCCTTCAGAATGCACCTCCAAATCTAAGTTAGGATCCCCAACAACAATTCCTCGGAAAAGAACCAGCTCACAGTAAACCGAGACCATCAACCCAAAACGGGAGGTCCGGAGCTCAGGAGGACTTACCGGTTCCACCAAAGGAGAAGCTCGGAGTCAGAGGGCCCAAAAGGGCCATGCCGATACCTGGTGGTGAGTTCTGGGTGCTCCTTGGCCGTTCTGAGTCTTCTCTGAACCCCACGTGCGGTTGTCAGTCTTGTCAACAGAAAAGAAACCAAACTGTGTAAAAGATTTTAAAGAGATGTACTATTAGCGAAATTTGAGCATCGTGACTCGGAGCCACGCCCAAGTGGCCTTGAGCAGGTGGACGCGCTGTGGCTGGGTTACCGTTTGGTTTTATACATTTCAGGGACACAGGGGTCACAGTAAAATCATAAATCGATACGTGAGAATCATACGTTTATTTGGGCCGAAAGGTAGGGCATCTCCAAGCGGGTCTTACGGGTTATAGGTGGGTTTAAAGATTCTTTGGCTTACAATTGGTTAAAGACTTTAAGCTTTTTCTAAAGGCTTAAAATGTTTTAACATAGTTGCTGTTTATCATAGTATAAGCCAGGAGACATAGATTTGTTGTGTAAATTGAGGGCCTGTAGGTTTGTCTTGCATACCCTTAGGCTTCATAATGGACTACAAACGCTGTCCCCAAGAAGGGAGGGGGGCATGATGAGACCTGTCTGACCTCCCTCTTCCTGGCAGGCAATTTAGTTTTAGGATATTCCTTTGGCCACTAGGCGGTCCATTAAATCAGCCCTTCGGCCGGGGGTTGGCCTTAAAATTTTATGTTAGTTCACAATTAGACCAAATATTAAATTTACTTTACTTATCAAAAATCACACATTTTGTCTTTGGCTGAGTTTATACTTTTATAACCTTTATGTCAAATCTTGACACCTCAAGAACATAAAAATGTCCACTAAAACCCAGGCAAAAACAAATGCATGCTGATATTTTGAAACTGTTTTTGCTATTACTTTACTAATGATACCCTTTTTTTTGAAAATAATAACCCAGCTTATTTACCAAAGATTACTAAATTCACGTGAACCGTTTGGGTTTAATTTATAAGCGCTGCCTTTGTTTTTAAGCCAGTCCAGAACCATGTAAGCAGAAACATGTAATATATGGACAGACACAAAACATACCTAAACATATACTCTCACACACACAAAGTTCTAATAGACTTTACCCTAGAACTCTATCCATGAGATGGAGACACAAACTCACCAGTCAGTAAACAACAGCTAGATCTAAATTTCCTCTGATGAAACTGGAACTTGCTCAAACAGGGCAGACTTTAGTTGCCCTGATAGGTAACCTAATTAGGCCTGTGGATTAATGTTTTGTGGAAAGCAGTTTTTTTTATTTTTTGAGAGGCAGAATCTCGCTCTATTGCCTGGGCTAGAGTGCCATGGCATCAGCCTAGCTCACAGCAACCTCAAAGTCCTGGGCTCAACCGATCCTTCTGCTTCAGCCTCCCGAGTAGCTGGGACTACAGGCATGCCCCACTATGCCCGGCTAATTTTTTCTATATATATTTTTAGTTGGCCAGATAATTTCTTTCTATTTTTAGGAGAGACGGGGTGTCGCTCTTGCTCAGACTGGTCTCGAACTCCTGATCTCGAGCGATCCTCCTGCCTTGGCCTCCCAGAGTCCTAGGATTACAGGCTTGAGCCACCACATCCGGCCCGTGAGTTCTGAATATTAAACTGAATGTACAAATTAAAGAAATTTAATATCCTGAAAAGTGTAGCCCGAGTGATTCACTGAGGTTTCCCCATATCCCAGTGTTGTCTGGAACACACTTTGCAGTGTTCAATTTCTGTATTTATTTGGTAGGATGAACGTAGGGTAAGAGGGAGTGTGTGGACTGGCATTTACTGAAACCAGCTCCTGTCCGCCAGGCTGTCCCAGAGATGCTCTCGCAGCCGTGCTGGAGGCTGAGCAGAGCCCAGAGTTCTCCCATGACTGGCTCTTCTGGCCGCAGCTGTTGGAGTCAGGGCTGGACTGAGCCAGACTGGCGGGGTCATGGCATTCCCCATGAATTTGAAACTGACATACAGAGACCGCAACCCATCATCTGAGAACTGGAGTTGAAAACAAAGCCAGGGCTGGAGAGAGTACTAGTGAAGAGAGAGACAGAGAGAGACAGAGACAGTGAGACAGAGACTCAGAGAGACAGAGGCAGAGACAAAGAGACAGAGAAGGACAGACAACCAGATTCAGAGACAGAGAGGCAGAGGCAGAGACAGAGAGCACACAGTGAGCAAATCCTCACAAGAAAAGCGATTTGTGCCAATTCTCTGACTCAGCCCATCTGTGACTCTAAGATGGTTAATATTATTCTGGTTTTGCAGATTAGGAAACTGAGCCTCAAAGGCACGGGGAGTTTGCTCAGGTGTTCAGGTGAGCGTGGCGCTGCTGGGCAGGGCTCACCTCTCGTGCCTGGCGCTGGGATCCTGCGTGGGGACGTTGCCATTCCAAGAGCACCGACGTGCCGTCAAGGGCTTCTGTACCAGTGGGAACTGCCCCCATGAAGGACGCAGACAAGGTCCATGGAGCCGTGTGCAGGGCCGTCCCGGCAGCAGCACCCACAGCATCCCTGCACAGACGGAGGGGAGCGCATGAGGCCCACACGCGAGGAGCCAGAGGTGACCACGGCCCACGTGGTGAACACACCAATGCCACCGACTCGCACACCCGAACAAGGCTGAGACGGTGAATTTTACGTGTACTTACCGCAACAAACCGCTACTTTCATGGACAGAGACAACGTCCTCCTAAAACGCTGCACCGACTGATGCTTCTAAACTCAGTAATACTAAAAACCAGGGGCTGCTTGCCTGACAGAGAGGAAAGACCAAACAGGAAAAACAGGTTATTGATGTTATTCTCAAACTAGTGAAAAGGAAAAAAGAAGTCCTGCTATTAAATACAATCAAACTACTTAAACTGGAAGGAGTTAATACTCACAAAACATTCTTAAAACAGAGACTTTCAGACACAAGGTGATTTAAAACTTTATAAAAATATGTAAGAGCTTCAAACTATATAGTTTATTTAACTTAGTAGAATATCCATTTTTGATTCTTGTAAGAGTTAGAAAAAAAGAATCAAGTTTTACATAGTAATTTAAGACATGCAACTGCAAATAAGTGAAAAGTTTGAATTTTACCCCAATTTCTCATCTAAAGCCTCAGATGACGTCTCAGACATCATGTACAAGCACATGACTAAACAATATGGCAGAAACATCTTCAAAGTTCGCAGGATTTGGGTCACACAGAAAATATTGAGAATTTAATCTCTTTTGTCCATAAGGATCAACTCTGAGCCCATTTCATACAGTCTCTCACATTCTCTTGTTAAATATTCTTCTTCTTAAAGAGACAGTCTGATTTTATTCACTGTTTTTCTCAGGAAGGATATTTGTGATCCAGTAATTAAAGAAAGCTGAGATTACTCTGGCATGGTCTGGAAAACAAAAAACAAAAACAAACAAAATACAAAGTAAAACAAAGACAAAAGGAAAATCATAAATTATTTTGTAGATAATTAGCCTATGGGCGCAAAGTAAACCCTGAAATGATCCCATAAAATAGAACTTTGGTGTGAAATGACGTTGACGGTGGTGAACCGCACGCGCGGGCCACTCAGGAGACCAACATGGCGGCGATGCTCCTGGGCGGGCGCGTCCCACCAGGTGTGAGCCAGAGGCTCGCGGTCCCCGCGGACCTGAACCTCCTGATGCCGTGGGACGGGCGTCACAGGCTTCAGGTCTGATCTGAAGAAAACCACATACACACTGAGATCCGCAGGACACAGAAGTAGTGTCCACGGTGAGTGATGGAAAAGGGGAGCCCGAGCAGGACGCCAAGCGCGCGTGTCCAGGGGGCGCCTGTCGCGACACCACTGCTAACCTCTGCGGTGCCCTGGCAGGATCACGGCCGTGAGCAGGGACTCCTCACACGTGGTTTTCCCGCGTGTCAGGGCTCTGCTCCAATGCTGTGCCTGGAACCGGCTGCCCCCGGCACTCACTGCAGAGAGCAGGCGCCAAGCCCCGGAGGGAGCAGCGTGCAGACGCCGCGGCCGCGGCCGGCCAGGCCGGGACCTCCGGGCATTGGAGCTGCTGCCCGGGCTGCACGCAGAGGTCGGGGTGCTGCCAGAGAGGGGCCTGGCCCCCCATAAACTCACGTCCATGATTGTCCCAGGCAGGCGTGACCCCACCCACAGCAAGTTGCCTCAACAGTCAGGACAACAAGAACTTAACCCCACACCGAGGACGAAACGTGGGATTCCCACACACCTCAGTGCCTGGGGCCTGACAAAAGTTCAGTGAACGGGAGCTCACACGGATGGTAACGTGCACAGGACAAAACGGACAGGCAGCTGTGAGGCCGGGCAGTTTCCCGGCGCAGGGCCGTGCCCTAAGGCTGCAGGAGCACCTCTGTGCAAGCCGTCCACGTCCTCCCTCAGTGGAGCATCCACCACCCAGGAGAGGTGACCGCTGAGCCAGGGAGGAGACACAACAGGTAGGAGCCGCCCTCTACCTGCTGCGAGATGCCCACACAGATCCCAGACATGAGGGGCACAGCTGCTAATTAAACTTTGAAAGAGAAAACTTGATTTCACAAAGTTACACAGGCCAAATCTGCATCAGACAAATACAGTATTTGAAAACAAAGCTTCACTGTTCATACAATTTTATTTCACAAAATTTTATTTCTCCCTGACATAGAACTTTAAGCGCACGGCCTGCATGCACTCAGAGGGAATCCGCCCGTACAGAACGCGGGTTCGTACGCTGGGAGCTATCGACTGCTCACAGCAAGTGTCCCTGTGGCCAACACTTGTGCAGTGACGTCGATGTCGGGGATCCGGCTGCGTCCCCAGCAGCTGTCGGGATCTGCCTGCCGCGTTTCAGACGCTGCACAGTAACAGTCTCGAGTGCCGGAAACAGACGAAAAATTTCAATACTTTAAAATCCAAAATTTCAAATGGCTTATTTTCATCTCTCACAAAAATCTCGTAGTAGTTTGACTTAACGAAATTGGCCTTTTTGCAGTGTGGGATAAGACGCTGTCATGGGAATCTAGGTTTGCTAAACTCTTACTGTGACAGGCTGACGACCACGGAAAACCTGTGGGCTGGTCCCCGAGGTCTCCGCGGCCACACCCACCCTTCTCCAGGCACGTGCCTCATTCTGAGAGGACTCGCCCACTGCCCCCGTCCGGCCCCTCCTGACCTCTCCGACCCCTCTCCCCCCGTGCCCCACCCCAGGTGGCTCTTCCCAGGTGCCCGCCGGCCACCGCGAGCCTCACCTGCCTGAATGCCCGGTGCCTGGCCAAGCCCCGCCCACCCTTAGCTCTGGGGGCCTCACCCCAAACCTCCTTCTGACTGTCCCTTCCCCGTTTGGCAACTCGGTTCTCTCCGTGGCTCCCACGTCCCGCCTGGCAGTCAGCAAACCCTACAGCTGTCCCCCCGTGGTCCCCGGGGACCTTGGCCACCCCTCCCAGCTGCAGGCCACTCGGACAGGGTCAGCACAGCAGCCCAGAGCAGCCTCCCACTTCTCCCTGCACAGAAGCCTGCGCCCACCGGGGCCCCACCGCTGCCGCTCCAGGCCGGCTCCCCGGGCTCCAGCCTCCCCGGCTCTTCCCGTCCCCTCGGCAACAAGAACACCCCTCACTCCGTGCTCCCCCTGGAGCCTCATCTCTGCGAGATCCTCACACGTTTCACGCCTTCCTGCCGCGTGTCTGGCTCCTGAGTCAGGGCATAAGCACCAGGGCGGAGTCCCCACCTGCCTCTCCCCTGAGCAGTGCACCTGTAGGGCAGGTCCCCGCGGCCCGGCCCTGCGGTCACCTGCTCACGGCACTGGGGCCACACGGCAACTGCTCTGTGGTCACGGAACTCGAGTGGCCGTCAGCCTCTACAGTGGAGGTTCCGAGGGTGGAAACCGCGCATGCGCCACACAGTTTGGCCCGGCAACCACGCTGGCTCAGGCGTGCGGGTGACGTGGCCTCAGGGAAAGCCTGGCTTTCCAGTCTGCAGGTCTCACCGCGACCCGCAGCCCCGCACACGGCACGGGAAGACGTGAGCACACTGGCCCGGCCCCAGCACTCTGCGCGGACGGCAGCCAGCAAGGCTGAGGGCGCAACAGCCGGAAAGTCACCGTCCTTGCTCAGTGCTCTTTCCAGCCGCAGGGCTTCAGTGAGGTCCCAGACAACTGGGACAGAAGAGACGTGCCTCCCACCAACCCAGCGGGAGGAGGAGAGAGGAGTTCTTCCACTTCTATTTAAACTTGGGAGAATTTGGCTCTAAGAGCTGGTAGCTCACAAGTCTGGAAAATTAGATTGCACATGCATTTCTGCATATATCATGTGAAATATTTTTACACTGAGCAGAGATAAGAGAAACCTATTTCTCTGCGGGGCTCTACTCTCCCAGGCCATATGTACGCCCTTGTATTTTCCCACTCGTTACTGCTTTGCTGGGCGTGTTTCAGAGGCAAACCTGGACGAGAGTGTCTGAGGAAGGCAACGAATGCTCGTGCGGCACTTACCGGGAGGCAGCGTGCAGTGCGCCGGGAACACGTCCAGGGCGCTCTTCAGCCCCTCCGTGTCCTGCAGGAGCAGCAGCGTCTTCATGTGGTCCAGGATGAACACGTCCGAGGGCGGCAGGCGGCGGCTCGCGAGCTGGCTGAGAAGCTCCTCCGAGGTTTCCACACACACAGCTGAATCCGGATCTCTGGAGACACCTAAATAAAGTCAGTATCACTTAGAAATAGAGTCTTATTTGTGTTTTTATAAACTAAAGATAACCTTTCATCTCCTGAGGAGACCCTCAAACCTATTTCCCCGTAGAGTGAGACGTCTGCATAGACAGAGCTGCTGGGAGAGGTGGTGGGGACAGAACTTGGATGGAAACGGACCAGCAGATCCCGCTGTCTGAGCGCCGTCTTTTTTCCTCGGGTGCCTTTTTCACCCCTGGTTTTCTGCAGTTTGACTGTGCTGCGTTCAACCTGCTTGGGGCTGGCCGGCTCTGCGTCGGGGACCCCCTCTCCCGGCCCCGGGGTCGGGGGCGAGGCAGAGGGAGGGAGGACGGAGTGCGCCTGCTCGCAGGGCTCCACTCCTGTGATCCCGGCCTCTCTCACACCTCTCACTCTGGGACTTCCTTTGTCCTGTCTTCCCAGGCGCCAATTCTCTCTCGGGCTAAACCTCATCTGCTGCTCACTCATCTGAGCCTGAACTTCAGTGAGCATTTTTCTCAGGCCTAGAATTTCGACCAAATTACCTTAATAGACTCAACTTATCTGGTGAAATTCTGCAATTTTCCATCTTCCCCTCCATTCTGTCCCTATTTTAGGCCTGCCTGGTAGCAGCAACACCTCCCACCCCCGAGGCTCTGCTGCCTCCTGGCCTTTGGATCTATGGTCCTGTTTCTGGCACGGCTGCTAAATTTTTACTAATATGTATAAAAAGTTGGGGGGGTCTTGGATGATAGCATTTTCCTCGGGAGAGGGCTCTGCCAGGCAGATGGGCGGGGGTGCACGCCTGGCGAAGGATGGGGACCCCGGGCTCTCTGCTCAGCACTTCGAGGGGCTGAGAGGCGCTGCGGTGTTCAGAGACCCTGTGCTGTGCTCCTCGTCCCCCACCCCACAGCCTCAGGCTCTGGCCGAGGCGTCCAGGGAGACCCGGTGCAGGGCACGTCCGCCCAAAGAGCCCCATTCTCACCAGCCCCGGCCCCGCGCTCTCTGCCTCCCCCGCCTGCGAGGCTGACAAAGGCTCTGGCTATTCTTGGCATGACTGTGCCACCAGCTGTTGCTCGCGGAACAGAAATCCACCGAGATCCTCCCGCGCAGTTCTGCACGGGTTAGTGGGCACAGTTCTGCACGGGTTAGTGGGGCTGCCCCTGTGGCTTTCGGGTTTTTACGTTATATTTTATTTCTGTTAACACAAACTGCCGGTGAGCACGCTAAAGGGCAAAGGGTCAAAGTCACCTGCAACCGTCTTGGTTAAAACTGACCCCCGTGAGTTGTATTTTCGTATCACTGTTTTTTTTGAGACAGAGTCTCACTTTGTTGCCCGGGCTAGAGTGAGTGCCGTGACGTCAGCCTAGCTCACAGCAACCTCAAACTCCTGAGCTCAAGTGATCCTACTGCCTCAGCCTCCCGAGTAGCTGGGACTACAGGCATGCACCACCATGCCCGGCTAATTTTTTCTATATATATTTTAGTTGTCCATATAATTTCTTTCTATTTTTAGTAGAGATGGGGTCTCGCTCTTGCTCAGGCTGGTCTCGAACTCCTGACCTTGAGCGATCCACCCACCTCGGCCTCCCAGAGTGCTAGGATTACAGGCGTGAGCCACCGCGCCCGGCCTGTCACTGTTTAAGTCGGTTGGTTACTTCCCAGACTACAACGCC